>NW_027532249.1:9191664-9274036 GCF_008692635.1 Crocuta crocuta | reverse complement strand
AGCACACTTCTTTTTTTTTTTTACATTTATTTATTTTTGAGAGATAGACACAGAACACAAGTGAGGGAGGGGCAGAGAGAGAAGGAGATACAGCATCTGAAGCAGGCTCCAAGCTCCCAGCGGTCTGCACAGAGCCTGATGTGGGGCTCGAACTCACAAACTGTGAAATCATGACCTGAGCAGAAGTCGGACGCTTAACCGACTGAGCCACCCAGGTGCCCCTGTAGCTCACTTCTTGAACTATGTCACATTCATGTAACATTTCCGCCCCCCGCTACTTCGTTTATGAGTCTGGCTATTTCTATCCCTATTAAAAGACAGAAAGAGCCTATAGCCCCAACCTCTTCCACAACATCAACCCAAGTAGAGCAGGGACTTCCCTTTATCTAACAGGCTTGCCAAGCAGAGTGGGTCCATGAATAGTAGCTGACTGGCTGATCTGAAGCAAATCCATCAGGTACTCCTCAGAAAGGGGAGGAAAGAAAACCCTTGACCCATCCAAGATGGTCATCTTGGAAAGAGGTGCAAATCTAGGCTAGCCCTATGAGTTGGCAGGATGGATCAAGAACTGAGTGAATAAAGTGAAATCGAGGGTAAATGGGAGCGATCAAATTATTACAAAGAGGAAACAGACAAAATCATTTTAAAGAGATGAAACACAAGCATTTCTACCCCTACCACATTGTGGGGATGGAAAAGGTTAGTATTTTTGCTTTTCACTACATATCCACCTTGTATGCATATGGTTTTTGTTGTGATTTTTTTTTCCCTTTTTCCACCTGTGTTCCAGATGCCTGTCACCTTCACCACTTTGCTACTTTGCTTGAATATTTCAAAACAGACCCCAATTTTGAAATTCTTCCATGGCACATTATTCTTTTATTTGAAAAGACGTGTTTGATTTAGAAAATACAAAGAAATTGCCCTACTTTCTCTGCATCTGGGCTAAATAGGAAGTAGGCAGCAAAATGGGTAACCTCAACGGACCATAGCCTGTGGGGGAGTGGTGGCCAAGGTGGTACAGGCAGCAGCCAAATGGGTTTCCCCAACCTTTATGCTACACTATGTCATAGAGGTCAGGAATGGCAGGCACATATGGAAATCAGTGGCCTCAGTTGAAAGTAGAGTCCAGATAGAGTTCATGCCACATTGAGAAATCATATTCATGTTCATAATGTATGTTCTCCATCTGTGGGCACACACGTATTCATTCATGCAAACATAAACGCATCAAATGTTTCTGAAAAGACATATAAGAAGTTGGTTGCTGTTGAGGGGGAACATGGGTAGCCATGGGTCAGGAATGAGAGGAAGACTCGATTTCACTGTAAATACTTTCTTCTTAAAACTTTGGAACTTATGCTTGCATTTCCCATTAAAAATTACAACACTTGGGGCGCCTGAGTGGCTCAGTTGGTAAAGCGTCCAACTTCAGCTCAGGTCATGATCTCATGGTTCATGGGTTTGAGCCCCGCGTCGGGCTCTGTGCTGACTGCCAGCTCAGAGTCTGGAGCCTGTCTTCAGATTCTGTACCTCCCTCTCTCTCTGACCCTCCCCTGCTCACGCTGCCTCTCTCTCTCCTCTCTCAGAAATAAATAAAAACATTAACAATTTTAAAAAAATGACAACACTTGATAGTCATCAAAACAAGAGAATATATTCTACAGGGCTGTGTTAATCTAATAGTTGTCCCCTAAAGCAATTTCTCCTTTTGCATAAGAGGAATAAAATTCCGCTCCTTAGCTCAGAGGGAAGAGGGATTAATGGGCCATGTTTACGTATTGTAGTTTTACGACAGAGGGGGGTAAGTGCCAAAGTTATGTTACCATTGTAAGCAAATGGCTCTTGAATACCCTGGGCTTGGGGGGCTCCTGGTAACAGTGCTACGGAAAAGATGGTGAGGACTTTGGTGTCTGTGCTGGTTGAGCCTGAATGACACCTTTCTGCTCCTGTTACTGAAAGGTCCATATTCTTGGAAGGACCTGAACTAAGGCTAGAGTAGCAAGGATTGAGAAAATGAATGAATTAGAAGAAGATACTGAAGAAGCAGGTTGTGGAGACCCTCTATTCTCCCCCTCCTCTCACTTCACTCCTTGCTGCCACCAATGGGTGGACACTCACCTAATTTTCTGGAACTTGAATCCAAGGCATTCTCCAATTTCTTCCAGATTCCCCAACACGATCCCTTCTCTCTCTTTGTAGATGGCTCAGAACAAAGAGACTGGTGACAGAGCAGAATGCAGTTGGTGTATATCTCATATAATTTACCTTGTCAGATTACTTACTTAGTTACTCATTTAATAAACATGTGTGAAAAAAAAAAAAACACCATAGGCCAAAAGCTGTGTTAGGCTCTAGAGATGCAAGACCACAAGAAGTTCACAATCTAGCGGGGAAAATAGATGTTTAACAAATGTGTATGACTGTGATTGTCTGAAAATTGTTAACATAACCCAGGCTAGGGTAACAAAAGGGGTATTTGCCAGGAGCATCCAAACCAGACTAGAGGTGTGGTGATCAAAGAGGTACCAAGCCTAGACTGGAAGGGCATGTGGGGATCTGCCAGTAGGCAGTGCGGGGGAGTGGGGATGAGTGTGCACGCTGTCACTGGTTGGTGGCAGAGGAGTGGGTGTTGAGAAGAGTATGGGGCATTTAAGAAAGAGTTAATGGAATATAAAATGGGAAGTGACGGAAGTGACCATGGCTCATCAAGAACTACAAATTGCCAGCATGTTGGAAACATAAAACCTGAGACAGGACAGAAGTATAAAGAAAGGTAAGGAGAAGGGCTTTAAATGTCAAACTAAGGCATTTGAATACAGCTGAAGCTAGAAAGTGGCGAAAGGGCCCTGGGGCAGGGGAATGAGGCAGGGTGAGGACTGGGTGATGGGAATGGAGGCAAAGACAGTGAAAATTGGTTTCAAACAGCAATTCTCAAAAGCCAGCCCCAAATCTCAAAAGCACATGGCGGGGCTTGTTAAAAATAGTCTCTTGCTCTGACCCCTCAAACCAGAATCTCTGGGAGAAGAGCCCTGGGATATGTTTGCTAGGAAACCTCGGGAGAGTCTGAGAGAGAGTGAGTGGAGGAACTACATCCAGTGTCTTCTGTTCACAGCAAACCCCAGTCGCTGCAGGCTTGCAGTGTACTTTCATTCTTGGTGGGCATTTGGTAATCTGGATATGTGTTATTCATTTAATGGCTGAGAGCTTGAAGCATGGTGCTTAAGCACTCCAATGAATTTAAACTCTGGGGAGGTGGTGTTTACACTTCTATACATGGCACCATTCACAGACCAATTACGTTGGTTTTCCAGATTAATGAGATGACCACAGACTTGCCAGGTTCTGAAGGAATTAGAGCTTGGACAAGAAAAATGGAAGTAAAACTTGTAAATTATTTACAAGTTTCAGTATTCTGTTTTTGGTTACAAAGCCAGACTTCACCAAAAAGAGGAAAAAGTAAAAAAGAGAGTAACACTCAGACACATTGGCAAGAGCTTTCTGGGCCATCACGATCCACATGCCCTTGACTTTCCTGTCTCCTTGGCCTGTTTCACACAGCCCTGGTATGCAGCAAAGTACTGGCTTGGTTGTGAATATTATCTTTATATGGGCTTCGGTCATTCAGAGGGCACACACAGGCTTTCAAAGATTTGAGGGAAACTCCTTGTTGAAATGTTTACATTATTGCCTCTTCACAGCCGCACTTGCAAGCGGCACACATTGCTTCGTACTCTGCAGATAATTCTGGCTCTCTTTCCTTGGCTTCGGCACTCATCACTTCCTTCTGACCCTGCCTGTTATTTCTTCTCTTTTGTCACATCTGGCCTTCACCCAAGTTCAGCCTGCTTTTGAGTGTGTGTTTATTGGCATGTCTAAGCATTTTGAAAAGCCTTGTAGTGTTTTCACATTAAAACATTTAGGTTACAGGAGGAATTGAATTAATGATGCTGACTTTTTTTTTTCATTACAATCAATCTTCAGTTAGCCTGTCCAGTAACACCAATTCACGTTTTGGAACCTGAATAAGTTTTACAAATGCTATGAAAAGTACTGTGCTCTCCTTGCTCCCAAATGACATTTGGTCAGAAATGGAATGCCAACTTTAGTAACGTGGTAAGCCAGTAACATTTAGGGAGGTGACTCTGGTGCCATTTGCAACTCTTCCCATCTTCTCATCACTTCTACACTGGGAAGTCCTTGAGTGCATTCCACAACCCATTTGAAAGGCTTCCTGAATTATCTGCTCCATATTCTCCTCATTGGGTCAAATACTGAGAGTAAGAAGGACTCAGATCAGGCTGCATAAGTTCAAATCTCAGAACTTATTAGCTTAATAGTTGGACTTATTAGGTATTTTGTTTTGGACAAAATTGTTAACCTCTTTAAGCCTAACTTTTTATTAGCTGTGAAATGAGGCTAACAGTAGCACCCACTTTAGAGGGATGTTGTGAACGTTGATTATGGTAATTCATGGTAAGCACTTAACATAATGTCTGACTCATTATAAGTATTCAAGACACTTTAGTCACTAATATTTCTCCAAGGTTTATTGATAAATATTCTGATTTATAACACAGTATTTTTTTAAATGTTTTATTTTTTCTTGAGAGAGAGAGAGAGACAGAGCACGAATGGAGAAGGGGCAGAGTGAGAGGGTGACACAGAATCAGAAGCAGGTTCCAGGCTCTAAGTTGTCAGCACAGAGCCCGATGCGGGGCTCGAACTCACAAACGGTCAGATCATGACCTGAGCCAAAGTTGGATGCTTTACCGACTGAGCCACCCAGGCACCCCAACACGGTTTATCAAGAATTATAAAATCATGGGGTGCCTGGGTGGCTCAGTCAGTTAAGCGTCCGACTTCAGCTCAGGTCATGATCTTGCAGTCTGTGAGTTCAAGCCCTGCATCAGGGCCTGTGCTGTCAGCTCAGAGCCTGGAGCCTGCTTCAGATTCTGCGTGTGTCTCTCTCTCTGCCCCTTCCCCACTTACACTTTGTCTCTCTCTGTCTCAAAAATGAATAAACATTAAAAAAAAAATTGTAAGATCATTTTTGGTACAAATTTGTTGTCAAGTATATGATGAAATTTATTGTCAAGAATATGATCATACTAAGCATGGGTTGCTTAGTCAGTTTAGAATCTGACTCCTGATTTTAGCTCAGGTCATGATCTCACAGTTGGCTCATGAGGTTGAGCCCCATGTCGACTCTGAGCTGACAGTACATGGACCCTGTTTGGGATTCTCTCTCCCTCTCTCTCTGTGCCCCTCCCCTACATGCACTCTCTCTCTCTCTCAAAATAAATAAATAAACTTAAAAAATATATGATCACTGTGATAAGACTAAAAAACATAACCAATGAACCAAATTAACTTTTTCATGCCTTGTGATCTTATTTAGTCCAACATGTTTTTGTTTATGCTTCTTATAGCCTCTTGAGCACATGGGCTGGCTGGCATTCCAGGTTGATATTTTTTTATTCTGTGAGTTCTTTTTTTTGTTATATTTTATTTTTTAAATTGAAGTACAATTGATCTACAACATTATATTAATTTCAGGTGTACAACATAATGGGTGGATATTTGTATATTGTATATCTTGTGAAATGATCACAAAGTCTAAATAACATCTGTAACCTTACAAAGTCACACCGTTTCCCCCTTGTAATGAGGACCTTTAAGATCTACTCTCTTGACAACTTTCAATATGCAGCATAGTATCATTAACTATAGTCACTGTGCTGTAGATTACATGCCCATAATTCATTTTATAACTGGAAGTTTATACCTTTTGACTCCCCTCACCCTCCCACTCCCACCCCAGATTGATTCTGCAGTGACTGTAGTGTGCCAAAAAACAGACCAAGTCATATTAGCCTAAGTAAGAGTTGCCACATATCATCACAAGGGGATTTCTAATCTTCCAGTTAAAAAGAAAATGCCACAATAGCAACTATTTGATACAAAACATCAAACTCTATGATTCTATGTATCCCAAGTTATTCAGTGAGGAAATGTTCTTCGAGTTTGTTTTAAAATAATAAAATGCATATGATGAAAAAAAATTCATCGAGTAAACAAGGATGGAAAAAGAAAAGACTCCTATCCCCAGCCTCCTCTCCACTCCCCAGAGGGACCCAAGACTGACAATTATTTATCTATCCAAAAGTTTTGTAATGCTTATACTGGCATGTATTCTAGAATCTCTGTACATCAGTTTGGCCTAAGTGTTCTGCCAAATTCTGCTCTTTGGCTCCAACTTTGGCCTGTGAAAGATTGAAGAGTCAAACGCCAACTCATCATGAACCCTGGCATTCTCAGTCTTGTGCATGATCAATTATCAAATCGGGGAGGGTGAGAGTGGGGAAAGGAGTGGTCTGCAGTTTATCAGCCTCAAGTCAAATCTGGCTTCTCTTCTGTAAATAAAGTTTTATTTTTATTTTTTAATGTTCATTTTATTTATTTTTGAGAGACAGAGCACGAGCAGGGGAGAAACAGAGAGGAAGACACAGAATCTGAAGCAGGCTTCAGGCTCCGAGCTGTCAGCACAGAACTAGACATGGGGCTCAAACCACAAACCCTGAGATCATGACCTGAGCCGAAGATGGATGCTTAACTGACTGAGCCACCCAGGCGCCCCATATAAATAAAGTTTTATTGAGACCCACTACACCTATATCTTTGTATAATTGTCTATGGCTGCTTTCACACTAGGTGGCAGGGCTGAGTAGTTGCAACAGGAACTGACCTGCAAAGACAAAAGTACTTCATTCCCAGCCTTTTACGGGAAAGGCTTGCCGTTTCAGATTAGGCTCTTATCATGGCTAATCAGCATAAAACTACCCATGATCCAAACAAGGCAAGTCATCGATTGCTAATATCTGAGCAATCACTTTTAAATTTTTTTTTTTAAGGTTTTTTTTATTTTTATTTCTAGAGAGAGAGAGAGCGTGAGCAGGGGAGGGTCAGAGAGAGAGGGAGTCACAGACTGAAACAGGCTCCAGGCTCTGAGCTGGCAGTCAGCACAGAGCCCGACGCGGGGCTCGAACCCACGAACCGTGAGATCATGACCTAAGCGAAAGTCGGACGCTTAACCGACTAAGCCACCCAGGCGCCCCTGAGCAATCACTTTTAAACATAGGAGGCATTCTAGATATAATTTGGATGGAAGTATCTCCCTAAGTGTTTTATGTTGAAATTCTTTCAGTTAAAGTATAAGTTTGTATTTACCATTGTAAAAAAAAATAATAGTGTAATAATTAATGCTGTAAAAGTTAAGTTTGTGAACCAAGGCCATCATTAAGAATTTTCTTTTTTATTTTTATTTCTGTTTATTATTTTTGAAAGAGAGACTGAGAGCAAGCAGAGTGAGGGGGACAGAGGATCTGAAGCAGGCTCTGTGCTGACAGAAAACAGCCTGATGTGGGACTCAAACTCACAAACCAGTAGATCATGACCTGAGTCAAAGTCAGACACTTAACTAAGTCACGCAGGCACCCCAAGAATTTTCAACTAATTAAATAAATAAGGCAATAGATTGACAAATTAAGACAGAGCTTGAGAACTTCAGGAAAGGATAAAAAGTCCTTTTTGACTCCACAAGTGTTTATAAAAAATAAGTATGAATATAAAGGACAATAATCAAGATTAGAGAGTATCAAAATTCTAGTATCTGCAGACTTGTTTGGTGAAGTGAGTGAATAAAATACCTCTTAAGAATTTTGATTAATTATTTGTTATTTCATTCCAATTAGGCCATGATTATTACAAGAAATAAATTCTATTTGAGAATTCATCATATCTTCTAAAGATGAATTAAATGCAGACAAAGAAGGAAAACTCCAATATCACACGTAACAATAACCATGGTATATTTAGACACAATAAAGATTATGTAGAGATATGTATGATTCTATGTTTACAAGGTACCTAGAAATGGAAAGTGGAATGGTGATGTCCAGGGGTTGTGGGGAAAGAAGAATGGGAAGTTATTGTTCAATGGGTAGAGAAGTTCAGTTTTACAAAATGATAAAAGTTCTGGAGATGGATGGTGGTGATGGTGGCACAACAATGTGAATGTACTTACTGTCACTGAACTGTACACTTAAACATGGTTAAGATGGTAAATTTTATGTCATGTGTATTTTACCACAATTTTAAAAAGGCTTCATGAGAGTACTTTAAGAAGACAATTCTTTATAGCTTTGAGTCTATCAAACTCAAACATTTGAATGGAAGCTTATTGAAATGACCCCTAGCAGTTGAAATGACTACTAATCATTTGTGTCTACAGCCATACCACCGTGAACGGGCCTGATCTCGTCTGGTTTTCAATAATTGAAAATAAAAGATTCTGGAGAGTTGCCCAATATATAAGTCTTAGGTACAAAGTTCCTTCTAGAAAACATGCTACTAAAAAATTACTTCCTAAATTGTATTCTGCTCTACACACACTCACACACACACACACACACATGCTCCAAGATGTTATTAAAGGAGCTGGTTCAAAAAGAACACCTCATTTACCTGTTATAAGTGTGCAGGACCATGACCACAGGAGCTGCTGACCCACAGACCCCACTGGGGAATCACTGTTCCTGAACCATGATGGCAATCTTTAAAGATGTGACTACTAAGTATTTAACTAATTTGAACTTTTATTAGTTTATTTATTTTTAAAGTTTATTTAGCTTTTCTAGTAGTCTCTACACTTAACGTGGGGCTCAAACTTACAATCCAAAGATCAACAGTCGCATACTCTTCCCGAAGAGCCAGCCAGGTGCCCCATAATGTTTGAATTTTTAAATAAAAATTCAGACTTATTTTTGTAGTAACCAGACATTCATTCTATGATGGTATAATCTGTTTCAGTCTTAGTTTTAACTGTATATTGATTTTAACAGCCAGCCATTTGGAATTCAGCCAAACCAGGAAGTTAGTGTTGAAGTACCTATAAAAGCATATGTATTTTTAAAATGTACATGAATGAGATCAAAGTATACATGTTATATTTAAGGTTTAATGAGTAATATATCTTGGATAGCCTTATGTATTGGGATATACCACCCACAGGTATTTATCCAAGAGAAATAAAGGCATATGTCCTTACCAGACTTGCACACTAATACTCATAGCAAGCAGTTCCATGTTTAACAGTCCCAAACTGGAAATGACCCAAATGACTATCAACAGGTGAATGGCTAAACAAATCGTATCTATAAGTAGAATACTAACCAACAATAAAAGATGTCATCTACAAATATACAGTATTTGTATATTTGTATATACAAACATACAATGGAATACTAATCAGCGATTTAAAAAAAAAAGAATGAACTACTGATACATGAAGCAACATAGATATCTCTCAAAATATTTATGCTGAGTTAAAGATGCCAAACACGCAAAGAGTATATACTGTGTAATTCCATTTATATAAAATTATAAAAATGCAAAGCAATTGATAGGGATGAAAAGAAAGCTACTAGTTGCCTGGGACTGAGGATGGGGAAGAGAACAGGGAAGGAGAAATTACAGGGACACAAGAAAACTTAGGAGGTGACAGATACATTATTTTCACATGGCCATGGTTTATAGTATATCAAAACTGATCAAATTGTTTAAATCTGTTTGCTTTATTGTATGTCAACTATTCGAAAACAAAACAGGGCATCTGGTGGCTCAGTCGTTAAGCATCTGACTTTGGCTCAGGTCATGATCTCACCGTTTGTGAGTTCAAGTCCCACATCAGGTGAGCTCGAGCCCTGCATTGGGTGAGCCCCACTTCTCTCTCCCTCTCTCTCTTTCTCTGTATCTGCTTGCTCACTTGTGCCCTCTCTCTTTCTCTCTCTTTTTCAAAACAACAACAAAAACCCCAAAACAAAACAGAAAGGTTTTGGAGCTGGAAGTGTGTTTACTCACACATTCCACAAATTCAATATACCAAACTCTTCTTTAGTAAGAATTTTTAATTCTGTTGATGAAATTAGCCCTTCTCAGGAATGTATACGGCAAATTATTTCTCCAATTTTGTTTTTAAAAACTGTATTTATGTGATTTTTAGCTAAATAGAAATTTCTTACATTTTATCAAATTAAATGCATGTCATTTACGTTTTGGGCTTGTGGTAGTGTACTCTGCTTAGAAAGAAGTTCCTCTTCAAAATTATGCATTTAAAATGTTCCCACATTTTATCCTAGTATTTGATTGCTTTATGTTTTACATTACATTCTGTCTTGAATTATTTTTGGAATAAGGTAGGAACTGAAACTTATTTTCCCCTCTAAATGGTTAACCAATTAAACTGACACAATTTATTGAATAATCACTCTTGTTCCATGGATTTTTGTCATCTAAAAAGACTTCCATATCTTTGGTTCTATTTCTGGACTCTTTAATCAACTCCATTGGTCAGTTATTGAAATTTTATAATAGATGCTAATATCTGGTAGGACTAGTCTCCCTCAATGTTCTTCTTTGTTAGCTTTTTTGTTCACATATTTTTCCCTTGCTATTTTGTTTTTTAAATTGTATTTATTTTGAGAAGGAGAGAGAGTGCAAGCCAGGGATAGGCAGAAAGAGGGAGAGAGAGAGAGAATCCCAAGGAGGCTCCACACTGTCAGTGCAGATCCCAACCCTGGGGCTCGAATCCACACACCATGCAATCATGACCTGAGCCAAAATCAAGAGTCATCCAGACCCCAACCAACTGAGCCACCCAGGTATCTCCATTAGCTATTCTCGTATATTTATTTTGCAAAGCTAAATTGGAAATGAGTTTCCAAGAATTAATGTCTCCTAGTAATGCTGTCTTTTTCTTCATTCTTCTTTGCATTTGCATTTTTCTTCATGTATGTCAATAATATAAAATTCGATCCATAAAGATTAAATAATTAATTAATTAATTATTTTAACATTAATTTATTTTTGAGAGACAGAGACAGAGCATGAGTGGGGAAGGGACAGAGAAAGAGAAAGACACAGACGCCAAAGCAGGCTTCTGGCTCTGAGCTGTCAGCACAGAACCTGATGCAGGGCTCAAACTCACAAACCTCGAGATCATGACCTGAGTCGAAGTCAGATGTTTAACCAACTCAGCCACCCAGGTTCCCCAATCCATAAAGATTTACGACAGTTAAATCCTTATTCCTTTACCATCATAAAGTTCTCCTCTTTATCTTTTTTCACCTTTCTTTTGTTGAATTCATCCTTGACCAATGTTGATGTCAGCTCTCTTTTTTGGTTTTCATTCCCCTGGGATGTATTGCTCTATCTTTCCCTTTCAATATTTCTGAACAACTTTGTTTCTTTTTTTTTATGTTTATTCATTTTTGAGTGATAGAGAGTGTACATGCGGAAGGGGGCAGAGAGAGGGGGACAGAGGATCTAAAGCCCCTGATGCAGGGCTCCAACTCATGAGAACAACCTGAACTGAAGTCAGATGTTTAACCATCTGAGCTATCCAGGTGCCCCTGAACAACTTTGTTTCTAATAACTCTGTTTAGCATTTGTTTTTAACCTAATCTGATTCCTTTTTTCCTAATATGTGTTTAATACTTTTATACTTATTCATATGCCATATATTTCATCTGTCATAATATATTTTGTATTCTTAATGTACCCTTTATTTTACTTCATGTTATCTGTTTCTTTTGCTTTAAGGTATACTCTACTTTTGTAATTTGAAAGGCCTTTTTTTTAAGATTTTATTTTTTTAAGTAATCTCTATCCCCAACATGGGGCTTGAACTCACAACCCAAACTCGAGAGTCAAATGCTGTACACTGAGCCACCCAGGCAGCTTTAGGTCTTCTAATAGCTACATTTTATGAACTTATATAATTGACTAAATCTCTATTCTTTTAGGGATAAAATGGGGACACTATCTATTGACTCTCAAGTAGAAAGGATGAAAAATTACCACACTTAGACTTCCTTTCATAAATCCCTATCGGCTAATTTTTGCTAGTTATGTCACAGAACCAGACTTGGGGGCTCAATCTCATGAATCTGAGATCATGACCTGAACTAAAATCAAGAGTTGGACACCTAACTGACTGAGCACTCCAGGATCCCTTGCAGTTGTACTTCTTTGCTTCGATTTTTTTCTTCTATGGCATCTTTTTGTTTGTTTGTTTGTTCCCTTAAAAAAAACATTTATTTACTTATTTATTTGAGAGAGAGAGAAAGAGAGAGCAGGGAAGGGGCAGAGAGAGAGGGAGAGAATCCCAAGGAGGCTTTGCACCGTCAGCGCAGAGCCCAATGCAGAGCTAGAACCCATGATCTGTGAGATCATGACCAGAGCCAAAACCAAGAGTCAGGCATTCAACTGACTGAGCCACCCAGGCACCCCATCTTCTATGACATCTTTGAACATGATTTCTATTCCATTTATTGTGATCTCTGATGCTGGATACCAGCCATCCTGAAGTCAGACTATTATTATCTACTCTGTATCTAGTTTCTTCCCTAGGATTGTTAAAATATCTTTCTTTTTCCCCTTCATTCTCTGTGATTACTGCAGACCTTCCCTTCAGGTTATTAATTTCGTTTTCAGCCATGTGTGTTCAATACCTTGCTATCTCTAATAAATTTTTTTAAGTAATTCATTGTGGTGTTTTGGAGTTTGTTGTTTTTGTTTGTTTGTGTTTGTGGGTTTTGTTTTTTTTTTTTACTTAGCATTGTGTGTTAGGTATCTGCAGAAAAACATACCCAACAGGATATATATATATATATACATATATATGTGTGTGTGTGTATGTGTGTATGTGTATGTGTGTATATATATATGTATATATATAAGCACAAGGTATATCTATATCTGTATCTATTTACATTTATTTGATCTATATCTATACTGTTGGTTAGGAGAGACAGAGAGTTATAAGGAATTGACTCAAATGATTATGGAGGCTGAAAAGCCCCAAGATTTGCAGGCTGCAAATTGGAAACTTGGGAGAGCCGATGTGTGGTTCTAGTCCAAGTCTGAAGGGCTGAGAACCAGGAGAGGTGACAGCCTAAGTTCCAGTCAGAAAACTGGCAGGCTCCAGTACCAGCAAGGGTCAATGTTTCAGTTTGAGTTGAAAGGTCCGAAAAGAACAATGTACCAAAAGAAGTCAGGCAGGAAGCCTTCCTCTGACTCAGACTTTTTGTTCTATTCAGGTGTTCAGTTGATTGGATGAGGCTCACCCACATCGGAGAGAGCAATCTGCTTTACTCAGTCTGTAGATTCAAATTTTGATCTCATTCAGAAACAACTCATAGAAACACTCACTATAATGTTTGACCAAATGACTGGGCATCTTGGAGCCCTGTTAAGTTGACACATAAAATTAACTATCACACATTGCAATCTTAGCCTTCTATTGCCTTAACTCACCTTTGATTTCTTGTTTCATTGAATTTATATATTAACTTTTTTTCATAGAATACAAAGCACCTGCTGTAGAATTTTTCTTTGGGCTTTTAGATATGTTTCTTCCCAGATATATTTCATGCATTTATTCCTGCTCTTTTTCTGTCATAGTGTTTTTGCCTTGTCTTCATACAATCCTCCTCTCCATCTTACTGTTTAACATGGCGGTGGCTGGGGGTGGGGGGATCCAGATTTCCTATTTTCACAGATAGGGCATGGATGAATTCTTATTTACAACCTTTTTCACACTGATCTGAGACCTGTTTGTCTTCCTTTTAGAAATTCTGTCTGAGGCTGAGTCTTTTGTATTTTCTCTCTCATTGCCCAACGGAACATCTATTAGCTAGAATTAGACTCATCTAGTAGGGGAGAAAATTCAAAGTAACAGTGCCTTGAGTCAGAAAGAAGTTTGGTCCTCTCTCACTTAGAAGTCTACCAACTGTCACAGTTGATATGATGCTCTGCAGTGTTAGGGTCGCAAACTCGAGTTCACTATGTAGTCACTTTAGCTCTAGTCACCACATCTGCTTTTTGGGCAGAAAGAGAGAAGAGGAAATGGGAATGCTCATTCCATTTAAGTCCCTTCCCATAAGTTGTACATAACGCCTCAGCCTCTATCCCATTGCCCAGAGCTTAACACCTATGAGTGCCTCACTACAGGGTAACTGAGAAATATTTTTGGGGGGAGGCACCTGTGTGGCTCAGTTGGTTAAGCGACTGATTCTTGATTTTGGCTCAGGTCACGATGTCACGGTTTGTGGGACAGAGCCCCAGAGTTCCCTTTTGGACTCTGTGCTGACAGAGCCTGCTTGGGATTCTCTCTGTCTCTCTCTCTCCACCCTTCACATGTCTTCTCTCTCTCTCTCTCTCTCAAAATAAACTTAAAAGAAAGAATTCTTTTTTCTGAGTGCCTGTGCTCAGTACAATTGCGGTGGTGGGTTTTTGTTGTTGTTTTTGGAAGAAGGAAAGAATAGACAGTGGGTGCAACTACTGGTGTCTACAGGAATGGGGGTGGGGGGAGGAGAGGCGGAGCTTCAGCTGAGGTTACAGGCTCTCACATTGGTAGAACTTTTTGCTGTATTTGGGTTAGAACTCCTGTCTTACAATTCATTCCACTTTATCGGTAGAGTATATTTACCCTTAGATTCTAGCTGCTCTCCAGTGAAGAGCAGAACCATGAAGCCTTTGTTTCAGATTAAGGAAAAACATAGGCTTTTATTTCCTCCTCTTCACCTCTGCTTCACCTGCCAGTTGCCTCTCCCTGGCAGCCCCACCACTCCCCTACCTAAGGAGGAAAGAAAAAATAGACGAAGCCTGTGGGGTTTGGCAGCAAGTGCTAGCGAATGAGGGGTTTCAAATGAAGCTTTCTGTGCATTTCTTTTTTGTTTACTTCATTTAATTGTCGGGGAGACTCTGTGATCTAGTTTCATCAGTCTTCTGTCCTATCCCAACGACCTGTTCAAATATATCTAGATGGAGACAAAATATGTAGTTGTAAATTGGGTGGATAATTTTATCAGAATAAGAAAACTCATCTTTTGAATGGCTCCCATGTCCCTGTCATGGATGCTGTAGTAATCCAAGATGACATGTAATGACTCTTACTTATCTGAAACTATACAATTATATTTTTCTTAGAAAACTAATTACCAGATTATTTATAAAATTAAAATTTTACCAAGAAGAAATAATATTCTTCTTCATGTGCTGTTGGCTATTTTTCAGCTCCCAGCTCTGTTGGTTATGGTAACCCAAAAAGTATTTTTGACTCAGTATATGAAGACATTTTACGACACTTTATTTATTTATCTATCTATGTATTTACTCTATGACACTTTAAAATGAACTTTCAGGGAAGCCTCAAAAACTATCTTATTGATGGATTTTATTTCACAGCATATATTTTTTGTATTTTTCTCTTTAGACAGTTGTCTCCTAAAAATTCAGACTAGTCTAAAATGACAGTCTGGCTCATTTACAAGGCCTGATTAGAGTGAATAATAATGATAAATATAATAGTAATAACTAACATTTATTGAGCTCTTACTAAGAATATCTTTGCTTGGGGGTGCCTGGGTGGCTCAGTTGGTTAAGCATCTGACTTCGGCTCAGGTCATGATCTCGCAGCCTGTGGGTTCGAGCCCTGCGTCAGGCTCTGTACTGACAGCTCAGAGCCTGGAGCCTGCTTCAGATTCTGTGTCTCCCTCTCTCTCTGACCCTCCCCCGCTCGCTCTCTGTCTCTCAAAATAAAGACATAAAAAATAAAAAATAAAAAAGAATATCTTTGCTTAAACACAACTCAGTGCTACTCAGAAGTAGAAATACTGTATTTGTTTCCAAATTAGATTCCTACACTTTACTGTGAACATTTCTCTCCTTTGCCCTCCTCGTTTTAATGAGACACTTACATTGTAAACAGTACCCTACTCATTACGATACTGGCCTGAGTGTCCAGAAAGCTTTTATCTATTGCTAACTCACTTTTCTGCCTACATCCCTGTAAAGAAGACAAAACTGCAGCTTTTCTGTTGTGTGCCTCTATTTCTATTGAATAGAATTCTAGAGTCTCCACTACCTTCGAATCATTCGAATATACCTTAAGATGCTTGGGAACTGTGGCAATTTGACTTTTTAAAAAATTTTTTAAAAGTTCATTTGTTTATTTTGAGAGAGACAGAGACAGCACTTGTGGAGAGGGGCAGAGAGAGAGGGAGACTTTGAAAAAAATATTTTTAAGTTTATTTATTTATTTTGAAAGAGACAGNTTTCGTTTTATGCATATCTTGGGTAGATATTTTTTCTTTTTTTCCAGAAAATGGAAATCTCAGGGGAATGTATTGCTGTTCTGGTTTTCATTTGAATGTCCACCCAGATCATGAGAGATGAATTGTAGTCTCTGTTCTTCCCCAAGCTGAGAAATCCCAACTTACAGGAAATTGGATAGAAACAGAACCATTGATAAGAACAGCAGCCATTAATGTGAGCTCTGCAGTGATCACACCTTCATCTGGGGAGACTTCACACCTCTGTGAGAGCAGAAATAAGAATGGAACTGGTTTAGCCCCTCATCTATTGATCCCCATTTCTAGAGCAGAATATCATGTGGTGTCAGCCTGAGGTTTTACACTTAATTGTCAGGATTCTGATTTTCTTTTACCATTCTTAGAATGTTTGTATTTGCTGTTAAACAATGTCAAAAGATATTTATAAAGAGTAGTTTAAAGGGGGTGATGCAGGAGTGCCTGGATAGCTCAATTGGTTAAGCCTCTGGCTTCAGCTCAGGTCATAATCTCAGGGTTCATGAGTTCGAGTCCTGCATTGGACTCCGTGCTGACAGCTCAGAGCCTAGAGCCTGCTTGGGATTCTGTGTCTCTCTCTTTCTGCCCCTATCCTACTCATGCTCTGTCTCTCCCTATATCAAAACTAAATAAAAACAAACAAAAAGTTTAAAGAGTGTGGTGCAGTAGGGAAACCATCAATTTTAAATAAACATCAATTGTCATTTTTGTATGTCACTTAACCACAAGACCATGACCTGAGTTAAAACCAAGAGTTGGATACTTAACCGAGTGACCCACCCAGGTGTGTGCCCCCTTTTTAAAAAATTCTTTAAAAGTTTATTTATTTATTTTGAGAGAGAGAGAAAAAACACGCACACAAGTGGGGGAGGGGTAGAGAGAGCAGGAGAGAGAGAATCCCAAGCAGGGTCCATGTTCAGTGTGGAGCCTGATGCGGAGCTCTATCTCACCACTGTGAGATCATGACCTGAGCTGAAATCGAGCAGGATGCTTAACTGGCTGAGCCACTCAGGCACCCCTTAACTGTCATTTTTGCTTCAACATTTTGGATTTCTACTGAAGACTGATTTTATAGTTATACACCAGATCCGTGGTAAATTTGATCTTCACTTTTCACTACAACACTACGGGAAGTTTATAACCAGTGCTTTCTAAGCTTTTCTATTCAGATCCTAGCTCTCTGACCCTAAGTATCTGGGGACAAGGTTACTGCCTGCAGGAGGCACAGCTGTCTTTGCCAGTGCCATCCCCAGGCTCCTGAAAGTTATTTCTTAACTTCCTTCAGCACAGCAGAAAGGGTGTTGGAATTGGAGTTTTCTTAATCCCCGTGTCCCTGTATCCCCGGAGGGGATCTGTACCGAGTAGGTGAGATCATACAAGGTCGGCTGATGTTCAGATACCAAAACTCTGGGCTGTGCCATATTTAGTTGGGAGCTCCCCCACCCCCAACACATTGGTGTCTCACACCAGACACTCCCTTTGGACTGGGGTCCAATTTCATCACCCTCCAAGTCAGTACTTTGGGACTCTAGACTAATTACTCCCAAACTTAAAACAAAATCCATTTAAAGGTCTGCTTTCTCTCTGGTCTTTATGCTCAGATTCTACAATTTCACCACAGTTAATCTTTTTTTTTTTTTAAGTTTATTTATTTATTTTGAGAGAGAGAGCGCACAAGCCGGGGAGGAACAGAGAGACGGGGAGAGAGCAAGAATCCCAGGCATGTGTTGTGCTGTCAGCGCACAGCCTGATGCAGTGCTAGAACTCATAAACCGTGAGATCTTGACCTGAGCTGAAATCCAGAGTCAGACACTTAACCGAGTGAGCCACCAAGGCACCCCTTACTACAGTTATTCTTAATTGTTAGATAATAAACAATAACCTTTCAATGTATGTATTCTTAGATGTTATATCCACATTTTGGGGGAAGTAGAGGTAGGCAATGATTCTGAGTAAAGCAGCAAGCCAGACAACAAGTATGAAAAATAGAACTTAAGACTAAAAAAAAAAACAATGTCCTTCTGTAATTCTTTTCCTCCTTCCGCATTGTTCTCTCTGATCTCTAGAGCATGTCAAAGTTCAAGCACAAATAAGTGACAACAAAAGAGGCCTAGAAAAATTCTCTTTTTAAAAGAGATGTGTTCAGTGTAAGATCTTTCACACAATAATTTTTAAAAAGAACACAGTGAACAAGAAAGATAAATTAAAAGATAAGACTATTTTTTAAAAAATGGAATAGATTAGAGTACCATGGACCACTCTACCTTATCCAGCTCGACATCCCATATCGTCAGCTGTGTGTTTTGTTTTGTTTTGTTTTTAATCATGCAGTCTTAAAACTAATCTTTGGTTATAGAGGCCAGAATAAGGTTACCTTTTGGGGACAATGACGGGAAGTGTCCAGGAGAGCTTCCTGGGTGCTTGAGCTGGGTGATGGCAACAAGATGTGTAGGGGGAAATTCATCAAGCTGAGTACTTACAACTTGGGCCCATTAATAAGTGAAAGTTACATCTTCATAACAAAGAATTTAAAAATCAGTGAAGATTTGGGGCACATGGGTGGCTCAGTCAGTTATGTGCGCGACTTCTGCTCAGGTCACGATCTCAGGTTCCTGAATTTGAGCCCCTCATCGGGCTCTGCACTGACAGTGCAGATTTGACCTAAACTATGCTTATTAAGAGTCCCAAAGAGCATTTCTTGAGTCACATGCTGTGTTTGGTGGGTACGATGGGGGACTCACATACTGTACTACATGTTGCAAATATATCCAGGTGCCAGTGAATTAGGTGGGTATCTAGCCCTCACAGTTTGGAAGGGATTGTTCATTTCAATGCATTTAGGCTAGCTACTTCAAACTTAAAAAAAAAAAAGATTTTTAAGTTTATTTATTTATTTTGAGAGAGAGGGACAAAGAGAATCTCAAGCAGGCTCTGTGCTATTGGGGCTGAGCACAATGTGGGGCTTGAACTCGTGAACTGTGAGATTATAACCTGAGCCAAAAACAAGAGTCAGATGCTTAACCAACTGACTCACCCAGGCACTACTACTTCAAACTTATTAAATGGAAAACATTTAATAATTATGAGGCCTTTGTTTAATACATGTAAAGTATAGTATTTTTCAGGAAATGGTAGTTTAACAATGAGATCTAGAGGCACTGTGTGGCTCAGTCAGTTAAGCATCTGACTCCGGCTCAGGACATGATCTCACAGTTTGTGAGTTCAAGCCCCTGTCTGGTTCTGTGCTCACAGCTCAGAGCTTAGAGCCTGCTTCACACTCTATCTTCATCTCTCTCTGCTCCTCCTCTGCTTTTGCTCTGTCTCTCTCAAAAATAAATAAACATTTAAAAATTTAAAAAAACACAAAACAATGAGATACAAATTGATTGAAATTTCAGGTGCATTTGATGCAGTTTCCCAGAGACTACATATCAAAGTAGCAAAGTGCAATGATCAGTCACTTGACCAGTGCCCAGCAGACTTGACTTCTCCTGAGCTTGTCACCTGAACTCATTCACCCAAGTCACCTGAACACAGGGCGTCACTTTTCTTATTTGTGACGTGAGAGGTCACAGCTTTAAAATTATGAGACTATAAAAATTTGAATTTTGTAAACTCTTTGAATGGATGAATTGAACAGTTGCCTGTCCTTTTAAAGGAGAAGTGACTTTTTTAAAGTTTATTTATTTATTTATTTTGAGAGAGAGAGAGAGCAAGCATGAGCCGGGGAGGGGCAGAGAGAGAGAGAGAGAGAGGATCCCAAGTAGGTTCCATGCTGTCTGAGCAGAGCCTGATGTGGGGCTCAAACCTACAAACCATGAGATCATGACCTGAGCCTAAATTAGGACTCTGACACTTAACTGACTGAGCCACCCAGGCGCCCCGGGAGAGGTAATTTATTAAAAAAATAAGAAATTACATGGAAACAAATTCAAACAGTATAGAAAGATATAAAATGACCTCTCCTCCATCAAACATAATTAGTGTGAATAACTACTTGTCCTTTAAGAAATATTTATGCAAATATGCATGTAGACTTTACAATATTTACACAAATGACTTCATAGTAAATATTATCTACAGTTTGCTTTTTTCCCACTTAATAACACATTTTGGAGATCCTTCCCTTGAAACATACAAATTTACCTCACTCTTCAACATTGTGCCTCATAATTTATTTAATCAGTCTCCTACTAATGAATGTTTGGGTTATTCCCAGAATTTGTCATTATAATTAATACTGTAATGAAAAGTCCTCTATGCATATGAATGGCATACTTTTACAAATATATCCCATAAGATAATTTCTGTAGTAGAATTACTCAGTCAAATGATGAGTGCATTTTTGTTTTAAGTCCATACCCAACATCAGGCTCAAACTCATGACCCCAAGATCAATAGTCTCAGGCTCTACCAGCTAAGCCAGCTAGCGGCCTTGATGAGTGCATTTTAAAATTTTGGTAGAGGGCACCTGGGTGGCTCAGTCGGTTGAGCTTCCAACGTCGTCTCAGGTCATGATCTCACGGTTCGTGTGTTCGAGCCCAGCGTTGGGCTCTGTGCCGACAGCTAGTTCAGAGCCTGGAGCCTGCTTTGGATTCTGTATCTCCCTCCCTCTCTGACCCTCCCCTGTTCACACTGTCTCTCTCCCTCTCTCTCAGAAATAAATAAAAACATTTTTAAAAAATTAAGAAATAAATAAGTAAATAAAATTTTTGTAGAGTGTGTTAAATTACTTTTCCAAAAGGTTTACCAATTTATCCTCCAGCCAACCATGTTAGAGTAACTATTTTCTCCTACCCTTACCAACCCTGGGTGTTACCGATCTTTTACATTTTTGGTCAATTATATGTGAAAATATGGTAAGAGTAGATTTTAAGATCAGAATTAAATGACATAAGATTACCAGTCTTAATGTACTTCCTTATATTTAGCTTAACAGAGAGGTCCCTTTGATCTTTTAAGTGTTCGGCATTTTGCATTTATCAGCCTGTCAATTTATTTTATGATAACTTTGGAAGTTTAACAATTAACCAGATTTGCTTATGCTGCTAAAGACTATCAAGATGCATCTTACATTTGCATTGTGTTTCAGTCCCTCATTTAGTTTCAGAAAAAAAAAAAAAAATTGCCCTAATGGGCACACCGTCTGCAATTTAACTGATAGAGATAAAAACACAATGTACACTTCATTGGCCACAGTGTGCCCTGAGACTTGAACAGTGAGTGATCAGGCAGCTCCCAGAACAATCAAGTTAAAAGGTAAAACAGCTTATGCTTTACAGAAAACACCACGTTTTCTCAGGTTAACTCATGTAGGTTTTCTCTCTGATCTAGAAGGGTTCATCCTAACAACAACCTGCTAATCCTTCAAGAAGGGCAAAGTGTAATACCCTATCTTGATATTGCTTCAGGCAGAAATATAATTGTTGGATATCAACCGTGTTATTTTGCATCTGGCTTCCCAGACTTCCTTGAACACAGCTGGTGGGAACATGTCTATTTACAGAGAGGAAAAATGATGCTCAGTAATAATTAGTGATGGATTCAAAGTCATTAGGTTGGGCACACCTGAAATACAATTTCAGACTTGAAAACCTTCACTGCTTGAAAAATTATCACACACAATTAACTTTCACTACTCCCACAAGAAATCCTAATAATCTCCAGGAGTTTTTATAACTTTCCTTTGAGCTACAAAAATTAGCATCTATCTGCCATGAGCAAATCTCTAGAGTTGACTGATAAATATTATTTGTCATCTAAGCCCTCTAAAAAATATCTGAGAATATATTTGCCACAGGCTTGGTTTTTTGAATAACCACAATGAAACCTGGGAACAAAGGAACAAAGGAAAAAGAGAAGGGGCAGAGAAGGAAGGAAGGAGATGAGAGGAAGACAAGAAAGGAAAAGAAGGAGGTGATGAAAGTAAAGCTGGAATCCAGGGTCAGCTGGGTCAATGGGGGAAAGGTAGAATTATTTTCCAATTTGTATTGCTCCAGCCTAATTTATTTCATCAGTTATACATGGCAACAAAAGGTTCTCTCAGTATTATTAGATCTGCAAAATGGAATTTGTGTTAACACTAAAACATTGAGAGAACACTGATAATACATATTAAAAATATGAAAGAGAGATATTTGTGTCAGGAAATGTAGAGCAGATATACTTTTACCCATTCTCCCACTAAGTACAACCCCGAGCCTTGGACATTATATATAAAACATATATAAGAAAACTCTCAGAAGTGCAGAGAGGAAGGCAGATGGGTTATGGACCTTGAGACACAAGGAACAACAGGTGGTGAGTTCCCTGGGTTTGCTTTTTGCCAAAATGTGGAGCTGAAGGAGCCACCAACCCAAAAATACCAAGAGGCACAGACAAAACAACAAAAACAACAACAAAAGCAGATTCTCTCCAGTCAAAGGACCAGATAAGGAACCACACAATCAAACACTATAAAGCATGTACTGTGTTCATGGATTAGATCCTCAACAAAGCACCCATGTTAGTTCTTCCCAAAGTGATATACAGGTTTGACAAAATTCTTACTAAATATTAGCACAATACCTGTAGATATAGACAAGATTAGCCTACAATTTATATGACAAGGCAAAGGAACTAGAATTGCTGAAACAAATTTGAAAAAAAAGAATAAAGCAGAAGGAATCAGTCTACCCAAATTCGATCAAAACTCAAAGAGATCAAGAAATAAAGTACACAGGTGCATGGGTGGCTCAGTTGGTTAAGCACCTAGCTCTGGATTTCGGCTCACTCAGGTCATGATCTCACAGTTCATGAGACTGAGGCCCACATTGGGCTTGGGCTTTGCCCTGACACTGTGGAGCCTGTTTGGGATTCTCTCTCTCCGTCTCTTTCTGCCCCTCCCCCACTCATACTCATTCACTCTCTCTCAAAAGAAATAATTATTTATTTTTATAAATATTATAAGAGAAATAATTATTCATTTTTAAGAGACAGAGAGAGCCAGAGCACAAGTCAGGGAGGGGCAGAGAGAAAGGCACAATCAGAAGTAGGCTCCGGGCTCTGAGCTCTCAGTCAGCACAGAGCCCGACGCGGGGCTAAAACCCACAAACCATGAGATCATGACCTGAGCCAAAGTTAGACGCTTAACCAACTGAGTCACCATTTATAAACATTTTTATAAAAAAGACATAAAGTACAGCATATTCATACAATAGAATACTATGTAGCAATGAATCAATGAACTATAGATATAGGCATGAAATGAGCAAATATATACAACTTTGAGTAAAAGAAGCCAGTCACAAAAGACTATGTTTTAAAATTTCATTTATTTAAAATCTGAATAAGTTTGAATAAATGAATCACTGCTCATATCTTTATAGATAAATATCAAATAAACACATTAGGTAATGTAAAGTAAAAATAGATGTTTCTAATATCTTACTGAATAAGCTAATTTCTTACTAAGATAAATAGAGAATAGTCTATAGTGTGAATTTTCACTGTGAACTGAATTTTCAGTGTGAACTGAAAAGAATATGTTCACTCCTCTTTTGAATGTATTCCTTTCTGGAGACTAATTCCACAAATTTATCTTTCATCTGGAGTTTAATTAGGCAAGATTTTCGCAGTAGGTTAATAGATTATATTTTGAGAATGCTCTTTGTATGACTTGAATAGTTAAAAAAAAGACAAAACAAAAAAACAGAGAATCCCTTAAGATTTTGTTAAATCAAGAATTTCAGAGATCTATGGGTTTTTCTTACCCCATATGGGGTTTTTTTTTTTTTTTTACGTAATCTCTATACCCAGTGTAGGGCTTGAACTCATGATCCAGAGATCAAGAGTCACATGCTCTACTGATTGAGTAAGCCAGGTGCCTCCCCTCCACCCACCATAAGGGATTTTATTTTTTTAATCTTGATTTGTTTACTTTGAGAGAGGGAAAGGGAGAGAGAGAATCCCAGGGGCTCTCTACTGATAGCATGAAACCCAACAATGTGGGGCTCGAGCCCTCAGATGGTGAGATCATGACCTGAGCCAAAATCAAGAGTTAGACACTTAACTGATTGAGCCACCTAGGAGCCACACCCCCACCCCCAAGAGTTTTAAAATAAATTCATTAAAGAACTTCAGGCATTTTCCTTATCTAATAGTACTGACTATTCTAGGAAGTTATTAGGAGAACTCTACTCTAAAACTTTTGATTTTTATGGGGCGCCTGGGTGGCTCAGTCGGTTAAGCTTCCGACTTTGGCTCAGGTCATGATCTCACGGCTGGTGGGTTCGAGCCCCGCATTGGGCCCTGTGCTGACAGCTATCTCAGAGCCTGGAGCCTGTTTCAGATTCTGTATCTCCCTCTCTCTCTGACTCTCCCCTGTTCATGCTGTCTCTCTCTCTCTCAGAAATAAATAAAAAACATTAAAAAATATTTTTTAACTTTTGATTTTTATACTATAGTGTGCAATGTATTTTACTTAACCTATTAAAATATAATTAATTTATTTAGAGCTTTAGAGTAAGTATAAGAATTTAAGTCATAAACCTATGGGCATATTTTAGTTTTCTTTCCTTCCCATGAGTAAACAGCTGCATTTATCCATTCACGGCTGACAAAACCCATTTGATGGTACTGCACTATCAAAGTTACTTTTGCAAATGCAAAATCTGGCAGCATTTTAATGTCGAATTATCACGTGTACTTGAATAAATCTTTAGAGAGAGAATGGTCAGTTTTGAAGGGCTACTGAAGGTACTAAAATATTCACCAGACAAGAGATCTGCCAAGCACTTCAAAAGCCCAACTCCTTCCTCAAATTACACACTAGACATAGGAGATTTGGGGAATGTTAACAAAATGAAAATATTAGTTACTCAGATACTTTGAAATCTGAACTGCTGAAATTGGAAGTAGCTATAGCTTCACCCAAGGTCAAAGGTCAATGAGAAAATGTCTTTCTAGATAGAATTAGCAAAATTCTGAAATCTGTTCAATGAATGATCACTATCACTGCAAAGTTGGTCAGACTTTTGATTGGGGCATTGGCAAAACAGAGAACCAGGTAAGGATTTTAAAGTGGTCTAATTTATAAAGACTAGGCTTCCGGCTTGCTCATTCCTTCAATAAAGTGGAAGAGTCTATTCTAGCTGCTGATCCCATCATCTCCTTGAAAGCAGACCCTTGGTAGCTAGTGGTGTTTCAGCTGTTGTTGTTGTTTAAATCTGGAACAAAGCCACCTGCCTAGCACGTTTTACCGTTGTCCATGATGTGACTTCTGCCAGACTTGTCAACCCAAACCTGCCTCCCGTGAATGTTCCCCAAGCTCACATCATGCCCCACCTTTTTATTTTATTTTATTTTATTTTTGTTGTTGTTGTTGTTTAGCTTTTATTTCATGATCATAAACTTCACTCTGCAATCCATCTAAACTTGAAGGGGGGCAAGGAGGACACGGACCTGCAGAACTGCAGCAGGAACACAGGGTTCTAGGAGATTCCGAGCAGAGGGGGGCAGAGGGGTGCTCTCACGAGCTACAGAAGGAATGGTCTGGTAGTTACGATAAAACACGAGTCAAACGTATCAGATTTGTCCGCAGTCAGCAATGGTGATCTTCTTGCTCGTCTTGCCGTTCCTGGACCCAAAGCGCTCCATGGCCTCCACGATATTCATGCCCTCCTTCACCCTGCCAAACACCACGTGCTTGCCGTCCAACCACTCGGTCTTGGCGGTGCAGATGAAAAACTGAGAACCATTCGTGTTGGGTCCAGCATTCGCCATAGACAGGATGCCAGGACCTGTGTGCTTCAGGATGAAATTCTCATCATCAAACTTCTCCCCGTAGATGGACTTGCCGCCAGTGCCATTATGGCGTGTGAAGTCACCACCCTGGCACATAAAGCCCGGGATAATCCTGTGGAAGCAGGAGCCTTTGTAACCGAATCCTGTCTCCCCGGTGCTCAGAGCACGGAAGTTCTCTGCTGTTTTGGGGACTTTGTCTGCAAACAGCTCGAAGGAGACGCGGCCCAAGGGCTCGCCGTCTACGGGCGATGTCAAAGAACACGGTGGGATTGACCATGGCTGAACGGCTCGAGGGACTCCGGGGCGGCGGCGTCTGCAAGGCCATGTCCCACCTTTTCAAAATGCCTGGTCTTCCATCATTAGTTCTCAATCTTGTCTGCAAATTAGAATCATGTGAAAAGTTTTTTTTAACTTTTACTACCTGCCTCCCCCCCACCCCCCTTAGAGATTCTAATTTAATTGCTCTGGGATAAGGCTCAAGAACCAGAAGTTTCCCAGGTGATTCTGAAGTGCAGCCAGGGTAGAAGCCTGCCTCCTCTGTGGAAGTTCTTCCCCTGCCCCGCCTCCCTCTGCAATCTGTCTAGCAAATTTGTACTCAACATTCCACCGGCAGCGCACCATCTCTTCGCCTCTGAGTCATTTCCCCACTTCCCCAGGAAGAAAATCCTCTGTTGCGCCTCATTATGCACTCTGCAGAGTTCCCTCACAGCACCTGGTATGAGTTAATGATCTTTTTCCACCGGCTGGTCTCTGCTTCCACTGGGCTGTGAGTTTATGATGGTGAGGCTCATCTATGTATCCCTAGTGTCAATAATCATTGCCAGGAAAAATGAGGCACAGATATAAATGGCTTTAAGAACTCCATCTTCTCTGGTTTTAACCTCCAGAATCCCTTGTGGGAGTATTTCCAAAGACCTTTAAATTCTCCACATGCTCCATGGCAGACCAGGCAGGGAAGATAGGTAAGAGTGGACAGTTTGGAAGGAATGTCCACGGCTGTAAAAATCCACCTTTAGGCCCAACTGTTGGGACATATTCCCAACTGTTGGTCTTTGTGGACCATTTTGGTATTCTGAAAGTATCAATGATAGTAATGGCTGTGTGCCAGGCACTGTTCTAAGATCTTGTTTTCCCCCAATATTACTGAGGTATAATTGGCAAACAAAAATTATATATTCTTACCATGTGCAATGTGATAGTTCGATAGACATATATGTGGTGAAATAATTACTACAATCAAGTCAACTAACATATCCATCACCTTATACAATTACCTTTTTGTTTTGTGGTGAGAACATGTAAGATCTACTCTTTTAGCAAATTTCAAGTATACAGTACAGTATTATTAACTATAGGCATCGAGTTGTACCTTAGATCTCCAGAACTTATTGATCTTGCATATCAGAAACTTTGTGTTCTTTACCCAATATCTCTCAATTTCTTCCTCTCCCCAGTCCCTGGCAACCACCATTCTTCTCTCTGGTTCCATGAGTTCAACTCTTTTAGATTCCATGCATAACAGATCATGCAGTATTTTTCTCTCTGTGTCTGGCTTATTTCACTTAGTGTAATGTTCTCCAGGTTTATCCATGTTAACTCAAATGACAGAATTTCCTCTTTTTAAAAGTTGAATAATATTCTTGTGTGTGTGTGTGTGTGTATCACCTTTTCTTTATCCATTCTTCTGTTGATGGAAGTTTAGACTGTTCCCACATTTAAGCTATTGTAAGTAGCCCTATGATGAATGTGGGAATGCTAATCCTGATTTCCTTTCCTTTGGGTGTGTGCCCAGAAATGGGATTGTTGGATCCTATGGTAGATCTATTTTTAACTGTTTGTTTGTTTGTTTGTTTGTTTGTTTTAAGTAATCTCTATACTCAACATGGGGCTCAAACCCATGACCCTGAGATCAAGAGTGAACACTCTTCTGACTGAGACAGCTAGGCACCTCCTATTTTAAACATTTTTTTTGAGTTTTCATACTGTTTTCCAGAGCAACTATGCCATTTTGTATTCTCACCAACTCTGTACAAGTTTCTCCACCTCCTCACCAACATTTGTTGTTTTTGTCTGATAACCATTCTAACTGGTGTGAGGCGATATCCCATTGTGGTTTTGATTTGCATTTCCCTGATAGTAATGTCAAGCATGTTTTCATACACTCACTGACCATTTGTATACTTTCTTCTAAGAAACAGCTTTTCAGGTTGGTCACCCATTTTTAAGTTGGGTTGTTGCTAATAATATCTTTATATTACAGTTAAAGAAATTGACACTAAAACCTTACTGATTTTACTGCATATTTGCAACAACCGTCTAAGACAGTGAAGCTCAGAGGCTAATGTTATTCAAGGTCACCAGGTTAGAAAGTGAAATTAAATTCAGCTCTGCTACTTATTTCTTTAAATGCCTGAAAAGTGGGGTGCCTGGGTGGCTCAGTCGGTTAAGCATCCAACTTGGCGCAGGTCATGATCTCATAGTTTGTGGGTTCCAGCCCTGCATCAGGCTCTATGCTGACAGCTCAGAGCCTGGAGCCTGCTTCAGATTCTATATCTCCCTCTCTCTGACCCTCCCCTGCTCATGCTGTCTCTCTCTCTCTCTCAGAAATAAATATAACATTAAAAAAAATGAAAAGAAAAAAAAGAAATGGTTGAAAAGCACTGCCCCATGGATTTTAATAACTTCTTATGTCCATGAACTATTTTAGTCTGCAAGTAATAGAAATTAATAATTGGAGCATGTGGGTCGCTCAGTCAGTTAAGCATAGGACTTTTGATTTTGCTCAGGTCATAGTCTCACGCTTTGTGAGTCCTACATGGGACTCTGTGCTGATAGTGTGGAGTCTGCTTGGGATTCTCTCTCTCCCTCTCTCTCTACCCCTCCCCTAGCTCTCTCTCTTTGTTAAAATAAATAAACATTAAATTTTTTTTAAATATTGGGGATGCTGGGTGGCTCAGTCGGTTGAGCAACCGACTTCAGCTCAGGTCATGATCTCACGGCTGGTGGGTTCGAGCCCTGCATGGGGCTCTGTGCTGACAGACAGCTCGGAGGCTGGAGCCTGTTTCAGATTCTGTGTCTCCCTCTCTCTCTGACCCTCCCCTGCTCATGCTGTCTCTCTCTCTCTCTCTCTCAGAAATAAATAAAGCATGAAAAAAAATTTTTTTTAATAAAAAATAAATTTTTTAAATAATAGAAAATCATAGATCAGATACATTTAAACAATAAGGAAATGTATTATAACATAAATCTTTTTTTACTATTTTAAGATTTTATTTTATTATTTATTTTTTAATGTTTATTCATCCATTCTGAGAGAGAATGTGGGGGAGGGGCAGAGAGTGAGGGAGAGACAGAACAGGCTCTGCACAATCAGCTCAGAGCCCTATGTGGGGCTCAAACACACAAACCACGAGATCATGACCTGAGCCAAAATCAAGAGTCGGACATTCAACTAACAGCCACCCAGGTGCCCCATGACAAAAATTTTGAGATTGAGTAGCCATGGGTATAATCTTAACTGCTATTCCAGCTTCCTTCCCTTTCTCTGCTCTTTGCTCTACGATGTGTGAACTTCATCCTGAGGTCAGGTACTCTCACCAGATGGTCACTGGAATCTTGGGAATCACACTAAGACATAGCAATAGGCTTTTCCAAGGGAATGGGATCGTTTACAAGGGAATGGAATCACCAAGAGCTACTGGAGGAGTAGAACGTGCTGGAAAGCCAACAGCTGCCTCCTTCATCCCTTATATTTACAGAGCCTGTCTGGGTTTTCAGAATTGTTTCATGGTGCTTACTGCTTTTGATCTTCACAACAATCTATGTTAAATGTAAGTTTCGGGTTGTCCTCAGGGGTGGTTTATGTGCAGGAAAGAATTAATATTAGTATTAATCTTCAGTATGTTAAAACACAAATCTCATAATCTAATCTTTCCTCAGGCTTTTATGTCTAGCTTATAAATTCTGTTTTACAACTCTAACAAGTTTGGCAATGACTTTAAAAAGACCTTTGATTGAAATGGTCCTATTTATTAATTTTTTTTTTTTTTAGAGAGAGAGTGAGCAGTGGAAAGAGGGGGAGAGAGACAGTAGAGAGAGAGAGATAGAGAGAGAGAGCAGGCTCCATGCTCAGTGGGAGGAGTCCAACACAGGGCTGGATCCCTGGACCCTGGGATCACAACCTGAGCCAAAATCAAGAGTGGGATGCTCAACCAACTGAGCCACTCAGCACCCCAAAATGGTCCTATTTATAAATATAATCATATATTGTAGGACCTTTTAACCTGTGTTTATAAACTGAATAATTGTCTGACTTAATAAATAAAACATTCCTGAGCACAAAATAATTCTTTTTTTAAAAATTTTGAGTATAGTTGGCACACAATGTTACATTAGTTTCAGGTGTATCACATAGTGACTTGATGGGCCTATACGTTATGCTAAGCTCACTGTGAGGATAGCTACTATCTGTCCCCACACATCACTACTACAGTCTCATTGACTATATTCCCTATACTGTGACTTTCAGTCTCGTGACTTATTCAATCCATAACTGGAAGCTTGTATCTTCCACTTCCTTTCACCCATTTTGCCCATGTGCCTACCTCCCTGACCCTCCGGCAGTCATCAATTTCTTCTCTGTATTTATAGGTTTGATTCTGATGCTACTTTTTGTTCTGTTTATTCATTTGTTTGTTTGTTTTTTAGATTTCATATAAGAGTGAAATCATATGGTATTTGTCTTTCTAAGTCTGACTTGTTTCACTTAGCATAACGTCCTCTAGGTCCGTCCAACGTTGTCTCAAATGGCATGATCTCATCCCTTTTTATAGCTGTGTAAAGTAAATAATTCTTATAAATCCGATGTGTTAAATAAAACTTATAACATATTGAATGTGAACTTCTCTTCAATAATTCAGTTCTAGAGCTATACTTAATCCAAATCAAGTATGCATTTGCACGTTTTAAATTGGATTTACAAGGCAGTTACTCTAATACTTCAATTATCTTAAAACATGACAAGTATATATAACATCAAATATGTACACATTCCTTAAAACAAAAATATGAATACAATGAATTTGGTTCCCTCAAATCATCTTGGGGATGCAAGCCATTTCCCATACAATATATGATTTTCCCATGTAATTGTTGCTTGAGGTTTTGCATAATCAACAAATATTTAAGCCAGGATGCCAACTAAATTCTTACTTGTCAGGGGCTGGATGGTATTTGCAGTTGCTATATCAATTACCCCTTGATTCTAGGAGAGCATGGATTAAGTAGCCCAAGACAAAGGCTCTCTGATTCTTGCCTTGGAGGAGTCTTGCCCCTCCCGACACCACTTAATTAGGTTTTGCATTTCTTTGGCTTTTAAGATATATAACTGTAATTCCCTTGATTCTCTAAAGAACTTTGAAATTGCTTGATTCTTACATTCTTTTTTATTCTCAGGACCTCATGATGCTTTGTTGGTATTAAAATATCATTCGAATTCTGTATTGGTCTGACTATTGGTTTACAACATCCAAGGTAATTCAGCTGGCATATTTTATGCTAGACAAGCACAGGAAATCCTGTGGTTGGGTTCTCCATTTTATGGGGTACTCTTGTCTTAAAGCAAGGTTTCTATGGCCTAGGGCTCTCTAACCAGGAGATTAGAGAACAGTTATGTCCAACTCACAAGGCTAGCCAATGAAGGGGTTAGAACCCCCACCAAAGTAGTATGAAAATCACTTTATGGGGCACCTGGGTGGCTCAGTCAGTTAAGTGTCCGACTCTTGATTTTATCTCCAGTCATGATCTCACAGTTTGTGGGACTGGACCTCACATCATGCTCTGCATGGAGCCTGCTTAGGATTCTCACCCCCTCTGTCTCTGCCCCTCCACTATCCCCTCTCTTTAAAAAACCACTTTAAACTTAAAACATCTGAACAATCAGCAACCACAGAAGGAAACAATATCTAACTTCACCAGAGCCTCCTGAAAATACAGCTGCCATTGACAGTCTCTGAGGGAGTTTCCTGTTTGGGAGAAGACTGATCTTTAGCAGAGAAAGTACAAATTCAGCTACAGTAGCATCAAAAAGACTAAGAGAACTTTCCATACTTTCCCATTGAAACCAAAATTCACCCCATTTATGTTAAGTTAGTCTCTAGACCTTTACCTCTTGGCTATCTGGTACTCATCATGAGCACCCTCACGCACATATAAACAAACCCTGTCTTTTTTCCAATCTGTCTATTGTCAATTAATTCTCAGGTCCATGACCATTTGAATTGAAGGTAGAGGAAAAGTTTTCTCCCAATGGTTTTGTTAGCGAGGATGGGATGGTCAAGACTCTCTGTGTATTTGGGAGACTGCGGCTGAGATCCCAGGGCCTCCAATCAAGCCAACCAAGATAACGTTCTTACCAACCAAACTCCTAGATCTCTGCTCAAGGTTCAATTGATCGAGGGTGATAAGAGACTTTCCCTGTGTTTTTTAAAAGGGATTTTCCAAACTTTAGGTTTATATGAGAAAAGCTTTTGGTTAGAACCACAGGCATCCCTTGTTTTATTGCCATTGGCTTTATTGGGATTCACAGATATTGTGGGTTTTTTTTTAAAGTTTATTTATTTATTTTGAGAGCGAGAAAGAGAGAGTGAGTGCTGGGGAGGGGCAAAGAGATGGTGAAGAGAGAGAATCCTAAGCAGGCTCTGAACCCTGCACTGAGCCCAATGCTGGGCTCAATCTCACAACTGTGAGATCAGGACCTGAGCCCAAATCAAGGATGCTTAACTGATTGAGCCACCAGATATTGTCCCAAGATATTGGTGGGGTTTTTTTAATAGAAGGTTTGTGGCAACCCTCCATTGTGCAAGTCCACTGATGCCATTTTTCCAATAACATTTGCTCACTTCATGACCCTGTGTCATATTTTGGTAATGTTTGCAATACTTCACACTTTTTCATTATTATATTTGGATTGCTGCAATATCATGATAAGACTTTAATAGATGAGGAATTGCTTCTTATAGAGGAGCAAAGAAAGTAGTTTCTTGAGATGGAATCAACTCCTGGTGAAGATGCTGTGAAGATTGTTGAAATGACAACAAAGAACTTAGAATATTCCATAACGACTTAGTTGATAAAGCAGCAGCAGGGTTTGAGAGAACTGACTCCAATTTTTAAAGTTCTATTGCAGGTATAATGTGGTCAAACAACATTGAGTGCTACAGAGAAATGGCTCATGAAAGGAAGAGCCAATCAATGCTGCAAACCTCATTCTTCTCTTAAGAAGTTGTCACAGCCACCCCAACCTTCAACAACCATCACCCTAATCAGTCAGCAGCCACAGCATGGAGGCAAGACCCGACACCAGCAAAAAGATCATGACTCACTGAAAGCGAAGCGCAGATGATGGGTAGTATTTTTTAGCAATAGTTTTAAATTAAAGCATGTATGTTGTCTTTTAGACATAATGTTATTGTACACTTAATAGTGTAAACAGGGGCACCTGGGTGGCTCAGTTGGTTGAGTGTCCAACTCTTGATTTTGGCTCAGGTCATGATTCCAGTGTCATGGGATCAAGCCCTTTGTTGGGCTCCATGCTGAGCATGGAGCCTGCTTAAGATTCTCTCTATCCCTCTGCCCCTCCCCCATAACATCTACATGTACTGAGAAACAAAAAAATTCATTTGACTTTATTCTGATATTCACTTTTATTCTGGTGGTCTGGAACCAAATCTGCAATATTGCAGAGGTATGCCTACAGTTTTTGGGTATTGAGACTCTTATTTTATTTTGTTTTATTTTATTTTTAATGTTTATTTATTTATTTTGAGAGAGAGTGCAAGCAGGGGAGGGGCAGAGAGAGAGAATCTCAAGCAGGCTCTACACTGCCAATGCACAGCCCTACTCAGGGCTCAATCTCAGGTCCTGAACAGAAATCAAGAATTGGATGCTTAACCAACTGAGCCACCTAGATGCCCTGAGGCTCTTATTGTACATAGCCATTTTGTCCTGTTCCTTTGTCTCTCTCTTTTGCGTTGTCTTTCAGAAATCATAGGGTAGAACACAGGCATATGTCCTATAAGCCTGTTATTTGAGCTTCACAGGCCACTTAGTTTACAATTCTCACTAGACTGGTATCTGCTTAGGTAAGCTTTGCTGTGGGTCACCAATAAAACTGTGTGAGTTTCTCCTGATTTGATCTTATGTCCTGAGAGCTTGGCTTAAATCCATATAGAGGTTTCTCTTTGGTTTTCCACCTGCTGGGCAGTGTAGATATTTGAGTCCGAGCTGAGATGCAACCAACCATCATGTTGGGGGCTGACATATGAGGCCCACAAATAATACTTTCCTACCAATTGTTGCCAGCTTTCAGGAAGTTTGTTGAAGTTTAAGTCCTACAGGATCCCAGCCCATAAGGACCATTGTTGTCTCCCCATTGCCTTTGAGTGTTGAGAATTCCCATCTCAGTATCATGGATTAGTGGGTCTGTGAATGGAGGTGTCTCATCTTTGTAGGACGTTGAAGTCACAAAAACCCAAACACCATCTTACCGCTTATGGCAATAGGAATTCTTGCTATCTTTCTCCTTGGCTGTCTTTGGATATGGGGGCTGCATCTTCTGTGCCTTCTTGGGGGATGTGTCTTGTGTCCATGTAGAAGCCATAAAAACATTGATTTAAGTCATGATTGAAATGAGTATCCTCTCTGACGTTGAGTTAGAGTCCCAGGCTCCTGTGCTTATAATATACTTCTTGGGGTGAAAATCTTTTCTGACTTTATTTTGGAGACCTCTCCATTCTCTCAACTGGCCTTCCATGGGAACTTCTCAGTTGACTGAAACCCTCCCCCTTCTCCAACCCTTTCTCCGACGTACTCCACCACTGTGGTGCTGACTGTCTTTTTCCTTTCTTATTGGTGTGGTTTTACTAAGGATCATTTGGAACTTCATTGTCCCCTTTGGGAAATTTAAGATTGGTTCCTCTAAGATCTCTCCCTTTTTATTATCTTCACTCCTTCTTCCTCCTTTTGCTAATATCGATCTTCCCTTCAGCTCCTTGAATATGTCCCCCTTCAGACTCTTACCTCCTCTGGTAAGACTTTATTAAAACTGCATGAAATGTTTTAACACTTTTATCCCAGCGAATAATAAAACTCTTTCATTCTTTCATCCTGAAAATACTTTCATCAGTTTTCCCCATACCTGCTGTGTTATAGAACCACAGAATAACTGAATGATGGTGCATCTGACAACCTGAAAAACCTGTGTCCTGTGTCTTCTTAGGTGTGATTTTCTTTTAGACAATGTCCTGTCTACTTGGGCTGCTGTAACAGAATAGCATAGACTGAGTGTCTTAAACAACAGAAATTTAATTCTCATAACCCTGGAGGATGGAAGTCCAAGAATAAGGTGCTGGCTTGTTTAGTTTCTGGTAAAAGTGCTTTTCTTGGTTTGCAGATGGTCCTCTTTTTGCTGTGTCTCACATGACCTTTCCATAGTGCATGCATGTCATGGGGGGTGTCTCCTCTTTTTATAAGCCCAGTAATCTCACCATGGGCACCCCACCCTCATGACTTCTACCCCTAAGACCTTCCAAAGGCCCCATCTCCAAATACCATCACAATTAGGTATTAGGGTGTCAACATATGAATTTTGATGGGAGACATAAGCATTCAGTCCATAACAAACAGGCTGCATGACAAAGTGACAGAGCACTGGGCAGGGGTTCTAAGATCCATGTTTTTAGAGCTAGATCTGTTACTGAATAGCTTTGACCATGAACAAGTCACAGCTTTTTTGAATCTTTGTTTGTCCATGAGAAAACAGGGGAATTGAAAAGATCGGTTCCAGAATTTCCTCTAGCTTTGAACTTCTGCTAGTTTTCTTCATTCAGGTCAGTCCCTTGATAATCATGTACGTTTATGTGGTATTTTGCCTTATTGTCTTTAGGTATCTTTTTAGAGAATAAAAAAATCACAGAGCTGTCTCAAGAGTGTAGGCGGGTGATATGCACCATGAAGAGTTGAAAGAGGTAGAAGAGAAAAACTGGACAGGCAGTGGCTTTGCAAAGGATCCCTCTAAGAGATGACGTGTCAGCAAGTGGGCCAGGCATAATGCCAGGACAGTGGAACTGGATGAACACACAGAGAGCTACACCTGGATCAAAAGTTCTGTCACCAGATACACTGGGACTGGAAAAAGGAGAGTCCCTATGGGTAGCTTATTTATTTAGTACCTGTGTTATCTCAGCTGTCTTTTCATTTATTGCTTATTTTCTTTTTAAGTCTCTCCCAGAATCCTCCCCCACACCGTAATCTCTATGCGAAGAATGGTTGGTACAGAGCAGCTACCCAATAAATATTTATTAAATAAATAAAAGATGTCAAGGTCTCAACAGAGGTGACATTCATACATTTTTGGGAAAGAAATCACTGTAAGAGACACATTTTTTCACATAGGACCCAGTTCTTTGTTTTTCCCTTCCCTTCCTTCCTCTTTTTTTTTTTTTTTTTTTTTTTTTTTTGAGAGAGAGAACAAGAGTTGGGAAGAGGGGCAAGAGTGGAGAGGCAGAGGCAGAAAGAGAATCTCAAGCAGATTCCACACTCAGTGCAGAGCCCGACGCAGAACTTGATCCCGCGACCCTGAGTTCATGACCTGAGCCGAAATCAAGAGTCACCCAGGTGTCTCCTTTCCTTCCTATTTATGTATGTAGCTAAAACAAAATTTCATAAAACAAATCTTGCTTTTGCTAGATACAATTCATTCTGGCATTTTAATCTTCTGTTTCCTTTTTTAAAACCTTTTGGCCCTGACTTACTATATTAATTTAGCCACCTCATAGGGAGGGGGGGATGGGTCCTCACTGGTGGGTGTGATGCAGTCACCTGAGCTAGGAATGGATGGCCCAGGCTGTGAGAGTTCACTGGCACTGGGTACTTCCCTCCCCTCCTTTGTTCTGATTCTGTGTTCTGCAGGGAGTCTTCCTCATAGTTTTGTCCTTAGGGAATGAATGTGCCAATCAGCAAACATGAATATCTTTCCCACTGATATTTCTATCAATTAATTAATATCTTATCTTAATAAAGCAATTGATACTAATTGATATTCTATTTTATAGTAGATAACATACCATCTCTTGTGAACTTGATTAGTGTGAATCAGAATTTGAGAAACTATTCACCTCTGGATGCCCTGACAATGTCGTAGTTCTACAAAGAATGGACTCCAGACCAGACTGAGGCCAGTCGGTTCTGTGATGCTGTAGGGGGAACTAGTCCTTTGGGAGAGTCTAATGTTTACAGCAGTTTATAAAGAAAACAAAGATCTTTCTGGATGCTAGCACTGCCCGTATTATGAAATCCTTTGTAAACCTAGTAAGCCTCTCTCTGTTTACCCAAATAAGAATGTTTCATAGAGATGACAGACTTAAAGTTTATTTTACAAACTTTACTTATAGCACTTGCCTTTTGGGGCTAATAATTACAGAATCATTTTGAGCTAATCCATACATAGCACACATTTGTATCATGTGATGGAGAATGGGTCTTTGCCCTTGGGAACTAAGTAATAAATGCAACTCGGGGCCAGGTAACCCAAACAAATATATTCACATACACATGTGTTTATTGAACAATGTGTTGCAATTAGATAGGGCTGTGCATTGTCAGCTATGTGCAGGATCACCTGTTCATTGAAGAAGTTAGGAAAGGTGATGTTATAACCGTGGCTTTCATAGCTTAGTCTACTCAAAGCTTTTGTTCTTGGGTCAGTGACCCTGCTCAGTAACCAACAGAATAAGGATTTAATTTCCAGTCTCCTCACCAACAGATCATCTCTCAATCGTGAAAGTTGAATATGGTGATCCTCTTTTTGAGGGTTCCCAACCTTTATGATGCCTGATATGCTCATGAACTTGTCCCAATGCCTGAAGACCTTAGGCTTCTTAGCCTCCCCATCCTTCCAACTATCTGCCTCATATAGCCCACATGGAAAGAAAGAAATATGGCTAACTCATCAGAATGTAAGAGAAACTGCTTACACCTTTCAACTTTTCAAACTCTTTNCAACTATCTTTTCCCATTCTGTTGGTTGCCTATTAATTTTCTGGGTTGTTTCCTTGGCTGTGCAGAAGCTTGGAAACTCTTGAAACTATCCTCTTGGCTTCCATAGTTAGAGGGAGCTTTCTGATCCAGAGCTACCTAGATTAAATATCTAGAGGGAATTCTTTTTCACTTATAATTTTTTAAGATTCTATTTATTTATTTTTAAATGTTTATTTATTTATTTTGAGAGAGAGAGAGCATGAGCAAGGAGGGGCAGAGAGAGAATCCTAAGCAGGCTCTGTGCTGACAGCACAGAACTCAATGTGGGGCTCGAACTCACGAACTCATGAGATCATGACTTGAGTCAAAATCAAGAGTTGGATGTTTAACTGACTGAGCCACCCAACTGGCCCTAAGATTTTATTTTTAAGTAATCTCTAAACACAACATGGAGCCCAAACTTACAACACCAATATCAAGAGTAGCATGCTCTACCAATGGAGCCAGCCAGCCGCCCCTCTAGAGAGAACTTTAAATTGTTTCTTTGTTTATTTTGAGAGAGAGAGCCACTGTGAGAGAGAGTGGATGAGAGGGGGCCAGGGGCAGAGAGAGGGAGATAGAGAATCCCAAGCAGGCTCCATGCTGTCAGCAAAGAACCCAACACAGGGTTCCATCTTATGAACTGCGAGATCATGACACTTAACCACCTGAGTCACATAGGCACACCCCTTCTAAAGGGAACTTCAAAATCAGACTTGATAAAGCAACAAAAGGAGTTAATCAGGAATGAATGCACACCAAGGAATAAGCGCAATCCACAGCCTATCTTAAACTTAATATAAACATGTAACACACTATGATACAGAGTGAGTTTCTTGTGCCAACTTCCAATTTGTCTCCACTGGGACTAATTTAGGAGGGTTGTCTTTATTCTACTAGCATTCAAGTATCCCTTTTCCTTTTATTTTTCTTCTGTAGTCAAGGTTCTATTGACCTATTTCTGTGTGTCTATCTGGGAAAAACACACTGTATTTTCGTTTACTCTCTTACACAATAATTCTGACTCCAGAGGTGTAGTAAAACTGCCCCCAATTCAGACACGAGTTGCAAATGGTAGGTCTTCAAGTTACTCACAACTATGGTCTGACTTGGCTACAAATTAGAGGTTCTCATGACACTATTCTTGGGTTCACTAATTTGTTGAACGGCTCGAAGAACACAGGAAAACACTTTACTTACTACTGCCAATTTATCATAAAAGACACTTCAAAGGATACAAATGAATAGCCAGATGAAGGGATACAAAGGGTAAGATCTGGAAGGGATTCTGAGCACAGAAGCTTCTTCTGTGTAGATTTGGAGTGTATCACCCTCCAAGCATATAGATGCATTCACCCACCTGGAAACCTTCCACTCCCATATTTTTGGTATTTTCATGGAGGCTGCATCACAAAGGCATGATCTATCATTAACTCCATCTCCAGCACTCCCTTCTTCCCAGAGGATGGGTGTGGTGCTAAACATTGCAAGCCTCTAATCTTGGCTAGGTCTTTGTGGACCTAGCCAGCCAGCCCCTATCCTGAAGCCACCCAGGAGCCCATTGAGTTGTCTCATTAGAACAAAAGACACTCCTATCACCCAGGAAATTCCAAGGGATTTAGGAGCCACTGTCAGGAACCAGGGTCAAAGACCAAACATTGGGACAAAAGATGCTCCTAGTGTTCTTATCATATAGGAAATTACCACGGTTTAGGAGCTCTGTGGCAGGAGCAGTGTCCTACTGTCTACACTCTAAAGATTATTTCCTATGTGACCAATTCTCCATCTCTGGTTACAGCTGCTCAAAGTGTAGATTTTAAGATGGAGTTTGCAGAAATGACTCTGGAGATGACTTTGTAGAATGCCTGCTTTCTTTACTACCTGCCTAGGAATAAGCTAGTCTGTTTCCTGCCCAGTTGGCTTTTGGCCTCTCTCTGAGCTCCCTCAGCCACCTCTGAGATCCTTCCCACAGTATAACAGGACAGAGGTTTCTAGAGTCATCTCAATGTGGGGAAGATTGTCTCTATCTAGGGCCCAAGCTTTAAATGGCTTTCTCCATTCTCCAGCCTGAGCACCTCATTCTTTCCTCTGCACTCACTCCTGGGGCCTTTTTTGCTAAAATAAAGAAAGGAGCATATTTACTCTCTGGCCATGAGCCTCATATACATAGCACCCCAATCTTCTTTCTTGGGCCCCTGTCTGGACCAAAACTGGGCTACAGAGTGGGAAACCCATGCATTTCATGTCACGGTCTTACAGGGAATCACTGGGCAGGACTCCCTTGGTGAATGTTGCATGTGATAACTCACATTTTGCTTGGTGAGTTAAGGCTCTCAGGGGAGGTGAATTTTGAGAGGAACTGACAGAGGCTGTGCTCTGTGTCGGAGATGTCCTGCTGCAGTCAGGTCAGCCTGAGGGGATGCTACTTGTGACCAGAAAATTTTCATTACTAAAGAAGAATCTTCTGTTTGGGATGATAAAAAAAAAAAAAAAAAGTTCTGAAATGGATAGTGACACTGGTTGTACAAAGTTGTGAATGTACCTGATGCCACTGAATTGCATACTACTGAAATATAGTTAAAGTTGTAGCATTCATGTGCATATTTTAAACAGCTAAAAAAAATTTTTTTTAAAGCAGAGTTCTTAGAACTCTCTTTGAGCATCTAGAAACACTTGGTACGGATTGGTCACAGTATATATAGTAAGCATCTGGTGTTTGGAGGCACACAGGCCTCGCCTCACAGGAGGTGGTACCTGCACTAGCTGTGGGACGTGAGCAACCTCCCTGGGTCTCAATTTCTCACTGTTAAGAAAGATAGAAACTAACACGTAGAGCTTTTGCTAGGATTAAATAAAATAACGTTAAGTGTGAGATTTAGAATATACCTAACTTAGTTCCACCTAACCCTTAGACTTGCTATTTATTTATTCATTCATTTATTCATTTATTTATATTTTCAGTAGGCTTCCACACCTAATGTGGGGCTCGAACTCCTGAGCCCGAGATCAAGAGTCACATGCTCTACTGACTGAGTCAGCCAGGCACCCCTAGCCCCTAGAGCTTTTTAAAACCATGTGTGTTCAGACTCCAACTGGACACCCACCACCGTTGAAAGGGTTTAAGAAATGATGACCCCCCCAGTGTTGAAAGCAGACATTCGCATCAAGCATTAGTGCAAAGCTCCTTTCTTAATTTGGTACGTCAGTGTTTTAGATACTTCCTGCCGGTATCTACATTTCATCTGTCCTGGTAAAGAAGCTTGCTCCTCCTATCTCTCCACACCTGCTGGCATGTGACAACACCATCAATGGTCTTATATTAGTGCTGTGGGTGTTGAGTTTTCAGATTTAGTTGTTATCTTCTCTTTGCCAGTGTGGTGGTAACATCCTGGAGGCAAGGAAGGGTAATCAGCTGTGCAGGAGAAGCGGGATAAATTGCGATGGCCTTGCTTTGGAGTAGTCCCAGGGGACCACTCACTCAGAGTGCCTCAGAGTCTCAATACTTTGGAGTCGCTAGTTTCCCTGTGTTGCCCAGGAATGCAAAGAGTACTTCGGTCTCTGCCATGCCATTCTTTGTGATTTAAAATTTCTCTGATTTTTAAAAAGGATTCATCCCTGATGATAACAATTGATATTTTCCCCATGTAAAATGGCCAAATTCTCTAAACCGGTACTCTTCCAGAGTTATTAACTCATCCCTTTAAGAATTTGGTAGGGTAGGTGGGACAGTTATAACCACTTAACTGATGGCTTCTAGAGAGAACAGGAACTGCTGAGAATAGAAGGTTGATCTACTGGTTTGACAGATATTTACTGAGCACTGTTCAACATTATCTTCATTTTATAGATGTGAAAATGAGACACGGAGAGGTTAAGTCACTGCATTTGGATGCACAGGTAGCCGGTGGAAGAACTGAGAGGTGCTGGAGGCCATGTGCTTGTTACTGCCCAGCCTCACTGGGTGTCCAGGTGCTGTGCCCAGCTGGCAATAGCAGGAAGACAGCAGGAAACGCCTGCCTCTATCTGGGGAAATGCACTGAATCCCAGCTGCTACAAGAAGAGAGACTGTTCCTCACCTCCTGCTCACAAGTCCCAGAAGAAAAACATCAGACAGCTAAGTGTTTAATATAACTGAATAATGGGGCTTTTGACTAAACACCACTCTAAAGAATGATACTCCAGTAACGGGTATGCAAAATAGAATTTTAAAATAAGGAAGTAGGGTGGCTATATCCCAATGATCCTGTCCCCAAGACTGAAGGAAGGTGGAGAAAAAGAGACTGAGACTGCTTATTTAATAGTTTCTAGAAAGCAGTATCTGGTTACCACTTCCTCTGGTTGTCTTGGTCAGTGGATTCCTGCACAAAGGAGAAAGCGAGAAGGCCATCAAATCCAAATAACTTCAAACCAACTCCCAAAGCAAAGCCTGGCAAATAACCGGCTGCCTGAAGCTGAGCTCCGCTCCAGGGAGAGGAGCTCAGCTGGGCGCCGCCCACCGGGCCCCAGAGAAAGCCAATAGAAACGCAGCACACCCAGTGATATTTGCATTGCGGATAAACAATGAATAATGTTTTCTTATGAATATGTCCCTGTTATCAAGTCAAATGTAACTCGGCGTTCTGTATTTTATCTGGCAACCCTACTCCAAAAACTAAAATGGGGGAGGGGGAGGATAGTGTACATAGTATAGTTTCCCTTAGATGTCTTAGCTTTCCTGGCTCCTTACACCACAGAGTGGAACTTCTTTCTCTAAAGAAAAACATTATATGTGAATCGATGTAAGGAATTTAGTGTGTCTGATAAAATTCATGTCAGGGTACCAGTGTGCAAAGTGGATTTTATTATTGTTCTTCCCTAGTGGAAAAAAAAAAACAAAAAACAGTTAAAAGTTGTGTAGACTGGGGTGCCTGGGTGGCTAAGTGGGTTAAGCATCCCACATCAGCTCAGGTCATGATTTCATGGTTCTCTGGGTTCCAGCCCCACATCTGGCTCTGTACTGACAGCTGAGAGCCTGGAGCCTATTTTGGATTCTGTCTCCTTCTCTCTTAGCCCCTTCCCTGCTTGTGCGCGCTCTCTCTCTCTCTCTCTCTCTCTGTGTGTGTCTCTCTCTCTCAAAAATAAATAAAGACTAGGAAAAAAAAAAAAGTTGTGTAAATTACCAGGCTGAGAATTTGGAGAAATGGGTTCTAGTTCTGTGCCTGGTCCAGCAACCCCATTATGCCCTTCCCTGTCGCCAGCCCCTTTCACCCCTCAAAACTCAGATCCTGGGAAGCATGGAGATTTCTTCCCTTGGCAGAGGGTGATCACTTACTGGTAAGAGACTGTAGGAAGATAGGTGGAGAAGCGAGGATTTGTGTATGTTTGTGTGACTTCAGGCTGGGAACAAACTATAACTTCATATTGAAAAGCACACATTTATTGGGGCACCTGGGTGGCTGTCAGTTATGCTTCAGACTCTTGGTTTCAGCTCAGGTCATGCTCTGTGGTGACAGTGCTGAGTGTGCTTGGGATTCTCTCTCTCTCTCTGCCTTTCCCCCACTGACTCTCAGTCTCTCTCAAAGTAAATAAATAAACTCAAAAAAAAGCACCCATTTATTTAACATGAGATATTTTAGCCATTACATGCATACTATGTGTGCCTGCTGTTTTAGTTAGAAGTAAAAATGATAAATATCTGTCCTTTGAGAGAGGTAGAGAGAAATGGGCATCAGCCCAGTTCTGCCATACTTCCCAGTGGTGGATTGTTTTCTGAGGGTCACATTCTTCATGTGTGACAAGGCAGAGCTGGAATGACAACTCTAAGGCCTCTTCCTGTTCTAGAACTCTTTGACGTGGCAATTCCTCAATGGGCCTTTGTAGGCCGTAGGAACTCAGTATCTTAGGAAAGGGAATTCATATCCCTGCTTGGCTGGTTTCAGCTGAGAGACAAAATAGCTCCAGCTTTACTACTGATACCATCATAAAATGAAAAAGATTGAACTTGAGGCACATTCACAAAATCTATGTTAAATAATATTGACATTCATTCTCATGCATCAACAAAACTTGCCAAAGGAATAGTTGTTCAAAGGCTGTCGCCTCCAGGCCCTAGCACACCACCCTCCTTCTAAAAGTAAAATTAACCCCTTTGTGTCATGACCCAAGCATATTCACACTCCAGGTGGGAAACAATGAGACACTATGATCATAAAATGTCCACGCCTAACTATTTAAGTGGGTTCAGAGTTTTATAATATTACTTCTTTTGGGAACCATTTCCCAGGTGCAAAAAGACTTCCACAGTCATTGTGCTTACTTGCTTATGATTATTAGTAATGACAGTGTTCCCAGGCTTCCATGAAAATAGTACCTATAGGGGCGCCTGGTTGGCTTAGTCGGTTGAGTGTCCCACTTTCACTTAGGTCATGATCTCGCGGCTTGTGGGTTCGAGCCCCGTGTCGGGCTCTGTGCTGACTGCCAGCTCAGAGCCTGGAGCCTATTTCAGAGTCTGTGTCTCCCTCTCTCTCTGACCCTCCCCTGCTCACGCTGTCTCTCTCTCTCTCCTAGAAATAAATAAAGCATTAAAAAAAAAAAAAGAAAAAGAAAATAGTACCTATACCTCCAACCTGAGACTATCCATTGGGCAAGTAGTAATTCTTCCCTTACCCACATTTATATGTTGTATCTTGATTATTTAATTCTAAATATTAACAAGTTCTATTATTAGTAGATGTCTGAAATTGATAGATATCCTTTAACTGTACTATGTATAAAAGAAAACAGAATGGCTAGCTATTTAAATATGGCCAGGCATAGCCAAAAACAGTTGAATTTATATACAAAGTTTTAGAGAATCTAAACTTAAAACCTTAAACAAGTTTTTTTTAAATGTTCATTAAAGTTTTTGAGAGAGAGAGAGCGAAACAGAGTGCAAGCAGGGAGGGGCACAGAAAGAGCGAGACACAGAATATGAAGCAGGCTGGAGTCTACTTTCAGTACAGAGCCCAACGCAGGGCTTGAACTCGTGAACTGCTGAGATCATGACCTGAGCCAAAGTTGGCCGCTTAACTAACTGAGCCACCCAGGCACCAAAAACTTAAAACTTTTTTTTAAAAAAGTTTTATTTTTTTCAGTAATGTCTACACTTAACATGGAGCTTGAACTCACAACCCTGAGATAGTCTCATATGCTCTTCCAACTGAGCCAGCCAGGTGCCCCTAAACTTAAAGCTTTTGTCTCAAAATTCCAAATCTTGGAAAAGTATCTTTTTAATAGCATTAACATTTTTAAAATTCTTTTTAACATTTATTTATTTTTGAGAGACAGAGCTTGAGAGGGGGAGAGGCAGAGAGAGAGGAAGACACAGAATCCCAAGCAGGATCCAGGCTCTGAGCTGTCAGCACAGAGCCCAACGTTGGGCTTGAACTTGAAAACCAAGAGATCATGACCTGAGCCAAAGTTGCGTAACTGACTGAGCTACACAGGTGCCTTTAAAAATTTTTTTAATGTTTATTTATTTTTGAGAGAGAGAAAAAGAGAGAGACAGAGAGAGAGAGAGAGAGAGTAAACAGGGAGGGGCAGAGAAAGGGAGACACAAAATCAGAAGCAGGCTCCAGGCTCCAGGTTCTGAGCTGTTAGCACAGAGCCTGTCTCAGGGCTGATCATGGAGCCTACTTAAGATTCTCTTTCTCTCTCCCTCTGTCCCCCTCCCCAAATTGCATGTGCCCTCTCTCTTAAAAATAAAACAAAAAACATAAAACAAGTAAAGAAATACAATGTGAGACGTATGTATCATTTTGAATTTTCTAGCAGCCACATTAAAAAAAAAGTAAAAAGAAACAGGTGAAATTAACTTTAATAACATTTATTTAACTCAATAGATCCAAATACTATCATTTCAATATGTAATCAATATAAAAACTGATATTTTACATCCTTTTTTCATACTGAGTTTTTGAAATTCTGTGTATATTTTATAGTTACAGCATATCCCATTTTGGATCTGCCATATTTCAAGGGCTTAGCAGCTCTATGTGGCTAGTGGATGCCATATTGGATAGTGCAGATGTGGAGCTAATTTATCCGTTCCAATGCTGCTATGGCAGAGATTGATAATCACTTCCTATCACTCATTTTTCCCTTTTAGCTTAATAACAGAACGCCAGTTTTTAGTTCTATATGTTAGCTTCCCCTGCTGTTCAGTGTGGCCATGTAACCAAGAGCTCAGGCCAACCAGAGGTAAGCATCAGTATCTGGTACTGCCAAGATGTCTCCTTGTGGGAAAAAGGCACATATTCTTTGTTAACACTACAAGTGCTTAACATCTGGCTTTACTCTCTTAAAAAAAAAAGGAGAAACTTTTTTCTTAAGAGAGTAAATGATGTGGGGCGCCTGGGTGGCTTAGTCGGTTAAGCGTCCGACTTTCGCTTAGGTCATGATTTCGCGGTTCGTGGGTTCAAGCCCGGCGTAGGGCTCTGTGCTGACTGCGAGCTCAGAGCCTGGAGCCTATTTCAGAGTCTGTATCTCCCTCTCTCTCTGACCCTCCCCTGCTCATGCTGTCTCTCTCTCTCTCTCCTAGAAATAAATAAAAAAATAAAATTATTAAAAAAAAGAGAGTAAATGATGTATAGACTCAACAAATCACTGTGTTATACTCATAAAACTAATGTAACACTGTAATACTTCAACTGAAAAAAAAAAAAAGCTGGAGTACTCTCAGTTCTCTCTTCCGGAGCTCTGGGAGGAAGTGTTTGGCCTTCTTGAGTCTATAGGAACGAGTCTTGGAATGCCATCATGGAGCTATCATAGCCCTGGGCTGCTGCTGGCTTCTGGACTGCTATGTGAGAGAGAAAAAGACTTCTGCCTTGTTTAAATTATTGACAGTTTGAAATTTTTTTGAACCTAATCTTAACCAATGTACTTCCATAAGATGGTTTTTGCCTACAACAAAATTAGTCACAACCAATAGCAGGAAGCCTTGGGAAATACTTTGTGGTGATGTCCTCTCCAATGTCTTATCTTACTGTGGCCAGTCCTCTAGAAATGTTCTAAGTTCTACATGCACAAAGACCCCTTTGACTCAGTGAATAACCCTGAGAAGGGAGCTCTCTTATAGCTGGTTAACAGCCTTATTGGGAGAGAAACAATCTCACTGTATCTAGCTTGCCCCAAACTACCTACTGCCTTGTGCTCCAGTAGGTAGGAAAATGTCAGATATACAGATGAGAGGTTCAGACTATATTTCACTTTAAGATTTAAAGCTGAAACAGGGGTGCCTGGGTGGCTCAGTTGGTTAAGCGTCCGACTTCAGCTCAGGTCATGATCTCGCAGTTCATAGGTTTGAGCCCCACGTCGGGCTCTGTGCTGACAGTTAGCTCAGAGCCTAGAGCCTGTTTCAGATTCTGTGTCTCCCTCTCTCTCTGACCCTCCCCTGCTCATGCTCACACTCTCTCTCTTTCTCTCTCTCTCAGAAATAAAACATTAAAAATTTAAAAATTTTAAAAAAAGATTTAAAGCTGAAACATAAAAGTATCCTTTTCCTGGCTCACAAGGGTCAAGTAGAACATCATGATGCACAAGGCTGCATCTGCTATCACATTCATAATGAAAAGGGTTTCACTGAATCCTTCAGAACATGTGTCTTTGAATACAAAAGTGCTTTATAGGCCATTCAGACCAAATAAAAAGGGATATGAAGTGCACTGAGCATTGCAGTGTGAATGAGTCTGGAAGAACACTGGCGATCACCTGAGCAATAAACTTTTGTGACCAGAAACCCTCCTTTTGTGAAAGGTGCTGCACCCAGACTTTATTTCCCAGAGACCAGTGGCTTACTTCCCTGGGCAAGGGGCTAACACTTACCAGGACATGGCAGGCACTGGATATCAGGTGGTGACCATTATTAAGAGACCCACCTTCCTGAGGCACCTGGGTGGCTCAGTCAGTTAAGTGTCTGATTTTGGCTCAGGTCATGATCTCGTGGTTCATGAATTCAAGTCTTCGAGCCCCACATCTGGCTCTCTGCTGTCAGTACAGAGCCTGCTTCAGATCCTCTGTTCCCCTTGCTCTCTGACACTCCCCACCTTGTTCTTTGTGTCTCTCAAAATAAATAAATAAACTTAAAAAAAAAAAAAGAGACCCACCATACAAAACTGAAGAAAAATGACTAAAATTTTAAAAATGTAGGGTGCCTAGGTGGTTTGGGTAAGTGTCCCACTTTGGCTCAGGTCATGATCTTGGAGTTTGTGAGTTCAAGCCCTGTATCAGGCTCTGTGCTGACAGCTCAGAGCCTGGAGCCTGCTTTGGATTCTGCGTCTCCCTCTCTCTCTGCCCCTCCCCTGCTCATACTCTCTCTCCCTCCCTCCCTCTCTCTCTGTCTGTCTGTCTGTCTGTCTCTCTCTCTCTCTCTCTCTCACACACACACACACACACACACACACACACACACACAAACAGTTTAAAAAATTTTTTTAAATAAATAAAAACACATTTACCTCAACCACTTTGGGAAAAGCTCTGACAGTTTCTTTATAAACTAAGCATGCACCTTCCCTATGACCCAGCAATTCCACTCCCAGGTCCTTGCTCAAGAGAACTGAAAACACATGTCCACCTTGTACAAGAATGTTATAGCAGCTTTCATCACAATAACCCCAACCTGGAAATAGCCAGGCATCCATTAACATGGGACTGGCTAAACAAGCTGTAGTCTACTCATGCAATGCAATTCCACTGGGCAATAGGAATTAATGGATTACTGAAATACTCAACAGTATGGATGAAATTCAAGATAATTATGCACAATGAAAGAAGCCTTACACAAGAGTTTGTGCTGTATGATTACATTTATATGAAATTCTAGAACAGGCCAAACTAATCTATTGTGGAGAAAAATAGACAATCCAAAAAAAAAAAAAAAAAGAAGAAATTAAGGAACCAATTCCATTGACATTAGTATCAAAAAGAATAAAATAGGTATGAATCAATTTAGCCAAGGAGGCAAAAGACCCTGAAAACTACAAACAGTGCTGAAGGAAATCAAGGGACAAAAAGGTTACTGTTTCCTTGAAGTGTTACAAGCTCTTCTAATATATTAAACCCAAATATACTTCCTGACTATTTCACCCTACGTTCCCTGGAACAGTCCACAGCAAGCTACTCTCTTCTCCACATTCCAAATACCTGAAGGCAGCTGACAAATATGTGAAAATGGCTCCTATATATCTCTTTGTATCATTTCCTACAGACTTAATATTTTCTTTTCTTCTTTTTTTAATAGTTTATTGTCAAGTTGGTTTCCATATAACACCCAGTGCTCATCCCCACAAGTGCCCTCCTCCATGCCCATCACCCCCCTTCCCCTCCCCCCCAACCCATCAGTCCTCAGTTTGTTCTCAGCATTCAAGAGTCTCTCATGGTTTGCCTCTCTCCCTCTCCCCCACCATTTCCCCCCTTCTTCTCCCCCTTGTTCCTCCGTCAAGTTCCTCCTAATCCTCCTATACGTGCAAACATATGATATTTGTCCTTCTCTGCCTGACTTATTTCGCTCAGCATAACACCCTCAAGGTCCATCCATGTTGCTACACATGGCCAGATTTCATTGTTTCTCATTGCCATGTAGTATTCCATGGTATAGATAAACCACATCTTCTTGATCCATTCATCTGTTGATGGACACTTAGGCTCTTTCCATGTTTTAGCTATTGTGGAGAGTGCTGCTATGAACATTGGGGTACATGTGCTCCTATGCATCAGCATTTCTGTATCCCTTGGGTAAATTCCTAGCAGTGCTATTGCTGGGTCATAGGGGAGTTCTATTGTTAGTTTCCTGAGGAACCTCCACACTGTTTTCCAGAGGGGCTGCACCAGTTTACATTCCCACCAACAGTGTAGGAGGGTGCCCGTTTCTCCACATCCTCGCCAGCATCTAGAGTTCTCTGATTTGCTCATTTTAGCCACTCTGACTGGCGTGAGGTGGTATCTCAGTGTGGTTTTGATTTGTATTTCCCTGATGAGGAGGGATGCTGAGCATCGTTTCATGTGTCTGTTGGCCATCTGGATGTCCTCTTTGGAGAAGTGTCTGTTCATATCTTCTGCCCATTTCTTCACTGGGTTGTTTGTTTTTCGGGCGTGTAGTTTGGTGAGTTCCTTATAGATTCTGGATATTAGCCCTTTATCTGATATGTCATTTGCAACTATCTTTTCCCATTCCATCGGTTGCCTATTAGTTTTATGGATTGTTTCCTCTATAGGACATTGTTAGACAATATCTTGATATCCTGGCAGCACTCTGGTTTATACCAGTTTTGTTGTGCTGTTGTTTTTAATGATACCTAGGAAGGAGCACAAGACCCCAGATAATAGCTAGGATGTGGTAAACTCGGATTATTTAGCTTAATCTAGGAATGCCATCAAACATCTAAATCATGCTTTTGAGTCTGCAGCCTGGCCAGTTGTTTTCTCTCCTGTGTTCATGAATTAGATACTGTTTAACCTAAATGCATTTTTTCTAGTTAAAATTCTTCTTACAGTTTCTTTTTTAATGTTTATTTTTGAGAGAGGCAGAAAGACAGAGTGTGAATGGGAGAGGGGCAGAGAGAGGGAGACACAAAATCAGAAGCAGGCTCCAGGTCCTGAGCTGTCAGCACAGAGCCCGACACAGGGCTTGAACTCACTGAGTGCCAGATCATGACCTCAGCTGTGGTCAGACCCTTAACTGACTGAGCCACCCAGGTGCCCCTCTTCTTACAGTTTTAATTCATGTTTTAGCCCTGAAATCGTTGTGGGGCTTGCTGTTGTCTGTCATATAAGCTATCCCTTCCATGTTTTCAACACCAGCTTATTAAATAAGCATGTCTCATAGCTCTTCACCAAGTTAAACATTAAAATATAAAACAAGAATCCCCACGGTATATCATCAGAAACACTTCTCCAATTTGACACTAATCAGTTAATACTTTCTGGGTGCGATTGTTTAATCAGCTGAAATAATATGGAAGGTCATTGGCTGAGCATAAATAATTCTGGAAAAAAAAAACACCTAACACCATTTAAAACAGAAAAAATCCATTAAATGTTGAAAATAATGTTTTATTGGAATGAATCTTAAAAAAAAGTCTTGCAAATGAATTCATTTCACTTTCGAGTTGACAAAATTTCTATTATGATGGCAATAGTGCATCAGTTCTGAGAATGAAAAACAATTGGCTCAAGTCTTGTTATTTTATGAGAGGAGGGAGGTTTCCTGACAAAACTATGATAGCAAGATGTGGTCATCTTCATTTTATTTTTGACATTCAGATTATCATCATAAAGACTATCATTTCTGCAAAAATATTAGAAGGCTTGATTCATTGTCTTCAAGTCCTTACTTTTCCTTTTATAGTCAAATAATTCACTGCTGTGGTCCTCTGAGGGTTTCGTGAATCTTCTCTTCCTCAATTAAGTCTGACTTTTCCAGATCGTTTTTTGTTTTCTATTTTGGATTTCAACCAAACAATTCTCTGAAAGTCTTCTTGAAATCCAGCACCTTTGGCAAGATTTATAATTTCCCTTTGCAATTGATTTGAATCCCTTCAAATAAGATAGCTATTTAAGTGGATTCTGGATCCGGCACATCCAGGTTGAAATCCTACTTGACCAAGAGCCTCAATTCTATAAAATGAACTAATAATATTTACCCTATACGGCTTTAATAGTATTAAGTGAGTACATATGGGTAAAGCATGTAAAACAGTGCCTGGCACATAGTAAGCATTTAATATTATAGTGCCTAATTTTAGAATGTATTATACAAGAAAAGCAGCAAGCCATCAACAGACAAAGAAGTTGGTGATTTAGGATAGGACAGATGCTAGTATAAAGTGATGTTATGAGCTAAATCATGTCCCCTGGAATTGCTATGTGGAAGTCCTAACCCCCAGTACCTCAGATAGTGAGGTATCTCACTAAAAAGAAATGAGCTGTAATCCAATATGACAGGTGTCCTTATAAGAGGATTTTTTTTTAATGCTTATTTATTTATTTTGAGAGAGAGTGAGAGAGAGAGAGCACAAATAGGGGAGGGGCAGAGAAAGAGAGTGTGAGAGAGAGAGAATTCTAAGCAGGATCCATCCTGTCAGCACAGATCCCAATGCGGGACTTGAACTCACAAACTGTGAGCTCATGACCTGAGCCTAAATCCAGAGTCACATGGTTAACCAACTGAGCCACCCAGGCGCCCCAAAAGAGGAGATTAGGGCACAGACACACACAGAGGAAAGACCACATGAAGACACAGGGAGAAGACAGCCATCTACAAGCCAAGGAAAAGGGCCTCAGGAGAAACCAACCCTCTTGATACCTTGACCATAGACTTGCAGCCTCCAGAGCTGTGAGAGCATAAGTTTCTGTTGTTTAAGCCCCCTAGACTGTGATATTTTGTTATTGCAGTTCGAGCAAACTAATACAGGTAAGAAAAGATACTTGAGTGTGACTATCTCACTTCAAAAAGTTCTTAGTTTAAAAGAAAAAGGTTCATTTGTAAGTCTTTCTGTTAACGATCCTTTTATTTCCTTGCACCTTTGAGACTGAGGTCTTCTGTAGTGAAAACTGGAACACAGCGGACCCTGAAGTCAGCAGTCCACATTTCTCTGTACGTAAGGCTGTCATGAGAGACTCCTGGCAAATGTCTTGCTAAAATAAGTCATTTCTGACTACAATGTTTTCCTGTTCCTCCAGTGAAGTGCTACAAAATGGAAGCGAGGTTGGTTGGCCTGAGCTCAGATTTCAGAGAACTCAGGAGAGTGCCTCGCAGTCACCACTTTTCTTTAATAAATATGCACAAAGCCCCTTTAATCATTCATTCTGGAGTTTCACTGAAGCCCAGCATTAAACTTCACCAGTGCACAGATCCATAGGTCGCTTTTCCTGTTATGCTGGAAAATCTGGAACTCATTTGCCCATCTCCGGTCTTTTGCCGTCTCTCTGTTTCCCGGTTCCTCCGGGTCGGATTGCCCTGTGATCACATCTGCAACTTCTTTTGGGACTCTGGGGTGTCATTTATCTAAGCCGACAACCCTGCTCTCATGTTAAGCAGCTAGATGTTCTTTTCTGCATCTGTCTTGGATTGAAGATCATTCCATTTGGGACAGAAGACAAAAGCTTTATCGTTTGTGTGGTTACATCATATACATGCGCTTTTTTCATTTACGTTGATCATCTTTCCTCTGTCTTTCCTGGTTCTATCAGTGCAAAATACTATACACTGTCATGAATATCCTTTATGCTGCAAAATTTCATGAAGTAAATATCAGTTGAATGCAAGATATGCTATCCACTGCTGCAGTGATTCCCTGGCTGACTGTAGGATTCATTGATATGCTATAATAATGTGTAGTATTATAAGTATACTTAGGAATGTCAAACATAGTCTTATTTTTTTCTCCTGGCAGTCTTGAACTAATCTTGAGTCTTTGGCATATATTACAAACAATGTTTTTAAAAATATAAGTATCAGAAGTAATAAATGTCATGTGATAAATCAGGGGCCCCTGGGTGGCTCAGTTCATTGAGCATCAGACATTGGCTCAGGTCAGGATCTCACAGTTTGTGCGTTTGAACCCTGCATCAGGCTTGCTGCTATTAGCATACAGCCTGCTTGGGATCTTCTGTTCCCCTCTTTCTCTGTCCCTCCCCTGTTCCTACCCGCACTCTCACTCTCAAAAATAAATAAAACATTTTTAAAAATTAAAATAATAAAGGTCATGTGCTAAACCATGCCATGCTGTTCTCCATTAAATGATGCCACTGTAGAGGCACCTGGGTGGCTCAGTCGGTTGAGCATCCAACTCTTGATTTCGTCAGGCTCTGCCTTAACAGCACAAAGCCTGCTTGGGATTCTTTCTCTCCCTCTCTCTCTGTGGCCCTCCCCTGTACATGCACATTCTCTCTCTCTCTCTCTCTCAAAATACATAAAATAAACTTTAAAAAAAAGATTGTATTTTTTTAAAAAAATGGTGCCACTTTAGGAAAGTATAGGTCTTTCCCTCCGTGATTATACTGGTATTATCTCCATTCAGCAGCTCATTCAGTGGCTCATGTATCAGATTCCCTTGACACTAGGGAAGGTCTGCAAAGCCATCCACATCGGCCCATTCTAGGACCCAGCCAACTGAAAGCCTGTACTGCCCACCTGAGCCCCATTTCCTCCGGGGACAGAGTCCTATCACCAGTACTGACACTTTTGGCTCTGGGAAGTAGAGCTTTCACCACCTTCAAAGCTGGTCAACATTTATTCTAACTTTTCCACTGACAGACATGGCAGTACTTCCTAAGGGGCCTGCACAGGTAATTCAGGACACCCATCTCCCCCTGAACGGAAGAAGTTACACATACCCTTCAGGAATTGTTCTCCTTTGGCTCTGGTGCCTCAAGTCACTGCAGCAAAGGAGGAGCGAGAAAGAAGGTGGATGGGAGAGAGGCCCCATCCCTGCTTCAACTCGAGTGGAATCATTGCTTTTTTAATATATTTGGCTTCCTTCTAAGATTTTGCTTCAAGACAGCCTTCAAGTGGTTTGTAGTTCTAAGTATCTCTGGAGGCTACACACATCTACTCCTTACTTAAGGTTGCAAGGTTTAGTAAAAAATAAATAAATAAATAAATACATGATACCCAGTGAAATTCAAATTTTGGATAGACAACAAAATAGTTTCTGTATAAGCACGTCTCACGTACTGCATAGGACACACTCACACTGAAGAATAATCATTTGCTTATCTGAAATTCAAATTTAACTGAGTGCCCTGTATCCTATGAGCCAGTTCTGTCTTACTCTTTGTAAACCGACAGTCCTTCGTCTCACTCCAGACAGAGCCTGACAATGTGGCAGGCTGACCACCTCATAGTGTGTTTTGATTAATTGATCTCTTTTGGTGACTGCCCCTTAAGTCTTCAGCTGCAACCCTTTCCTATTCGGATCTCAGTCTGTTGATCCCTGTCCCTCCGGCCCAGCCTCTGTTATATTCCCCTCCTAGCTGAACTCGTGAGGACAGTGTGGCTCCACTGACCCAGCTCACTGGATAATCAGAAGGACTGACTCCCTTTTGGGCTTACCCGTCAGGGAAGACTTCACTTGTGTGGATCACTGGAAACGTCTATATATCAACACTTCCACTTCTCAGTTGGGATACAAACCCCAAAAGAGGTTTCCACCATGAAGTCTTGACCAAGATTGGTGATCTACAACTGGTTACTGTTAGGGGTTGGAGGAAGCAAGGGGCTGGCAAAACGCTATGTGAGTTGCCTCTGGTTGAGGGAATGAGAAGAAGGGAATGTGTTCTGCCATAGCTGTGAAATGAACGGAAGGATCTAGAATGTGGCTTGAAGAATATTATCTCAGATACCAAAGACATTTGACAGGGTGCTTAAAATAGACAACGTGCATAGAATGACAAAAAGAGCAAGGAAAATCAGAGTCAAGACTCTAAGTGTTATTCTAGGATCTGCTTAATGAAACTCGGAAGCAGGTATGTAACCTCTCTGACCTTTCTCTCTCATGTAACAGGATGCTTGTGCCTGTCTTGCTGGGTTTTGTGGGAATTAAATAAAATACCACCTAAAGTCATCTTCCTTTCCATTTCCTTCTCCTCTTTCCTAAATTATTTTCTCTGCTCTAAACAAAACAAAACAAACTGGTTATAGTTTGGAGAGTATAAAGTGAAGAGGTCAAAAAAGAAAAGAAACATCTAGAAATATTAACAGTAAAGAAAATTATACAACTTATTTGGAAAATATTCCAATTCAGCAGGAGAATATGGAGAGATTCTGTTTAAAGACAGAACACACACATTTACAGCTTCTCCTTCCAGAAACACAACTGAAATTATGGCAAAAGGATGAACGAAAGCCATAAATCCTCAGAACAAAGAATAAGAGAGAAGACAATAGCCACAAAATATTTGAAGGCAGAAAGCAGAAGAAAGAGTGAACTGACTTTGTCCTCCATAAAGGGAAGCCTAGTTTTCCATGAATAGCACTAGACAGTGAGAGAAATGGTGCACCAGTCCAAGAATACAGGAGATAATGAAGCCAGGAGGGTCACATCCCAAGTCCCTTCCCCCAAACCTTCAGTGGGATGAATACCCTCCCCCACCTTGTCAGAGGACCAAACTTGCTTCCTAAATCCTGGCCGTCAGACATAAACTTTCCAAGCAGGTAACAACTCCAGAGAAAATACCTAAAAGACACCAAGGGGTGCCTAGGTGGCTCAGTTGGTTGAGCATCCGACTTCTTTTTAGGTCATGATCTCATGGTTCTTGAGTCCGAGACCAACATAGGGCTCTGTGCTGACAGCTCAGCCTGGAGTCTGCTTCAGATTCTGTGTCTCCCTTTCTCTCTGTTCCTTCCCCACTTGTACTCAGTCTCTCTCTCAAAAATAAGTAAACATTAAAAATTTTCTTTTAATTCTGAAGCCAAGAATGGTCCTCACTGAAGAAGCTCAGTCTTTAGGAAAGCCCAAGACTTACTCTAGTCTACAGAGAGTCCAAACAGCTTGTTAGTACTAAACTTTTGTTATCAGACATTTGAGGGGGAATTACCTATATGAAAAATATATAAATATCAATGGGGGAGAAAGGCAATTCAGAGGAAATCCAGACTATACATATAAATGAAAAATTTTTAAAACAGCTATTAATGTCCTCCCAGAAGTGATCAATTGTTTTATCCATGAAACAAGAACAAGATGTCACCAAAAATAATTCAGAAAGAAACAGCCCTTAGAAATAGAAAATACCTACTCTCTAAGATGACATCAACCATAAGATTACTTTTTGTACTATTTTTTAATGCACAATTTTTATTTTTTACCTACTGAAAAAGTTTTAATATGGCTTGAAGATAGATGTATTATACCTCATCATCATTGAGTGTGTATATGAAAATATGAGAAAAATGCATTACTTCATATTCAGAATCTGAGTCTTCTGATACCACTTTCCAACTCAGAATCACTGACATCTTTTCTCCTTTATTGAATTTCTTTCTTCATGCCATTAGAGTACAGACAATGCATCATTTCTTAGCCAATTACTCCACTGGAATCTTAGGGACTTTTTCCTAAGCCACTGATATCCATCTTTCAAATTTTAAGTTGAAAGCACTATATTCTTTGACTTACATCATAGTTTCATCTTTTCTCGATTGAGTTTTATGTTACTGAATGTCATGCACTTCTCTTCAAAGTCAGCAGGAAGCTTCTGACCAGCTGAAGTTCAAGTGTTCAGTGATAATCCTGCACAAGGTACAATTTGGTCACACCAGCTCCTTGTTGCTTTGAAAGTTCTCTCATTTATTCCAAAGTATTTGGCATTTTCTCTGCCATCAACTCCATTTCTTGATATATATGGTATCAATAATGCTTATAACTTATGTATGATGACAAGTTTGTATAGGCAATGACAACGATGCTATGAAACTTGAACCCGAAACCACAGCTGTGCAGAGATGTCATGGCTAATCCTTACAGAAAAGAAATGTTGCTACCTTCCACAGGGCCCAGTGCCGCTCTTATGAATGTTCATGGAGTCTGAAGCAAAGCCAGTGTTTCATGCTGTGAGCTGGGTACATATCCAGTGTGTACTGTAGGACGCTTCCCGGGGTGGCTCCTGAGCCGTCTTGTCCAGACAACCACACACAAAAAAGGCCAGGTTTGTAGTATAGCTAACAACATTGTACACATTTCAATTTCCTGGTTTTGATAATGCTTTATGGTTATGTAGGATGTGACCATTGAGGGAAGCTGGATGAAGAGCACGCAGGATGTCGCTGTACCGTTTTTGTAACTTCTTGTAAGTCTAAAATGAATTCAGAACAAAAGTTAAAAAATAAAAGTATCCAGATCTGATCGATGCCCCCAAATGAAAGGGAATCCAAGCAACATCTGTTATGCAAAGAGGCTGTTCTTATGAGGAAATGCTCATCAACGCCTTTCTAGGCTGCTCTCTTCTTGCCAAGAAGGAATACTCTTTAACCAAGTCTATTTTCCTGAACCATTTGCTCAATACCTCTCCTCAAACCACTATTTTGTTTTGGCCATTAAGAAAAATTACCAGGTACAGTCACCCACCTTGAAGAAGGAAAAGAGTATAATCATTTTGCTTACCTTCAGATAACAAAGCAGGAAACCAGAAGTCCCTGGGTAACCTGAAAACACCCCAACTTTGTTTTACTTAAGGATGCCAAGACTCCTTGTGCCATGGGCACTGTAGGTGGAGGCATTTCCTGCAGGCTGAGTAACTCTTGCAAGATGCATCAGCCCATAGCTTCGGAAGTTCCAGATTTCTTGGCACCAAGGGGTTATGAATAATCCTCTCCACTCCCCTTGAGTGTTGGAAGACTTTCAAAATGTTTTGTAGCCCTCACCCCTCCTGCCCTTTGATCTTGTCAGGGGGAATGCAAGATATCAAGTTGTTCATACGCTAGACTAGTTGCAGTGCCTCTCCAACTTTAGGGTGTATAGGAGTCACATGGAAAAAAATACAGATTCTCAGGCCACATTCCCTGAAGCTCTGACCCCACAGATCTGGGCTGGGGTGAGCTATCTCCAATACTGACACTTGACAATACTGACTGTAGATCACACTGTAGAAATCACTGGCAGAGGGTACTTGACTTATAAAAAATCAAGAAAATGGCTTATTATACACAAGGTTCAATTAAAAGGCATATAAAAATCAAAGGGTTTGAGATGAGCATTGAATTGTTAAGAAATGCAAATGTGGTCATGGTTTATCAGCTCACATTTTAGATGTAATATTCCTTTCAGTAATTAACCATTTAAGAATGAAAATTTAGGGGCGCCTGGGTGGCTCAGTCAGTTAAGCGTCCGACTTCGGCTCAGGTCATGATCTCACAGTTTGTGGGTTTGAGCCTCGCATTGAGCTCTGTGGTGATAGCCAGCTCAGAGCCTGGAGCCTGTTTCAGATTCTGTATCTTCCTCTCTCTCTGACCCTTCCCTGCTCACGCTGTCTCTGTCTCACTCTCTCAGAAATAAATAAAACATTTAAAAAAAAAGAATGAAAATTTAGGGGCATCTGGGTGGCTCAGTTGGTCAAGCACCCGACTTCAACTCAGGTCATGATCTCTTGGTTGTGGGATCAAGCCCCACATGGGACTCCACACTGACAGTGTGGAGCCTGCTTGGGATTCTCTCTCTCTCCTCTCCTCTCTCTCTCTCTCTGTCCTTCCCACTCTCTCTCTCTCTCTCAAATAAATAAACTTTAAAAAATAAGAATGAAAATTTAGAATTGTCCAGTTATTTTCACCTGTGACGTATGGCATCAATGTTGTTATTTTAAAATTCCTTAACTGGGACAAAATAANCACCCCCCCTCCCCTGGTTCCAAATGTAAGTAATTGCATCTAAAGTACACAGACTGTGAGCATTGAGTGATGTATAGAATTGTCAAATCTCTACGTTGTGCACCTGAAACTCATATAACATTGTATGTCAACTATACTTTAATAATAAAAATAAATAATAAAGTGCACAAACAGACTTCTTAAAGTGTCAGCAAGCAAAGGAGCAGAAGAAATGAGTTAACATACAGACTTGCTTCGCTTACCTAGGTTGTGATTATTTAGGAAAGCTCAAGGAGCAAATCGCATCTTAAAGTTGGGCAGGATGGTCTTCAAACAGGCCTTTATTTATTTATTATTATTATTTTATTACTCCAACCCAGTTCATATTTCCCTTCCTGAACGGCATTCCTATTTTAGCATCTCATTTACCTTCCAACTTGGCCATTTATCAGTTTTCCAAGCACAAGACTTCTATCCTCAGCAGGACTGGGAGTTCTGGGCAGAGCAAAATCTTACCACTCTCCCACATGCTTTGCATACAGTAACTGTTCAATAAATATTTGTTGTGTGAACCCATGAATAAATACATGTAGATGAGCTGGCAGTCAAACCACCTTCACCAACTAAAACAGCTCCAGAGGGGAAGGGATGTAGACCAGAGAAAGCACTGGATTTAGAGCTGCCAGTCTCTGCTTCCTCAATCTGTAACCTATGAACCAGTGGGCTCCAAAAGAAATATAGTGCAAGCTGCTAACACAGGCTACCTATGTAGTTTTATTATTTTTTTAACTAGTCCTATTTTTAAAAGTAAAAATAAAAAAGAAGTTAATATTGCAATGTGTGTTAACTAGCTGCAATTTAAAAAAAAGAAATTGGGGATAACCTGGTAGCTCAGTTGGTTGGGCATCTGACTTCAGCTAAGGTCATGATCTCACAGTTCATGAGTTCTAGCCCTGTGTCAGGCTCTGTGCTGACAGCTCAGAGTGCTGACAGCAAGCCTGGAGCTTGCTTTGAATTCTGTGTCCCCCTCTCTCTGTCCCTCCCCTGCTCATGTTCTCTCTCTCTCTTACTCCTTCTATCTGTCTCTCTCAAAAATGAATAAACATTTAAAAATAAATAAATAAAAAATTGGAGGAAAAAAGTAAAAACAAGCAGGTGAAGCTAATTTTAATAACATAGTTTATTTAACCTAATATGTCTAACATATTGTTTCACCAGGATGCCTAGATGGCTCATTTGGTGGAGCATGTGACTCTTGATCTTGGGGTTGTGAGTTTGAGCCCCGTGTCGGGTACAGAGATTGCTTGAAAATGAAAAAAAAATCTTAAAAATAAATAAATAAATCATAAAATACTATTTCATCATGTACTCAATATAAACTACTAATGCAATATTTTCCATTCTTCCTTTCATACCACTTTTGAATCTGGTATGTATTTTAGCACATCTTAGTTTGGACCAGCCACATTTCAAGTACTCAGAAGCCATGTGTGGCTGGTGGCTGTCACAGTGGAGAACACAGGTCCAGAGGTGTGTTAGCTATGAGTAAGTCTCATTTTCCTTATCTGGGAAATTGGAACAGCACCTCCCTCATAGGGCTTCAGTGAAGATTCACTAAACCAATGGACTGGGACGGTGTGTGACAGCTTAGAACACAAAGGCTCATTTCTTGCTCATGCTACACATCTACTGAGCAGAGTAGGGACTCTTAGAGTGTCCATTATATCCATCTACATTTTGGGAGGGTAAAGTAAGTCATATGGCCCCACTTACACTTCAGTGGGAGGGAAGAAGTGCAATCCTACCATGTATCTGACAGGTAGAAAGCAAGAACTATTTGAGGTCTAAATCAGAGAGTATTTCAGAACAGTCATTCCAACAATCAGTTTTACTAACTTCCCGAAGAACTCGTTTCTGTAGTGCAAACCACCACCAGAGACCACATTTTAACCACGGGATTTTCTCCCAGCACAGGTTTGTGTTTGGGGCTAAGGATGAGGGAACCACATCTGACATCTTAAAAGCAGCAAACTCCAAAGCTCTTCATCCTGTTGTGCCTTTGCAAATGCTGATCCTGCCTAGAGCAGTCTTCACTGGTCAAGAGTCAAGTCAGATACCACTCGTTTTGCTCAGTTTTTTGTCAGATCTCTTCCACATGTTGGGCACTGTTTTAGGAGCCGGGGAAACCACAATGAACAAACAGATCAAGTCCCTATTTTTACATTTATTTATTTATTTATTTTTGAGAGATTGATTGAGAGAAAGAGAGAGAGCGAGCGTGCACATGGGAGCCAGGGAGGGCCAAAGAGAGAGGGAAAGAGAGAATCCCAAACAAGCTCCATGCTGTCAGCACCCAGTCGGATATGGGGCTTGATCTCACAAACCATGAGATCATGACTTGAGCTGAAGTCAGGAGTGGATGCTCAACCAGCTGAGCCACCCAGGTGCCTCTCAAGCCTCTACCTTTAAAGGAGCGTTACTTTCTGATTTCCTCTACAGAAGGAGGTCTTTCCCTCCCAGGTGGCCCACTTCCATTACAACCTATGACAGGAGAGCCACATGTTGAGATGTCTTTCTCTCTTACCTCTGGGGAGAAGATTCAGTCTTATTCATGTTTAGCACCAGCCTCCATAGCATCGAGTTTGAAGACAAGGCTATTAAAAGGTCAGCCTCCCGGGGCACCTGGTTGGCTTAGTGGGTTAAGCATCTGACTCTTGATTCCGGCTCAAGTCATGATCTTGCGGTTCTGGGATTTAAGCCCTGCTTAAATCCTGCTTTGTGTTCTGTGCTGACAGTGCTGAGCCTGCTTGGGATTCCCTTTTTGCCCCTCCACTACCCCCCCCACCATAAATAAATACACATTTAAAAAATAAAAAATAAGGGTGCCTGGGTGGCTCAATTGGTTAAGCATCTGACTGTAGCTCCAGGCTCTGTGCTGACAGCTCAGGGCCTGGAGTCTGCTTCAGATTCTGTGCTCCCTCTCTCTCTGCCTCTCCCCGGCTCAGGCTCTGTCTCTCTCTCTCTAAAATAAACATTAACATTTAAAAATAAATACAAACAAAAAATAAAAGGTCAGCCTCTGAAACAAAAATTCAAAAGTCAGCCGATAAGTCTGATGCAAAAGCAACTCACCTGGCAGAGGGATACAGATGAGTGTCCTCTGAATCTATAGACATGTGGCGATTAAACTTGCCTATGAGGCTTTCCTGTCACTGCCTGTCCCTCGTTCTGCACACAGTGAAGACTCACTGCCTCACGAACACCCCAGACGGCATGGAACTCCTGAATCACTGCATCTTCTGTGGTGGGGGTGTGCAGGCTGGGCTCAGGGCCACCATGAAGCGGCAGGTGCTGTGTGTGCGGCATACAAGGTGATTCCCACCCACGCTATGGGTCCTTAGCCGGGGCCTGTGTTGGACACCAGATGTTTATCGTGAAATTCACCTTTTAGGACACCTCCTTATTATATCTGGAGGTCCCCAAATGATTAACATAAAATTATTTATTCTAATTATATAACCTGCTCCATGAAGGAGCCGTGGGCATTTTGGGAAGAAGACACAGGCGTGTAGGCTTCTCTGAGGTCAAGTTCACAAAGGCTGTCAGGTTTAAGGATTCATGCGTGTTAGAGACATACTCCTTAAAGTGAGTGCAGACTTCTGATCCTTCTTTTACCAATGAGGAAATGTGGCCCAGAGATCAGAAGGGCCCTGTTCAAGTTCACAAGAGTTTACTTAAACTAAGTCTGTTTGCTTGCAGACTGTCACGGAAGCAGTAACTTTCCTCTGCCCAGTATTCCTGCGAACGTTCGAGGGAACCCTCTCTTTTCACTTTTCACTCGGTGTGATCATTCTAGGGGGCATTCAGTCCCCACACCCAGCTGCTGACCAGGCAACCCCAGGAGTGGGGAGGTGCTCCAGTCAGGGTATCCCACCCATAAAGGGGGGCCATGAGGCTGGATCTGCTGATTCTTTGAGATTGTGTCATGTCACTAAAGTGACGTGAGGAAGGGTGTGATGAAACTTTCTATGTCTTGGTGGTGGTGGTAGTTACCAGCGAATTTGTTTGTCAAAACTCTCAGAACTAAATACTAGAAATGGTGAATTTTACTATCTGTAAATTATACCTTGACAGGAATCAGAATATGCTACCCCAAAATATGTCACTTTGGCCTAAGGATTATTTTTAGCTAAAGGCAGCTGAGAATCAACAGATGCAGGAAGGGTTCTTAGCTCCCTTTATCTGCCTGAAAGCAGGGCATACATTTCCCATTGGGAAGGTGTCTCCCGTCCCTTTCACCCGACAGTCACTCTTATCACTGTAGATGAGGGGCTGGTCCTGAGATGAGTTTGCATAAACACACCTTACTAAAAATAATCTGTATCTTCCATTATTTGTCCCATATATTTGCCAGCCACTTACCATGATTTATCATACCTTGAAGCCTAAAACCTCTTTCCTTCCTAAAAAAGAAATATAAATCCTGAGTCTAACCACTTCGTGGAGTTTCACTGCTTTTCTGTGAACTCCCATGCATGTGAATATTAATTAAAATGTATGCCTTTTCCCTGTTCACCTGCCCTTCTTTGGTTTAATTCACAGGCCTCTAGTATCTGAACCAAAGAGGCTAGAGGAAAACCTTTCCCTTCTTGACAAGCTTAGTTAAACAACAACAAAAAAGAATTAAAAAGAAATCCCTTCCTGAGAAATGTTTATGTAATATTAATAATTGTGGGTAAAGGAAAAAAGATCACAAAACAGAATGCTCAGTTTGATCCTGTGGATCCAATGGACATCTGTGTTTTGAATTTGCCCCAACACCCCCTCCCCCTTTCCTTCTGGGAGTCTGCTCCTTCCTGATTCTGGATGGTATGGATATAATGGTTAAATATAATGCCAGGCTCTATCCCTCTCTGTCTGGTCAAAGGAGCAGGTAAAGGGGTGTGTGGGTGGCTCAGTCAGTTAAGTGTTTTACTCCTGATTTTGACCCAGGTCATGATCTCACAATTCATGAGATTGAGCCCTGCATTGGGCTCTGTGCTGACAGTGCAGAGCCTGCTTGGGATTCCTTCTCTCCCTCTCTCTCTGCCCTCCTCTGCACATGCACGTGTGTGTGCTCTCTCTCAAAATAAATGAATAAACATTAAACAACAACAACAAAGAAGCAGGTACATGACTCTGACTGAGCTGATAGTAGTAGGGGTGCCTGGGTGGCTCAGTCGGTTAAGCATCCGACTTCAGCTCGGGTCATGATCTCACGGTTCGTGGGTTTGAGCCCCGCATTGGGCTCTGTGCTGAGAGCTAGCTCAGAGCCTGGAATCTGTTTCAGATTCTGTGTCTCCTTCTCTCTCTGACCCTCCCCTGCTTATGCTGTCTCTCTCTCTCTGGAAAAAAAATAAAAAAACATTAAAAAAATGAAAAAGAGCTGATAATAGTAACCCCATGTTCCAGGGACGTCTCAAGCAAGGCCAAGCAGGGTTCACCTCTACGTTTATAGACAATGGGTCTCTTTACTATTCTTGGTACTATTTCCTACATTTGATTTTAAAATGGAAGCACAAAACCTCAGTTTCTGCCACCATTCGTGTCACTCTGCTGGGGGAAGCCAGCCTGAGCCAAGTTAAGAATCACTGTGCCTGGGGCGCCTGGGTGGCTCAATTGGATAAGCGTCTGATTTTGGCTCAGGTCATGATCTCACAGTTTGTGAGTTTGAGCCCAACATTAGACTTTGTGCTGACAGCTCAGAGCCTGGAGCCTGCTTCCGATTCTATGTCTCCCCGCCTCTCTCTGCCCCTCTCCTGCTCATATTCTGTCTCTCTCAAAAATAAACAAACATTAAAAAAAAAAAAAAAGAATCACTGCACCTGTCATAGGTGATGCCCATCCTCACCCCGGCCCCTACTACCAAACTCTGGTCATAACAAAGCTGGACCCCCATCAAGAGTGGATGAGAGTTCCAGTGTCTCCACGCTCTCACCAACACTTGGTGTTGTCAGAACCAAAATGTTTGCTAATTCATGAGCATAAACTAGGATCTTGTGGGTTTTTAAAAAAATGTTTTTAATGTTTATTTTTGAGAGAGAGAGAGACAAGAGTGCTAGCGAGGGGAGTGGATTAGAGAGAGAGAGACACAGAATCTGAAGCAGGCTCCAGGGTCCACGCTGTCAGCACAGAGCCCGATGTGGGGCTGGAACTAATGAACTGTGAAATCATGACCTGAGCTGAAGTTGGAGGTTTAACCACTTGAGCCACCCAGATGCATCAGGATCTTGTGTTTTAAATTTGCATTTCTCTTATTATCATGAGGGTATCTTTTCATTTTTATCAGTCACGTGGGTTTCCTCATCTGTGAATTCTTTTGTTTGTTTAAGTTAATAGTCCTTTTGTGGGGGGGGGACTAGAATTTACAATTTGGAATGGATGTAAATTTTAATTTCTTAAACAGCACAGCTGATGGTTGTGCTGACATCCACAGCCCCCAGCCTTCTCTGCTGGCTCCCAGTCACGGTTCAGAAGGTTTTAAAAACAGAGTCAGGGCGCCTGGGTGGGTCAGTCTGTTAAGCATCTGACTTTGCCTCAAGTCATGATCTCACAGTTCCTGGTGAGTTCACACCCCGCATTGAGTTAGGTCTGAGTTAGGTCGAGTCCCACTTTGAATGAACTCATGCCCCGTGTGGGATTCTCTCTGCCCTCGCTCACTTGAGTCCTCTCTCTCTCTCAGGAAAAAAAAGGATTAAAAAAATAAAAACAGAGTCAGAAGATGCTCCATTGGTAAAGGTTTCTTTTTAAAACTTTCTGTGACCAGTGACAGCCTGACACCCATTTCACTCTAGTACAATGCAGACAATGCTAAACCCAACACATGCAGCATGCCACCAGGGTGTGTCACTGTCACCATGAGTCAGGGCACACAGAAGTGCCAGAGAACCCTCCTGCTAGTGGGGCTATGTCTACACAGTTTATCCTGCACCCATTTTTCTGCACAACATCTGAGGTAAACCATTTATAAATAAGTTTGGGGTTGTTTTTTTTTTTTTTGCAGTAACCAGCTATGACAATTTATAATTTTTTTTTAATGTTTACTTATTTTGAGAGAGAAAACGAACAGAGGAGGAGCAGAGAGAGAGGGTGAGAGAGAATCCCAAGCAGGCTCCACATTGCCAGCACAGAACCCGACACAGGATTCGAACCCACGAACCATGAGATCCTAAACTGAGCCAACACCAGGAGTCAGATGCTTAATTTATAGTAACAAATTGAACTAGATGCCATTTAAATAGGCCTTGAATTTGTTTTTTCAATTTTTGACACAAATGCCTGACTGAGCTCAATTGTCAAGCTGCATGCATGAAAAACTGGGCAGCCTGAACAGTGTGCTAACCCTTGGCAAATGGAACTGCAAGGGGTCCACTAAGTGCTTCCTTATCATTAAGGTAGTACAAGCGTTTAAGCTGTAAAACTGCTGTGTAGCTCAATCTCTAGGGAGCAGAATACCAGCCAATACATGCAGGTTCTGTGTGTGGTACAGAAGGTACTTTTGACATTCAGTTTGGTATATAGAAATAGAATGAGTAAATAATTTTTTTTCAAGATGTAAGTAAAAGATTCTATTTGATTTTTCTAGAGAGGGAGAAGAATGGCAAGTAGGGGGTGCCTGGCTGGCACAGTTGGTAAAGCATGTGACTCTCAACCTCAGGGTTGTAAGGTTGAGCCCCAGGCTGGGTGTAGAGAATACTTAAAAATAGAACTTTTAAAAAAAGTTGAAAGTAGTCTTGGGTCTGCGGTCATCTTCTGTATGAATTCTTCATAGTTGGCTTGTCCATCTCCACCTGATGTGCCTCTTGATCATGTCATCTACTTCTTCATCTGTTTTTCTCTCCACTATGTTATAACATAGTGTAGTTCTGCACGCTGAGGTAACCAGTGCCATCCCTGTCAGAATTGGAAGGCCTCACGATTCTTTCTTTATTGTCTGTGTCATTCATTTTTCTAGCCACCGCAGTCAAAAATTCTGGGAAGTCAATGGTGCCGTTATTGTCAACATCCGCCTTGTTGATCACATCCTGAAATTCAGCTTCTCTTGGCTTCTAACTCAGCGACCTCTTGACAGTTCCAAGTTCCAAGTTACTTTGTTGCAATGGTGACACGATCATCTTTGTCATATAGGGAGAAAACTTCTTGATGTCAGTAATCTTTTCTTCAGTTAGCTCATCAGCCACTGCATTGGGGCAGCTGGGTCCCCAGCTGGCCACCGTCCATTCCCATCTGCAAATTCTTCATTCATGGCTGTTGTTGATTTTTCTGTTGCATTCTTTCTTTTTCTTGTTAATTTCTGAGATTTGTTTCTCAATGTATTCTGTGTACCGATTCTTTGTAAGCTAAATATATTGAACTGATTCTTTTTTTTTTTAATTTTTAATGTTTTATTTATTTCAGAGAGACAGAAACAGCATGAGCAGGGGAGGGTCAGAGAGAGAGGGATGTACAGAATCTGAAGCAGGCTCCAGGCTCTGAGCTAGCTGTCAGCACAAAGCCCAACACGGGGCTCAAACCCACAAACCATGAGATCATGACCTGAGCTGAAGTCAGATGCCCAACAAACTGAGCCACCCAGGTCCCCCTATATTGAACTGATCTTATCTCATGTGTGACTCATTTTATTTTTTTACTTTTAAGATATTTCTTTTTAGGAGCACCTGGGTGGCTCAGTTGGTTAAGTGTCTGATTCTTGATTTTGGCTCAGATTATGATCTCACAGTTTGTGGATTCAAGCCCTGAGTCCGGCTCCAGGCTGACAATGCAGAGCCTGCTTAGGATTCTCTATCTCCATCTCTCTCTAACTCTCACTCCCTCTCTCTCTCAAAATAAATAAACCTTAAAAATTTTTTTTTAAAAACAAGGAGCATTCACTTTCAAATGTCTCCTCTCTGTAAATACTCTAATAAACTTTTGCTTGCTGCTCAAAAAAATTAAAAATTAAGAGCGCCTGGGTGGCTCACTCTGTTAAGCATCCAACTTCAGCTCAGGTCATGATCTCACGGTTTGTGGGTTTGAGCCCTGCGTGGGGTTCTGTGCTGACAGCTCAGAGCCTGGNAAAAATTTTAATGTAATTAAATGTATCATTCTTTTCTTAGGGTTTATGATTTTTTTATATCTTAAGTAAGAAATTCTTCTCTATTTTGTTCAAAAATTTAGAAGTTTTTCTTTTGGGGGTGCTTGGCTGGCTCAGTGGTAGAGCATGTGCCTCTTGATCTTGATGTTGTGAGTTCCAGTCCCACACTGGCTGTAGAGATCACTTAGAAATAAAATCTTAAAAATAAATAAATAAATAAATAAATAAATGTTTTTCCTTTTACATTTAGGTTTTTAGTTCACCTGAAATTCACTTTTTCTATCTGCTTATGAAGCAAGGACTTGCTTTATTTTGGTTTTTAAAATTTCCATGTGGCTAATCAATTGTCTTAGCAAGATTTATTAGAAATATTATTTATTAGGGGCGCTTGGGTGGCTCAGTTGGTTAAGTGTCCAACTTCAGCTCAGGGCATGAACTTGGAGTTCATGAGTTCGAGCCCCGTGTCAGGCTCTGTGCTGACAGCTCAGAGCCTGGAGCCTGTTTCAGATTCTGTGTCTTCCTGTCTCTCTGACCCTCCCCCACTCATGCTCTGTCTCTCTGTCTCTAAAAAAATAAACATTAAAAAAAAATTTTTAAAAGACTTAAAAAAAAAAGAAATCAATAGCTTCCCATTCCCCTTCCCCGGGAAAGACAAACATAAACTGGGTAAATGGGCAAATTTCTGAAATATTATGAACTATTTAAATATTCAGACTATTAAAATCATTATAAGAGTTTGTATAGTTGCTCTCATGACTCAGCACATAGGGATTTCTCATGCATTAGGTGCAGCTCAGTCACTGCATTAGACAGACAATATCATAATGTAGCAGAAATAATTGTCTTATGTGTCATAGTCAATGAATCATTCACTTAAGTAAATGATTACATGACCAATCCCAGTAGGAGTCACTGCCATTCACTGCAAAATCATGTAACATTGACTTAGAAGAAAATTAAGATCATAAAATAAGATTATTCATTTGGACTACAAATTATTTTTTTTTAAGTTTTTTAATGTTTAGTAAGTTTTGAGGGGCGCCTGGGTGGCTCAGTCAGTTAAGCGTTTGACTTCAGCTCAGGTCATGATCTCAGAGTCCATGAGTTCCAGCCCCAGGTCAGGCTCTGCGCTGACAGCTCAGAGCCAGGAGCTGCTTCCGATTCTGTGTCTCCCTCTCTCCGCCCCTCCCCTACCCATACTCTGTCTCTCTCCACCTCTCAAAAACGAATGAACATTTAAAAAAAATTTTTTTAACATTAAAAAGACATTTAAAAAAATGTTTATTCATTTTGGAGACAGAAAGTGGGGAGGGCAGAAAGAGGGAGATAGAGGATCCAAAGCAGGCTGTTTGCTGACAGCACAGAGCTCAATGTGGGACTTGAGCTCCAAATCGTGAGATCATGGCCTGTGCCAAAGTTGGACACTTAACCAGCTGAGCCACTCAGGTGCCTCAGAATACAAATCATTTTTTAAACGTGTCCTCTGAATCTCATAACTTTGAATAATCTATTTTAAACCTGTGAGCAAGTATTTTCTCAAAGTTACACAGACGACTTTAAAGACAGGATATGGCTGTTTTAAAAGATAAATTGAAGCATTAAAAATTTTTTAAGTTTATTTGAGCAAAAACCAATTTGAATCAGGTAGTGACAAACTAGAAGTGCTTAGGAGTTTTCCACCCACAGGACCTGGGACAAGACTTTTATAAAGACAGAAGCAAAGTAAGGAAATGATTTGATTGGCTACAGCTTAAAGCCTAGTTGGTTCTTTGTGATTGGTTGTCTTTAAGTTTTTGATTTCTTAACCGTAGGCATTTGATTTCTTAACCTTGGTTTTGTTTGCTTAAGTAGGCTACTAAGGTAATAAAGCCACCTCAACCTAATGACCTCCTTGTTTAATTAATTTAACATGGCTGACACTAATCTTTTTTAAAACCAATTGTCAGAGATTATTTCCATAATTAGTAACTACAATGTAATTGATATCTGGTGGAGAAAGTAGATCATGGGCTAAATCATCACAGTTCTCCAACCTATCCAGAACTACTTCTTTTTTTTGCATACGAATGCTATATATTAAAATACAGCAATCCAAAACCTGTTCCCACTGAAAGAGATGAATTCTTGGTTGATTTCAGGTTTGGAGTAGGAAAAGCAAACGGTGGGCCTGCATCACTGGCATCTTACTGTTCCAGCAACTAAGAAAGTGTTTTTTAAACACGAAAGTGGATGGAGGATTGCCGGGTGCCTCAGTCAGAAAAGTGACCAAGTCTGGATTTTGGCCCAGGTCACCATCTCCCAGTTAGTGGGAACAAGCCCCACTTCTGGCTGTGGGCTCTGAGCTGACAGTGCAGAGCCTGCTTGGGATTCTCCTTCCCCTCACCCCCCCTCTCTGTTCCTCCCCTGCTTGTGCTCACATGCTCTCTCTCAAAGAAATAAACTTAAAAAACAAAGAAATGAAGGTGCATGGGAACAAGTAAATAAAACACAGAGGTCCACTAAAAGAGGCTGAGCACACAACACTTCAGCTGAAGTGATTAATCAGAATTTAATTCTGATACAATCTTTCTCCCTCTCGCTTTCTGCTCCTCCCCCACTTGTGTGTGTACTGTGCACGTGCTCTCTCTCTCTCAAAATAAACTTAATAAAAAAGGAAGAAAAAGGCAGTACAGTGAGATTAAGGGAATCAAAAGCTACATGAAAATTAAATGCAGTACATGATGTTAGATTGGGTCATGGATTAAAAAGAGGGAAAAAAATCTATAAAAAGTGTTATTGGAACACTTGGAGAAATAGAACTTTTGGCTGTGACTCTCTCACCCCAAAATACGTCTCTGTTGGCACATGGATTATTTTAGGTAATGGTAGATGCCGGAAAACTCAAAAAATGAGGCACAAGTTTTCCTTTTACAAAAGAAATGGAAATTTCCGTTTGTAAAGATATCTCTCACTTCCCATAGCAGGAAGAGGAAGGCTCTTCCAATTCTTATCCAAGGAGAAAGTACTGACCTGAATCTGCATCACAAACCTTACTAAACAACCCTAGTTTACTATAGTTTAAGGTAACCTTCTCATAACTTGCCTTCCCTGCCCAAAAGCCAAAGCTACTTTTCCTTTGTTTAGCCTAAAATGGTACACGAGAGCCTGAGTTATAATCACCCTCTGGATGCCTGAGTTATAATCACCCTCTGGATTATTCATGGTATGTGATCCCATGCACACAAGAGCAGCATAGATGTTAATAAACTTGTTAATAACATACATGTTAATAAATCCTGTTGATCTGTCTTCGGCTGGTCTGATTTACAGAGCCCCCCCTGGAGAACCTAAAATGGGTAGAGGAAGATATTTTCTCCTTTCCTATAGCTGTTATTTTTAATATTTTAATAGTAAATGAGTATTAGATAATATTATACCAATGTTAAACTTCTTGTATATGATCATGGTATATGTAGGAATAGGTCCTTTTTCCCAGGAGTTAGGAATTAAGTGGTTAGAAACATAGTGCAGTGATGTCTGCAAGTTACCTTCAAATGATTCAGAGAAATGATCCAGAAAGACAGGCAGAGAACAAGAAAAAGAGAGGAAGTAAAAATGGCCAAATATTAGGCGTTTGTGAATCAAGGCAATGGAATGGGTACCAGGGAGATCTCTGTGCTCTTACTGCAGGTCTTCGAGGGGCGCCTGGCTGGCTCAGGCGGCAGACCATGCGATTCTTGAACTTGACTGAGGTTCTGAAGTCTAAACCCCATGCTAGGTGTAGAAATCACTTAAACACAGACACACAAAGAAATATTCTTCTAACTTTTCTGTAAGTTTAAAAGTATTCCAAATAGGGGCACCTGGGTGGCTCAGTTGGTTAAGTGTCTGACCTCAGCTCAGGTCATGATCTCACAGTTCGTGGGTTCGAGCCCCGCGTCGGGCTCTGTGCTGACAGCTAGCTCAGAGCCTGGAGCCTGTTTCAGATTCCGTGTCTCCCTCTCTCTCTGACCCTCCCCTGCTCACACACTCTCTCTCTCTCTCTCAGAAATAAAACATTAAAAAAAAATTTTTTTTTAAGTATTCCAAATAAAAAGTTTTGGGAAATTTAACTCAAATTGGGTCCTTACCACATGTTTCATTCATTTGTGTTTTTGCTTAAACTGTCTTTGTTATTACCTAGTCTTGTAAAAGTCTATATTCAGACTCATAACTTATTTTCCGGTACTTGAAACTCTAGCTAATTTTGACCACATGAAATAGAAAAGTAATACCATTACATTTTCTGACTGACAATTATTGTTTTGGTAAGAATACATTGGAAAAGGAATCATTACAAGCTCTGTGTTTTAGATTTCCTAAGGAAACTGTTTTAAAGTGGAAACATTTGATCCAGGTTACCATTTTGTATGGCTGGATGGTCAATGGGAAGACCATAACTGGGCTTATGGAATTTTAAGGTCAGAGGGATCGTCAGGATTATGAATACATCATGATTTTTGCTCTTAAGTGCTGCGTATCTGTGGCCACCAGCGAGTTGCTGCCTGGCCATTGGGATACCTGTGCAAGCTGCAAGTACAGAGGGGTAGCAGAGCGCGGAACAACGTTTGATGTTGGGGTGGGGAGCTCCTTGATGAGTCTTCGCTTCTATCCTTCCAGTGAATAATTCAGAGGTGAATTACATATGGCTTCTCAAAGACTTTCCAGCAAATTTAAACTCAAATTTCCCAGAGCAGCGAACAGCTGAAAATGCAACTGTCACCCTATTTCACTCTTTTCAGGACCTCCCGCCACTGGGATCACTTCCCAAAATAAAAGGTGTACATTTCCCAGCTCTGCTTCAGATACCCATATTCTATAGGACCATATCTGATGCCTATGAGTCCGATCCTCTATAGTTTCTATAGAGAGAATCCTTTTACTTCTCCTTGACATCCTGCTGTGCCAAAAACTGGGCGCAGACCCAGCTTCTTTGCTAAGGTAGTGGAAACTCCTTTATAAGCCTCTCCCATTGTGAACATTCCTGGATATCTGTTGTCTGGCTGGATATCTAAAGATNTCTGATGCCTATGAGTCCGATCCTCTATAGTTTCTATAGAGAGAATCCTTTTACTTCTCCTTGACATCCTGCTGTGCCAAAAACTGGGCGCAGACCCAGCTTCTTTGCTAAGGTAGTGGAAACTCCTTTATAAGCCTCTCCCATTGTGAACATTCCTGGATATCTGTTGTCTGGCTCCCATCCTATACCTTTAGTCCTTGCTGGTTACAATCTTTTCCTTCCTGTATTGTGATTTTAGTTGGGCAACACTGAAATATACAAAAACCAAATGAAAAAAAACCCACAGATGGGCTCAACAGCAGGATGGAGATGACTTGCAGACTCAGTAAACTTAAAGATAGAACAAAAGAAATTACTCAACTGGGGGCACCTGGGTGGCTCAGTTGGTTAAATGGCTGACTTTGGCTCAGATCATGATCTCGTGGTTCACAAGTTCGAGCCCTGCATCCGCAGCCTGTGCAGCCTGATTTGGATCCTCTGTCCCCCTCTGTCTCTGCCCTTCCCTCGGTTGTGCACGCTTTCTCTCTCTCAAAAATAAATAAACATCTAAAAAAAAAAGAAATTACCCAACTGAACACCAGAGAGAAAATAGACTAAAAACAAACAAAAAACAGAGCTTCAGGTGTCAGCAGGATTGTAATAACAAGGTCAAACATGTGCCCTTTTTTTTTTTTTGCATCTTTCGAAATGTTCATACAGTACTTTTCCTCTTTGCATTGTCGTTGACACAGTGAGTTACACTGATTCATTTTCTGACTGCTAGGCCACTCTTGCATATCTTTGTGGTGACATATTATGCTTTTCTTAATCGTTGAATTCTCTTTGCTAATGTTTTATGAAGATTTTTGTACCCGTATTCATGGAGCTATTGAAGGAAAAGAAACATGATATAAGAATATTTAAGTAACAATCATCTGGATTATTAGAATAGTAAAGGTAAGGGAACTCATCATTTAAGAAATGCAAAAAATATACATATTTTACCTTGAATGGAGTTGGAGAGTTAAGGATGGCTCCATTTCTCTTTGGCTTTGTCATGTAGAGAAATGCAGATTTAGTTGAATAGCCTGAATATAATCAGAAACATCACCATATCAGTTATAACAATGAATATAAATAGGTTAAACTTCCTATGAAAAGACAAAGGTTCTCAGACTGAATCAGAAGACAGCATCCATCTCCAACTCTGTGGGATTTCTAGGGACACCCTGAAAAATAAGTCACAGAAAAGAGTAAAGGTAAAGTGATTAAGACAGTGTCTTTCTTTTCTTAGTTTTCTGAATTGTATTGAATGCCTTCTAGCATATACTGCTTTTAAAAAGACTTATTGGTGGGGTGCCTTGCTGGCTTAGTGGATACAGCATGCAAATCTTGACCTCAAGGTTGTGAGTTCAAGTCCCACATTGGGTGTGAAGTCAGCTTGAAAAAAAATCACAGTTCTTTTGGAACTATAGGGGTGCTTCTTTAAAAAATAAAAAAGAGGGGCTCCTGGGTGGCTTAGTCAGTTAAGCATTCAACTTGGGCTCAAGTCATGATGTCACAATTTGTGGGTTCAACACTGCATCTAGCTCTTTGCTGTCCGTGCTGAGCCCGTTTGAGATCTTCTGTCTCCTTCTCTCTTTGCCCCTCCCTGGCTCACTCTCTCTCTCTCTCAGAAATATAAACATTAGGGGCACCTGGGTGGCTCAGCCCATTAAGCGTCTGACTTCGGCTCAGGTTATGATCTCGCAGTTTCCCTTTTCAAGCCCTAAGTGGGGCTCTGTGCTGACAGCTCAGAGCCTGGAGCCAGCTTCAGATTCTGTGTCTCCCTCTCTCTCTGACCCCTCCCCCATGACGCTCTGTCACTCTCTCAAAATAAATATATATTTTTAATTTTAATAAATAGACACTAAAATAAATAAATACATTAATTAATAAATAAGAGACTTATTAATATTGTTAAAAGATAAACTGAGGTCTATAAAAAAATTTAAGAGTTCATTTGAGCAAAAAATCAATTCAAATCTGTCCGTGCCAAACAAGAAGTATTTAAGAAAACTCCATTGGGAAGCTCAGGGAAAGACTTACACAGAGAGAGCGCAGAGACAAAGAAAGGAAATCATTCGTTGGTTATAGCAGAAAGCCCACTTGGCTGTTTGTGATTGGCTGTCCTTAGTTTCAGTTTTGTAACCTTGAGGTATTTCCAGGCTTAGGTTTTCGTTTGCCGACGGAGGCCACCGGGGCTCGAGATCCACTTCATCCAATGACCTCCTTGTTTAATTTGACAATATAACGTTATAGTAACACATTTTATTTCCTTTTTTTAATTAAAAAAATTTTTTTTAATGTTTTATTTACTTCTGAGAGAGAGACAGCGTGAGCAAGGGAGGGTCAGAGAGAGAGGGAGACACAGAATCTCAAACAGGCTCCAGGCTCTAAGCTGACAGCACAGAGCCCGCCGCGGGGCTTGGGGGGCTCGAACCCACAAACCATGAGATCATGACCTGAGCTGAAGTCGGACACTTAACCGACTGAGCCACCCAGGCGCCCCCCAAAATTTGTTTTTAATATTCTTCTATTTATTTTTGAGAGAGAGAATATGAGCGAGGGAGGAACAGAAAGACAGGGAGACAGAAGATCCTAAGCAGCTATGCGCTGAGAGCAGCAAGCCTGATGTGGGGCTCGAATTCACCAACTGGGGAATCATGACCTGAGCCAACATCAGACACTCAGCAGACCGAGCCACCCAGGTGGCCCTATATTAACAAATTTTGTAATATTGGATGATCCTATAGTGTCTGATAGAAACTAAAAGATGGCCAAATATTTACCAGGCAATCCTATACAAAGAATAAATACATAAAGCGAGAAAAATCAGACCAATATCATACAGTTTAGTGGTAAAGGCATAAAGCATTGAGATACAAATGATTGTCTTATTTTACTTTATTTTATATTTTGCTTGTTTATCTTTGAAAAATAGAAACAACATGGACAGGGTTGGGAAGCAGAGATAATACAGAACATTACAAAGTTAAAAGTTTAATTTTGCATTTGTTCTGGCCATGAACCCAGTTCTACTCCTGAAAGAAAGCCACTCTCAGATATGTTAATAAAGGTTATACTTCATATTCCCTTAAACTGAATAAGAGTGCCATAAAATATGTAATAACCAAAACAGAAATTAATAGATATTATATTGATATATAGGATATTTTAAAATACTTTTCTAAATATTTCATAAGTCACAAAGGCAACAAACAAGGTCAATTATGGAGGCTAGGATAATAAAATGAACAAAGTACCTTAATAGCTACATTGAAGAAAAAAAATTTTTTTAATGTTTATTTATTTTTGAGAGAGAGAGAGAACGACAGCACAGCGGGGAGGGGCAGAGAGAGAGGGAGACATAGAATCTGATCTGTCAGCACAGAGCCTGACGCGGGGCTCAAACCCACAAACCATGAGATCATGACCCAAACTGAAGTTGGATGCTTAACAGACTGAGCCACCCGGACACTCCATTAGCTGCATATTGAATGTTATACCTTTCACATGGATACCTCTCCAGTGTCAATGGAATTTATTATCAGACAACAAAGAAACGACTGATAAAATTTAAGAGTGGAAATTATATAGAGCACATTCTCAGAGCCCAATACTCTTAACATAATTACTAGTGAAATTTTAAATAATTTTTTTTTAGATTTTATTTTTAAGTAATCTTTATACCCAACATGAGCCTTGAACTCACAACCCTAAGATCAAGAGTTGCATGCTCTATCGACCGAACCAGGCAGGTGCCCCAAAATTTTAAATTCTAAATAACCAAAATACTTGAAATTTTAACCAGAAGTGTATTAAACATGAAGATTCATAATATTTAGGAAAGGCTATCCAGATTTTTCAATTTCCCTTAAGTGCTTTTTTCTCTCAGGCCTATATACATAATCAGAAGATTATGAATGAACCTTTTTTTTAATCATATAAGGAAAACATTGATTTTTATCATTGTAAAATCATTGATATTATGAAAAGTTAAATGAGCATACTGCTCATGGGAGAAAGTAGAATTTTCCTAGAATGGACTCTTTTTCTGGTTGATCTTTACCACTGTGACCACTGAAATTAACAAAAGAAAACCAAAAGAAAGGCACTTTGCTTATGCCCATATGCCAGATAATTTATCTCCTATAGAGAAATGAAAGTGATGTTCAGGAAAACCTGCCAAGATGCGGCTGAATTAAATCATATTTTCCCAAACTAAGAATACTAATATGACATCATATTCCAGAATAAAGAAGTAGCAGTTTTTTGTTTGATTTTGAGTAGACACCTCTTGTCTACTGCTGATCACATCAGTTGTGGCTTCATCGACCATTTCAAATGGTGCCTGGGAGTCTGGTTGATGGACAGCCAATCAGATGAGGATTTGATCTTTCTCCATGACAAAACCTGTTTCTGGAAGTCAGTTTTTCTTAGTTTTCTAATTCTTGTGTGTCTCTTAATCTTAATCACTACGGCAGAGGCATCCTGTCTTGAGGACTTCATTATTAACATGACTGTTGTTTTAGTCTCCACTCATTTCTCAGAATGTTCATCTATAAGTTAATTCCAGAGTCTCCTGGACTGTAACTTTCACAAATGAAACACCTGAAGAAATGGAGTTCTTACCATGAGTCACAGACTAGTCTGGATTTTCCTCCTTCCTTGTTTTCTGTGTATTTATGTTTTCTCCAATTTTTCCCATGATGGCCTAGCTAGCATTTACTTCATTTAATAGGGAAGGTTTTGTTTATTTCCTGTGTTCCAAGAACTGGTTAGAGTTATGTAACAAGTTTTCTAGTTCATTTGCTTTGTTGCTATTCTTTCTTTAGAATATTGTTGTCATTCTTTAAATAACATTTTTAGTTGTTTACTTATTGAAAAATGCTTCATTTTCCTTGATAAGGAATGAAGGCATTGGAGATCATGGAGTCTGCTCTTGGTATATAACCTTAACTTTGCGTCATGTGTTTTGACCTGTATTATTACTATTTGTGTTATTATTATTATTACTATTTTATTTTTTACTGATCATAAAATTTCCAATCTGTTGAGATTTGCTTTGCCCACTTTTATTGTTAATTTTTTTATTACATTTTTTATTATATTGCTGTCAGAAAAAAAAGCAGGCCATACTCTCTTCTTGGAGGATATTTTTGAGGTGTTCTTTTTGGTGCAATATTTACAGTAAACCAGAGTAATCATTTCTTAATGTTTGCAAAGAAAATGTGCTTTTGGTTTACATTTAAAAATGCACCCAGGTTTATAAATTGTTGTAAATTTTCTCTATTTGATGTTTTTCACATTTCAAAAATAATGTATAAATGTTTGCTGTATGAAGTATGACAATATACTAAAGATGTATAAATGCAAAGTTAATCATCTCCTTGCTCCTCTCCCTAAACTCTTGTTAAGAGCTAGAAAAGTTCTATTTTTTCGTAATTTAAAAAAAATGTTTATTTATTTTGAGAGAGAGCGTGTATGTGTGCATGAGTGGGGGAGGGATGGAAAGAGAGGGAGAGAGAGAATCCCAAATAGGCCCCACACTGTCTGTGCACAGCCTGACACGGGGCTCTTGATCCCACAAACCATGAGACCATGACCTGAGCTGAAACCAACAGTTGGATGCTTAACCAACTGAGCCACAGTGCACCCCTCGTAATCTTTGACACATACCTATTTAACCTTTTAGTCATTATTTTATCTTCTTTTATTTTAGTTTTTCTTGATACTACCTGAGAAAAGCATGTTAATTTTTCAGCTTTTATATTTTTGTTGCTTCTTATTCTACCCCTTAAAGTTTGTGCTTCATATATTTTGATGCTCTATTTGTTGTACAAAGTTCCATGATGTTTACTTATTAATTGTACATAAATATCTTTAATTATTACTAAGTGAACTTCTTTGTCTTATGTACTTCTTTTTGCCTTAATTTAAACATCTTGCCATTACTTTCTTTTTCTTGAATTCACTGGTTACACTATTGTTCCTTCTTTCAATTTTAGTCTTTCTGACATCTTTTATTTTCAGTGTACAGGTGGTTGGGTTTTGTATTTTCACCTAGTCAGTCTTTATATACATAAATTGCTTTAAAATATTTTATATTATCTTTTTATAGATATTATGTATAATATATATAAATTGACAAAATTGTAAAAATGAAGAAAAAAGGAAGACACTCTACACTTAGAGGGAAGTAATAATATTTTGTTCTATTTCTTTCCTTTATTTTTATGCATTAAATATAACCTTCTAACTAGGTTTCTTAAAAATAATAAGGAAGTAAGTGTGCTGGGTGGCTCAGTCAGTTAAGCATTCGACTTCAGCTCAGGTCATGATCTCACAGTCTGTGAGTTCAAGCCTTGCCGTCGGGCTCTGTGCTGACAGCTCAGGGCCCAGAGCCTGTTTCAGATTCTGTGTCTCCCTCTCTCTCTGCCCCTCACCCACTTGCACTCTCTCTCTCTCTCTATGACCTGTCAGTAGAGAACCCAACACAGGTTCTGAACCCACATACCATGAGATCACGACTTGAGTCAAAGTCTGACACTCATCCTAGAAATCCAGGTGTCCCTTTAATTTTTTTTAATGTTTATTTATTTTGGGGAGAGGGAGAGAACAGGGTTGGGGCAGAGAGAGAGGGAGACAAAGGATCTGAAGCAGGCTCCAGGCTCTGCACTGTCAGCGCAGTGCCCAATGCAGGGCTCAAACTCATGAACCACAAGATCATGACTTGAACTGAAGGCGGTTGCTTAACTGACTGGGCCACCTAGGTGCCCCCAATGTGCTAGATTTCCTGACTCTGAGCTTAGAGCCTCTCCAGATGCTTCCCTAGGAAAAATCTCTCTTACTTCTGGTATTTGGGGTTGTGGTATTAATTTTTTTTTTTTGTTCCTGCAAACTCTTCTGTCTTCCATGAATATTCCAACTTTGTGGTCTGCACTCTTTTTCCACTTTCCAGCACTCTTGTCATTGGATTGTCTTTCAGCTTCTTTTCCACCTTCTCAGGGGAACCTGGGGAGGAAGGGGAACATGTCTGTTTAGTCTATCACCATGAACCAGCTACACATGTTTTGCTTTTTGTTGGCATATTCTGGGATTCTTCTTTTTTTAAATCTCTGTCAATTATTGCCAAAGTATTCTTATATTTTCATTGTGTAAAATAATAAAAACAGGGGCACCTGACTGGCTCAGTCGGAAAAGTGTGAGACTCTTGATCTGGAGGTCATGAATTTTAGCCCCGCATTGGTGTAGAGATTACTTAAATAAATACATACATACATACATATATTTTTTTAATGTTTTATTTACCTGAGAGAGAGAGAGAAAGCAGGAGCAGGGGAGGGTCAGAGAGAGAGAGGGAGACACAGAATCCGAAACAGGCTCCAGGCTCTGAGCTGTCAGCACAGAGCCCGATGCAGGGCTCGAACTCACGAACCGTGAGATCATGACCTGAGCTGAAGTCGGACGCTCAACCGACTGAGCCACCCAGGCGCCTCGAATATTTTTAAAAATAATAAATAATAAAAACATATTTCTTTCAAAGCCATAATCACAATATTCAGAAGCAATGGGTACCACAGTTATAAGTGATTTAATTCTGTTTAACGGACCATAGTATTTATTGCTAATCTATCTCCATCACAGCTTCTTAACTTATATACTCTAAATTTGATTATTCTTTCAGCAGGGTCATTTTTAAGTAGATTCTTCAGAAAATTTTTAGAGGCGCCTGGGTGGCTCAGTCGGTTAAGTGTCTGACTTCGGCTCAGGTCATGATCTCTCGAGGTTTGTGGGTTTGAGCCCCGTGTCAGGCTCTGTTACTGACAGCTCAGAGCCTGGAGCCTGTTTCAGATTCTGTGTCTCCCTCTCTCTCTGACCCTCCCCTGCTCACGCTGTCTCTCTCTCTTTCTATCTCTCTCTCTCAGAAATAAATTTTTAAAAAAATTAAAAAACGTTTTATTAATACTAAACTTAAAAAGCGCTTACATATTTAAGATTGTGTTTCTCAAGCCTTTACATTTGGAAGATATCCTGGTTAGGCTCAGAATTCTATATCATATTTTTTTCTTTGCAACATTGCTCTATTACCTTGTTTCTAGTGTCTCTGTGGATAGACATCTAAGGCCTGCCTGATACATATTATTTTTCTTTAAAGGTGATAAGCCTTTCCTGGATGCTTATAACACTTTTTTCATACTTGAAACTCATCAAGTTATGTCTTGATCTTGATCGCTTTTCGATCTTGTCTTGATCTTATCACTGTTTTCTTGATGTATTCTTTTTTTTTTTAATATATTTTTACTTATTTCTAGGAGAGAGAGACAGACAGTGTGAGCAGGGGAGGGTCAGAGAGAGAGGGAGTCACAGACTGAAACAGGCTCCAGGCTCTGAGCTGGCAGTCAGCACAGAGCCCGACGCGGGGCTCGAACCCACGAACTGCGAGATCATGACCTAAGCGAAAGTCAGACGCCCAACCGACTAAGCCACCCAGGCGCCCCTTGATGTATTCTTTTTTAATGCTTATTTATTTTTGAGAGAGGGCGTGCACACGTGCGCAAGTGTGGGCAAGCAGGAGAGGGGTAGAGAGAGGAAGACAGAAGATGCAAAGCAGGTTCTGTGCTGACAGCAGTGAGCCTGATGCAGGGCTCCAACTCATGGACCCTGAGATCACGACTTGAGCCGAAGTCCAACACTCAGCTGCCTAAGCCACTCAGCCTCTCCTTGATGTGTTGTTTTAACCTGAAGATTTAGATTTCTTCTTTCAGGAGAGTCTCCTTTTATCAACTGTGTGTATATATATGTATATATAT
>NW_027532249.1:9145749-9191632 GCF_008692635.1 Crocuta crocuta | reverse complement strand
GCATATTATGTGTGTCTTGAATCTTCCTGTTTCTTTTCACATCTATAACTCAGCTGTTAGCTAAGACCTCTTGACCCTTTGAAGATCTAAATAACTGGTTTAGTCCCCAGTCAACTTCAGGACCTATAAAAGCCCAGAGACTTCCCAGTATCAACGAAATCCTGTGTCTCTTTCTCCATATGCCATAGATACAAAACTGTGAGCATATAAAACCACATACCTTTAAAAAACACACACACACAATTTCCCCCCTGGAAATGGACTAACGTCGCTATTTAGCAACCTTTAGTTGAATTTGGTTAAAATTTGAAAAGCTGTGAGGAGGGGTTCCCATCACAGGACTGGATCATCTCCTCTCTCTTCTTCCTCCCCTTCTGCTCCTCATTCCCTTCTCCTGGATGACTGTTCAGTTTCAAATTCTTCCCTGTATTTGTGCACAGTAACTTCCTTCTTTCTTTCATGAAACATTTTTACCAACTTACCAAGCCTGGAGCCAGAAGTGGGTGGGGGTGGGGACATTAGCAGTCATTTTCTACTCTTAGGATCTGCTCTCCCAAACAAAGGCTTTAGTCACAGCTGCATTCAGGTGTTTGAATGATGTCATCAAGATTATATTTCCCACTCTTCCTCTCAGGTTATGTTTGTCTCTGCTGCTTTTTGTTTGTTTGTTTTGTTCCTCTATGTGGCCTAATTCTCTTCTGATACAAATAGATTCATTCTGTGTGGTAGAAAACAGGACTACTGGTAGTGCCAATCATATGTATAACCATATAATCATGGTATAAATATAAGAGAGTCCCTCTCTTTCCCAATATTTCATGTATCAAATCCTTTGGAATAAGGAAGATTGGATTTGCTTGGGTCAGCGCCCAATGGCATCGTGTGAACATGGCGGGGAGTCATGACTGGATGGAGGGCCTACGCGCATCGTCATTCCCATGGGAATCCTATGGGCTCTGGGAAGACCAGCTCACTGGAGTAGAGAGTCTTGTTGCCCTGAGAACACAAAAACAACAGGTGTTTACCATATCTCACACTCTTTGGTATGGAAAAGCTCTCTCTCCCGCCCTGGCTCATCCTTCCTTGAGTGAAGGGTTACTTCCAGGACCTTGTGGAAACTTTTCATTTAATGTCAATACTGGTATCCTATTAAAGATTTGGGGAACTAGCTTGGCTTGTGTTTTCATCTCTTTTGTGATTGTTTTTTTGTCTTCTCAGCAGATTTCAGGGAGAGAAGTTACAGCAGGAAGTTACTTTTATGAAAGGTCTTTTGTTTGTAGCTTGTGAAATATGGTAGCAGCTATGCAGCAAATGAGAATGAAGAAGAATAGGGAATAGACTGAAGGAAAAATGGCCTGATAAACCCCAGCCTCTCAAAGTGAAACTAATTGTTGCAGTGATTCCTCATGCAAGGGGCTCCGTGAGTTACACTGAGGCAAGTCATGACAGGGTGATTAAATCAGCACAAACGCTCAATCAGCTGGGTATCTGAGTGGTCCTAGAGTCAGAAAAATCTTGCTTTGAAGCTATTTACTAAAAGCAATACTCATTCACTGAACACTTCGTCAGGCACTGTGCTAAGTACCGACTATAAACATGTCATTAAAACAGACTACGTTTTAGGAACTTAAAATCTAGCTATTGTGTTATATACATCCTTTACTTCCTCCATATAGTTTATTCTTTATTATAAGTGATGATTTTAGAAGATTCTACTGTATTTATTTCCTTTCTAAAAGATACTTTTATGCTTAATTACAGCTACCATTTGGTGAGGTCCCATTCTGTTATATACCCATTATACACACGATCTCTAATCCTCCCCCAAAGCCTATGAGATACGTGTGATTATCTCCACTTTACAGATGAGAACAGTGAGGTTTGAAGGAGTTAAGTAAATTCCTCAAGGTCAAGTGGCTGAGCCAGGTTTGGAACTCAAATCTCCAGGCTCTCTGTCTCCCACTGTGTTTTCTCCCTCATTTCTCTCCCTGCATCTTCTCACCTTTTCATCCCTCAGGCTTCTCAGTTTGACCCAGCTGTCCCCTCCCGCTGGCCCATGCCATTGCCTCTGGCAGTGGGTTGATGTCCACCTGGTTCCTCAGTTGTGGCTGGTACAGGCGGGCTCATGGGTTCTGATGAGGACCCTTAAGTTTGGCCATCAGAGGCAAAAGACTCCTTAGAAGAGGATTCCAGCATTAGTGAAGATGACTGGCATTAAGCACGGTAAAATGTAGTAGGACATACCCTAAAGTGTGCCGCTTGGGCATAGGATTATTTTGAGCTGAACACAACTGAGAAAAAAGAGATATAAGAAAAGCTCTCTGCTTTCCCCATTTGCCAAAAAGCACGACAGAACTTTGTTAAAGGTGCTCCCCTCCTCCCCTTCTCTACCAGAGAGGAAAGAAATCAACCCCCAGAAACAACTCTAGACCCTTATCAGCCTGGAGATGACACCAAAGGAATCTACATAACAAACTTTATTAACCAGCCTTTATCTTCCTTAGTTTCCCCATTTATTTGCTTTCTCACAATTTGTTACCACTAGGAGCTGAGTCATTTTCTTTTGTCTTGTCACATTTCCACAAAATTATTTTACAAAATTACTATTAAGATGATATATAGGGGTGCCTGTGTGGTTCAGTTGATTAAGCGTCCAACTCTTGATTTCAGCTCAGGTCGTGATCTCCTGGTTTATAGGTTTGAGCCCCATGTCTGGCTCCTTGCTGAAAGCACAGAGCTTGCCTGGGATTTTCTTTCTCTCCTTCTCTCTATGCCTCTCTCTCTCTCTGTCTTTCTCTCTCAAAAATAAATATTTTTAAAAATACTAAATAGGGGTGCCTGGTTGGCTCAGTTGGTTAAACTTCTGACTTCGGCTCAGATCATGGTCTTACAGTTTGTGGGTTCGAGCCCCACGTCGGACTCTGTACTGACAGCTCAGAGCCTGGAGCTGCTTCCAATTCTGTGTCTCCCTATCTCTCTCTGCCTCTCCTCTGCTTGCACTCTGTCTCTCTCTCTTTCAAAAATAAATAAACATTAAAAAAATTTTAATGCTAAATAAACCCTCTTTGAGTTACGCATCACAGAGTACTCGCACTTGTGTACAATGCACACATTAGGAAACCCATTTTTCTCTTGTTAATCAATTTGTCAGTCTGATTTGCATGGCCCAGCCACTAAAGCTAAGCTGGATAGGGGGAAAATATTTTTCTTCCCTACATTAGGCATACCTGAATGGCACACTTTTATTAATCTATCATTTAATATGATTTTATTAAATCTTGTGTCATAGTTAGCAGGGGACTTGTCCAGAGTCACCTGTACAGATGAAAGGGCTAGCCAACATCTGAATTAAATGCAATATTGAAAGGTGACAATCCAAATGTCAAAAAAAATAAAGAATGGTTAAGCAATCATAGAACATAAGTTCTCACATAATCATCAAGAGTTATGTTTCCAAAAAAAATTTAATTTCATGGGGGAAATGCTCAAAATACACTAAGTTTAAAGAAGAGCAACTTAAAATTTCTAAATACACCACACAGTGTATGAACATAATGTACATTTTAAACTGGGAATTCTGAAGTTAAAACTAACGAAGAAAAGAAGGAAGGGGGGTGTACTCCTGGAAAATGCCAATCAAAGGAGTTCTAGGGGCGCCTGGGTGGCTCAGTCAGTTAAGCACCCTACTTCAGCTCAGGTCATGATCTCACGGTTCGTGGGTTCGAGCCCCGCGACGGGCTCTGTGCTGACATCTAGCTCAGAGCCTGGAGCCTGTTTCAGATTCTGTGTCTCCCTCTCTCTCTGAACCCCCCCCCCTGCCCCCGCTCATGCTGTCTCTACCTCTCAAAAATAAAAAAAAAAAAAAAAGGAGTTCTAGAAACAAGAAAGGAAGGCAAGAAAGCATATGCTTTTCAGCATCAGTGTTGTGAAAGAGGGGTCCAGAGGACCCCAGAGCAGACAAATGCATCACAGCCTCTCGCATTCTGTTCAAAATACTGAGTCACAGGTTAGTTCCCTTTGTGGACACTGCACATGGCTGATTTATGATTCTGCAGCTCACCAGGTACTGGGACACAGGGAAGGCAATGCTCTCGCGAGTGCATCTGTCTCTGAGAACATGCCCCTGGCTCACGTGAGTACTAGGCTCGCTGTCTGGGTTACAAAGCAGCCCCTGTTTGGATAAAGTGAGACAGTTACCTCATTCACCTCCAAGTTCACCAGGGAAGCTCTGAAATTCCAGAGCAGGGAAAGCAAAACCCTAAACCGTGGTCACCTTGAGGCAACAAAAAGAAACCAAACAGGTTCAACCTGAAACTGCCTACCAACCTTGCCCATTTCCTCACCCCAGAGAGTTTTGAGATCATTCAACTAAGGGGACCAGCTTTTTGTATTTGCGAATGACATTTGGCCCAAAGTAAATGCTCTTGTCCCGAGATCTTATACAGAATATAGGTTGGCTGCAAGACACAACGCCTCTACTGTTTGTCCCTGACAGGCACACCCACATACGCTTTGAGGTTACGGAGGTAGATTTTTGTGGATAAGAAACGAATAAATTCCATAAACACACAAACCGGGAAAGCAGTGGTCAGGTGGAGCCAAGGAGGAAAGTCTAGGAAGAAAAGCAGACCACCAGCTGGATATGAGTCAACGAAACAACAGAGAACACACATATGCACACGCATGTACATATACAGCCTTCGAGAATGTTCAATGAAAGCTTTGTTTCTAAGACAGTTCTACTTCTTTCTCTGCCTCTCTGAAGACACAAGTGGAATAGTGTTACAAAAAGAGCCACAGGGATAGCATGATATCTGGTACACAAATGCGGAGAAAATAAACACTGAGATGTTTTATAGCAGTACACTCCTCATCGATAGATGTACAAAGGGCTTACACTGAAGGATCTTGCAAGGTAGCATGAGAAGGGAAGGATTATTGGGATTAGTTCATGTCATTCACTAGCTGACACATAAAGTACAATCATAAGGGTACCTGGATGGCTCAGTCAGTAGAGCATGGGACTCTTGATCTTGGGGTTGTGAGTTCAAGCCCCACACTGGGTATTGAGCTTACTTAAAAAAATAATAAGTAACTAAAATACAATCATCACACTCAAAGGTTTCAGTTAAGCATTCTGAACTTAAGTAGAAAAGCCTCCTCAGGGGTGCCTGGGTGGCTTAATCAAGTGTCTGACTTCGGCTCAGGTTATGATCTCATGGTTCATGGGTAAAAGACCCGCATCAGGCTTTATGCTGACAGCTCAGAGCCTGAAGCCTGCTTTGGATTCTGTATCTCCCTTTCTCACTCTCTGACCCTCCCCTGCTTGCTCTCTCTCTCTCTCTCAGAAATAAATAAATATTTAAAAAAAATTTTTTTTAAAGTGTCCTCAAATCTGGGGCACACCATCATTAGGCTATCCAGACACAACAGTGGTTAATATTGTTGTGTTATGCCATTTCTCATGCAAACGTCTACAAGCCTTACATGTATTAGCTTATTTAATTTTCACAGAAACACTATGAAATGGGAGCTGTAATGGCACCTTTTTTTTTTTTTTTTAACAAATGAGGAAATGGAGACAATGAAAATTTCAGTATCTCCATCGAGGTCTTGCTGCTAGTGGGAGGTTTTGCACCCAGGAAACCAGACCTGGAGCTCCAATTTTCATGCTCAGTGCTCATCGATAGAGCTCACTCCTTGGCCTTCCTTTTGGAGTTTAATTCTTTTTGTATTTTATTTAAAGAATTCTTTAATTGTTATTTTATTTTAATACCTCCATTGACTGGGAGCCTGGCATAATAACTTTGGATATTATACATGACAGTATTCACTGTTGTCTCTTTATTCCTTCTAGCTTCCAACCAGCTTCCGGAAACATCCCAGAATCCACAAAAGCTACTTCCCATAGGACAAGTGCTCATCATAAGAATCTCTTAGGATAAATTGAGATTTAGTAATTATAACAGTGTGCATTTGCATATAATTTCTTAAGTGCTTACTTTCTTATATTCTCACTTCCTGCAAAACCCTGACAGCATATTGAGGCTAGTATTTTCCTCCCTGATGTAAAGGTGAGATTACAAAAGTTCTGAGAGTTTAGGTGACTTATCCAAGGACACACAGCTAACACACAACTGGACCAAGACTGGAATCCATTTTCAGTGAGTGGTCCCCATGTGATGGAAGCTTCAGAGGCCAGGGAAAGTCCTTATTCTTTGGGACTTCTCACGTCACGAACAGGGTGATACCTAACCCATAATAGATCTTCAGCAGGTAGTGTTGACACATATGGGTAGCATGAAGAATTTTAAAGGGCTGATGTAAAACTGGAGCAGTGTCTGCATTCTGCACAAAAGCTTGAAAGAGACCTTTATTTTGTTCCAGGAGGGACCCTTCCCGAGTCATTTCTCTCCATGGTTCTCAAGGAGGGCTGGCAGCTGAGTAATCCTAATGCCTGTGGTTCAGTCTGGGATGGGATGGTCGATGCTGTTTGAGAATGTCATGCTGTTATTAGCGTGCCTTTCAAGAATGGAATAGAAGGAGGGTCTTCATTTGGAGAATAGCTTTTTTTTTTTTTTTTTTAATTATTAGATTTGTTTCCTTTACCTGAAGGTGGTGCAGGTGAGGCAGTTGAAAAGGAGGAAGTGGGCTCAGATGACACGGAGGTGGACTGAGTGGGGGTGTTTAGAGAACAGATGGCCTAAGGAAACCCCAAGTGAAGGGTGTGGCCAATGGATGCTGCTGACAGTAACAGGTAATCCAGGCTTCAGTTTCCCTTTTCTGCAAAATAGTTCCGTTGTGTTAGTTTCAAACCTTGATAAGGTCTATTTAAAATGGCCGCCTTTCTCCACATCTTTTGGGAAATAGGAGAAAGGGCTCTGCACGTGGTATGAGAGGGGAAGAGATTAGAGGAGCGGGTCATGGAGAAATGTTTGTGAAATGGCAGAGATGAATGACAAAGAAGCCCAGAAGGCGGTGGGAGAGAGGTGAGAAGTGATGACCAGAGTGGAATGTGGAAAGCTTAAGCAACCCTCACTCACCCCAAGGAGACTCGGAAATAGTTGGGGAGGAAATCGGACTCGCATACAAGCAGGGTATTAGCTACAGGCTGAGTGTGTAGGTTTTAAATAGAAATGTTCACACTCCTCAGTTGAAAAGCTGGAGGCCTAGGGAGGGTTACTTTTGTTAAACGGCTGAACTTCCGTATGTCTGGAATCTTAGAAGAACAACCTGGATAACCAGAAAATGACATTGCCTCACACTAAAACTGTCACTCTAGAAGAAGGGGGTCGGTGATTGATTGTAAGAAGGGAAATGAAACCACAGAAGTAACAGAACTGCAGCCTGAGCAAAATGATTTATGCAAGCCACATGTAAATGTGTGCCCTTTTGCAACTATGACTTTGTCCCTCTTGATAATTTTAGACACCTGAAAGGGGCCCTGTGCTATAGTCTAGAGAGATCACTGTTCCAGCCAGGGGAATTCAAATTCTGTAGACCCTCCCTTTTATAAAGAATACAGTAGGTATCTTAATCATCAAAATCATCCTTTATTTATTTGCATTTGTGAAATACTCCTGCTTTAATCTTTGTTATAATCTACTGTCTGCGCAGGAGCACCCGGGTGGCTCAATCAGTTGAGCATCTGACTTGGGCTCAGACCCTGGGCCCAGGTCCTGATCTTGTGGTTTGTGAGTTCGAATTCCACATCAGGTTCGCTGTTGTCAGCACAAAGCCCACACAAAGCCTGCGTTGGAATCCTCTGTCCCCCTCTCTCTGCCCTTCCCCTGCTTGTGCTCTCTCTCTTTCAAAAAAGTAAAAATCTACTGTTTATTCAAAGAAATAAATTGGTACAAAAACATTAGTACACAGCAGGTACATCTAGTCTCAGTGAGCAGCTAGATGTTTCTGGAAGAACCATCAGCAATGAAACAATAACTCTTTAAATATTTAAATGATAATAGACTTGGCATTGAGATGGGCTCCATGCTTATTTTAGTCACGCTTCAGAGCCTACAAAAAGGGCAGCACACTGAAGGTAATCTTTACATTCTAAAAGGCCTACTTGTCATCACAATGCATTATTTAAATACCCTGAAATCACTTTTGGTGAGACTCTTTGAGGAATTAATGTAGTTCAATTACTTCTAATGTGATAACAATAACTCCTGGGTATATTTCCATGTGTGAAAAATTTAACACAAATAAAAATTATCCATTGAAATGAAATATTTCAATACGATTCTAATACAAATTTTAGATTTACAAGCCACGTTTCCATCAATAATAATTTTACCATATTTTTAGAATTTTGTGGAAGCTAATTTTATGTTAGAATTTCTAGCTAATGTCGGGGAGCAAAATTGCCACCCCAAAATGTGTCTTTTTGGCAGATGGATTATTTGACGCTGATATTTAAAAAACAAAACAAAAAAAGCATAAGGCTCCATAAGAACCCTTGATCTTCCCCCTAACTGCCTGAAAGAATTTGGTTAGAGGATCTGCTCTGGAAAGGAGCTATCGCAATGGATAACTACAGTGTAATATAAACGAGGTATGGTAGACAGGGAGAAGCTTAGAAAGTCTGTTCAAATTCCTTTCTATGTCCAGCTATTCCTATGTGACCCAGCCAACATTTGTTTATCGAATATTTACTCTTTTATATCTTCCTGTGAATTTTCTTCCTTCCCTTTGAGGTCCCACACCCCTACCTTTTTGTCCTTAGCTCTGGAAGGCATACAAGCCTCCATTGTCTAACTGCTCATCGGCCTTATATTCTTGTAGAGCCTCAGTACATAAGTAATTAAATTTGATTTGCTCCTGTTAATCTGCTTCATGTCAATTTAAATTTTAGACCAGCCAAAAGAACCTTGAAGGGTAGTGTAAAACTTTTCCTCCTCAACACACATACTACCTTTATTCATCAGCAAATGGTTGAAACAGAGCCCTTATAGAAAAGGAAACCCAAATTAGAGTGTTATGGGTTGAATTGTGCCACCCCAAAAAGATATGTTGAAATCTTAACTCCCTGGATCTCAGAATGTGACCTTTGGAAATAGGGTCATTAAAAATATAATTAGCTGGAATATTACTTGGCAATCAATAAGAATGAAATCTTGCCATCTGTAACAACATGGATGGAACCAGAGTATATCATGCTAAGTGAAATAAGTCAGAGAAAGATAGATATCATACGATTTCACTCATATATGGAATTTAAGAAACACAACAGATGAACATAGAGGAAAGGAAGGAAAAATAAGATAAAAATTGAGAGGGAGGCAAATCATAAAAGACTCTTAAATACAGAGAACACACTGAGGGTTGCTGGTGGGGTGTTGGGGAGGGGATGGACTAAATGGGTGAGGGGCATTAAGGAGGGCACTTGTTGAGATGAGCACTGGGTGTATGTGTAAGTGATGAATCACTAAATTCTACTCCTGAAACCATTATTTTTTAAAATGCTTCATTTATTTCTGAGAGAGACAGGCAGCGTGAGGAGGGGAGGGTCAGAGAGAGGGAGATAAAGAATCCAAAGCAGGCTCCAGGCTCTGAGCTAGCTGTCAGCACAGAGCCCAACGCGGGGCTCGAACTCACGAACCATGGGATCATGACCTGAGCCGAAGTCGGACGCTCAACCGACTGAACCACCCAGGTGCCCCTCCTGAAACCATTATTACACTATATGCTAACTAACTTGGATTAAAATAAAATAAAATAGTAAATAAACAATATAAAATAGTAAATAAATAGCTAAGATGAGGTCATATTTGAGCTGGGGATGGGGGTGGTGGTGCTGATCAATTCTGACTGATATCCTTTTTATTTTTTAAAATGTTTTTATTTAGTTTTGAGAGCGAGAGAATATCTGAAGCAGGCTTCAGGCTCTGAGCTGTCAGCACAGAGTCTGACGCGGGGCTTGAAATCATGAACCATGTGATCGTGATCATAACTGACTGAGTCACCCAGGCACCCCACTAACTGATATCCTTATAAGAAGATGACCATCTTAAGACAAACAAACACAGGGAGAATGCCATATGACCACAGAAGGAAAAAAACAGAGTGATGCAGCTGTAGCCAAGGAACACCATGGATTGCCCTGGACCCCAAAAGCTAAGAGAAAAGCATGGAACAAATTCTCTCCAAGAGCCTTTGAGAGAGCACAGCCCTGCCAATACCTTGTATTTCTGACCTCTAGCCTCCAAAACTGTGAGAGAATGAATTTCTGTTGTTTTAAGACACCCAACTATGGCACTGGGTTACAGAGCGCTTAGGAAATGAGCACAGGTTGGAATGGATGCACTCACCTATCTTAGAGATTGATGAAGTGCAAAGGGCACAGACTTTGGGGTTCAGCAAAAGTGGAATGAAGCCTGACCCAGCCAATGCCTTCCTGCGTGACTTTATGTAAGGTGATTACTTTAGACTGTTTCTTTAGCAATATAATAGAAATAAGATCCTCACAAGACTGAGAGCAATTATTATTAAATATATGAAAGTTACAAAGCACATAGTAGGCTCTCATGAAAGGCTAATTTGCATCCTTTACATATGAGCACATTTAAGTGGTCCATTAATATTCATCATTTTGATGTCATTGTTTATAAGCTCTTTCCATTATACCTGTTGACATGGGGTTTTGCTTATGTTTATTTCATGTGTTTATAAAAATTAAGAGCTTTTTTCTTTCTTTTCAGTGTAATTATTGAAAAACATGATTGAATTCCAATTGAATTAGTGAAAAATTATTTTTAAAAAACACACTCATTTTAGAACTGTAAATTTCTAGTGACCTGGATGTTCAGTTAGACTTTTGGCAAGTAATGATTTAAAAAAAAGAATTTTGGGGGTGCCTGGGTGGCTCAGTCAATTGAGCATCTGACTTTGGCTCAGGTCATGATCTCACAGCTTGTGGGTTTGAGCCCCACGTTGGGCTCTGTGCTGACTGCTCAGAGACTGAAGCTGCTTCAGATTCTGTGTCTCCTTCTCTCTGTTCATCCCTTGCTCATGCTCTGTCTCTCTCTCTCTCAAAAATAAATAAACGTGTCAAATAATTTTAAAACAAGAAGTTTTTATAATCAATGGAAAATAGACACTACAAACTTCAGTTCCCTGATTGTAATTTAAAGCACATACAGGAAAGTGAGTGAGTGGGTGAAAATTCCCAGGCAAATATAGTTTGTTCATTTAATTTTACCTTGACCGTGCTAAAAAAATTGTTGTTTTTTTTTTGAGAAATAGTAAGATGATGTTCTTTCACAGAGTACTGAACTGTGAATTATCCAATCTAATGACTTGGTTTCAAAGTCTGAGTTATTTACTAGTCTTATTAAAAGGGGATAAAACTTCTGGTTCAAGATGGAGGAATGACATATTTATGTGATCTTCTTCCTAAGACCTCATTAAAATGGCAATAAAGAAATAAAGAGGTATAATTGAGGAGCAATCAAGAGATGAAGAAAGGGCCATCAGTGATCTAAATCTTTCAATAAGAAAAGACAAAGAAGAAAGTGGTAACCAGAGAAATACAGTGAAGGGAATTCCAGCCTAAAGGATGCATGGTGAGGCCACACCTTAGAAGTAAGCCAATCTGCCTACGGATCCTAACATGCAAGGACTCAGAAAATTCACTTCCCACATATCTTTTCTTAGGAAGTTACTTGGCAATGTGCCTATGCAAGACAAAGGAATAAGCCCAGGAAAAGCACTGGCATGCAGGAAATGGTGTTTTCCAATGAGGAATGTAATTAAAGGAAGTCTCAAGGTGACAGCTGGGTAGCAGACCTGGCAAGTAAGCAAGAGGCTAGGAGGAAATTAATCTGGGGGGAAACGGGAAGGGGCTGAGTATCTCCTACTAACTTTCTGATTATAGGCTAATATAATGATGCCAACAATGCAAAAGTAAAAAGAAAAAAACAATTAGAAAGCCACTTTATTCATTTGGACGATGTGGCTGCAAACTCTAGGAAAATCAGTGTGGTTTAAAGAAGAGATTTATTATCTAACATAACAGGGGCACTATAGGCAGGGAAGTTTCAGGGTTGATGGGTTAACTCAGTGGTTCTGGGTCTTCATCAAGCATGTACGTTCTATCTTTCCCTCTGGCAGCTTTACTTTGTAACCATTGTTCAAAAGCTGGCTCTTCTCTCAGTCGGAAGATGCCCACTGCTCTTTTTTCAGGTTCACATCCAACATGATAGGACCCCAAAGAACATACCATGTCTCTCCTGGAAAGAGGAAAACTTTCCCAGAAGTCCTCAGCAGACATCCTTTCTTGTCTCATTGGCCAAGTGTGTCATGTATACCTTGAAACAATTGCTGGAAAGGAGAATGGAACCACTGCTGGAGAGATTCCCTGCTACTTGATATTCATTCTCCTCTTCCTCGCTTTCTATAATAGAACTCCCTTGAGTTTTATCTGGATACATAATCACGAGGAGCCACCTTTCCCGGCCTCCTTTGTTCCTAGGTGTAGCCATGTGACTAAATTCTGGCCAATAGTATCTGATTGGAAATGTGTGGGTAATTTTTAGATTATTCCTTTAAAAAGAGTTGTAATTGGGGATGGCTGGGGCACGACTGGCTAGTTCAGTCAGTAGAGGATGTGACTCTTGATCTCAGGATCATGAGTTCAAACCCCATGCTGGGTTTGGAGCCTACTTAAAAGGAAAAAAGAAAGAAAGAAAACAAGTTGTATGGGGGTGACTAGCTGGCTCAGTCGGTAGATCATGCAACTCTTGATCTCAGGCTTGTGAGTTCAAACCCCACATTGAGGGGCGCCTGTGTAGCTCAGTCGGTTAAGCATCTGACTTCAGCTCAGGTCACGATCTCGCGGTCCATGAGTTCGAGTCCCACATCGGGCTCTGTGCTGACAGCTCAGAGCCTGGCGCCTGCTTTGGATTCTGCGTCTCCCTCTCTCTCTGCCCCTTCCCTGCTTATGCTCTGTCTCTCATAAATAAATAAATATTAAAAAAATTAAAAACAAACACCCCACATTTGGCATGGAGATCACTTAAAAATAAAATCTTAAAAAAAAAAAAGTTGTATGCTCTCCACTGTCTCATGCTTTCCCTTTTGATAGCTCAAAAGTTTGGTGGTAGCAAGTCAACTTCAAACATGAAGGTGAAGGCAATTACTAAGGAGATGACAGCAACAGATAGAAGGAACCTGAGACCCAAGGCATTCTCATGAAGCTAACCTTCTTACACTCCTACTAGTTTAGAATTTTATGAGATAAAGAAATAAACTTATGTCCATTTATTCTAATCACTACTGAACAGCCAGAGCAATATCCTAATTAATGCAATGGTCATGCTTCTCAAAGTATGGTCCCCATACCAGCAGAATTAGCATCGCCTTGAACCTTGCTGGAAAGGCAAATTCCTGGGCCACACCCCAGACCTAGTGAGTCAGAATACCTGTGAATGCAGCTCTGCAGGCTGTGCTTAAACAAGCCTTCCAGGTCATTCTGATGCAAACTCAAGTTTGAGAAACACTGGATAGCCCAGGTGGGATCCTTTGTCTGGATGAAAATAGAGTTGACCTCTCCTGGAAATTCTGGCTAAGAGGGCAGACACTTGAAAAAATCAGGGCCCTGTTGGGTTCTATTAAGTGAAGACGGGATGGATGCTAAGTTGGCAACCAATAGCATCTGCCCTTGTTATAATAAATATAGGTAACCGATTTTCAACTCTTAGAATTAATCTGAAGACTTGCTTCTATAGTTTACTCTCAAACAATGTGGCAGTTAGGGGTGCCAACCCCCCTGCAGTCAAAATTCCCTGCAAAACTTTTGACTCCCCCAGAGTTTAACTACTAATAGCCTACTGTTAACTGAAAGCTTTACCAACAACATAAACAGTGGATTAATAATATTTTGTATGTTATATGTATTATATACTGTATTCTTACAATAAGAGAAAAGAAAATGTAGTTAATAAATTAATACAAAAAAAGACATTTATAATACTGTACTGTATTTATCAAAAAATCTGCAAATGAATTGGACCCACAGTTCAAACCCGTATTGTTCAAGGATCAACTTTAGTTTCAGAGAAGAATGTAAAGGTCATGGTCATTGATAATATAAAAGTATATATGATAGACTTGAGTAATGGAAATCAAGAGAAGAAAATGGAGAGAAAAGAGATAATGTCAATAGCTGATGTAACAAGAAATGAAGGTTTTCATTTAAATGATAAAAAAATTAAAATAAATAAATAATAGATAAAATTATAAATGTAACCAAGAGAGGAACTCAAAATAAGAATACAAATTGGAAGCTGCACAAGTGTCCACTGACTGATGAATGGATAATGATGTGGTATAGGGGAACTGGGTGGCTCAATCGGTTAAGCGTATGACTTTGGCTGCGATCATGATCTCATGGTTCATGGGTTCAACTCTGCATCGAGCTCTGAGCTGACAGCTTGGATCCTGAAGTCTGCTTCAGATTCTGTGTCTCCCTCTTATTCTCTGTCCCTCCCCTGCTTGTTCTCTCTCTCTCTCAAAAATAAATAAGAATTTTAAAAAATTTAAAAAAAGATGTGGTATAGACGTACAATGGAATATGATTCAACCATTAAAAACAATGAAATCTTGCCATTTGTAACAACCTGCATGGAGCTAGAAAGCATTATACTAAATGAAATAAGTCAATCAGAGAGAGAGAAATGCCATATGATTTCACGCCTATGTGGAGTTTAAGAAACAAGACCAACAAAGAAAAAGAGAGAGGCAAACCCAGAAACAGACTTTTTCCTTTAATGTTTTCTTATTTTTGAGAGAGAGATAGAGACAGCATGAGCAGGGGAGGGTCAGAGAGGGAGACACAGACTCCTATGCAGGCTCCAGGCCCTGAGCTGTCAGCACAGAGCCTGACGCAGGGTTTGAACCTACAAACCGTGAAATCATGACCTGAGCCGAAGTTGGACACTCAACCGACTGAGCTACCTAGGCGCCCCAGGAACAGACTCTTAAGTATAGAGAACAAACTGATGGTTATCAGAGTAGAGGGGGATGGGAGGAGTGTGAAACCGGTAATGGGAAGTAAGGAGTGCACTTGTGATGAGCACCACGTGATGTATGGAATTGTTGAATCACTATATTGCACACCTGAGACTAATATTATACTGTATATTAACTAACTGGGATTAAAATAAAAACTTAAGGAAAAAAAAAAGAAACACAAATCTATTGGGAAAGAGACTGGGGAAGAGGTAGAGCCAAGCTAAATCTTCATCTTTCATGATAGGAAGTCAACAAATAATTTCAGAAAATATTACATCAAGAAATAGCAATGTTAATATAGTATTTAAAGAAATGAAGCAACCACCAGAAGAATACAAACAGAAGTGACTAGAATCGTTAAAAATAGTTTTTCCTCTTGGAGTGGGGACTGCTGTTCATTATCAACCCTTTTCTACAATTCGACTTTTATTTTTAAGTTAAAGGATGTATTTTATTTTATTTTATTTTTTTTTAAATATTTTTATTTATTTCTAGGAGAGAGAGAGACAGCATGAGCAGGGGAGGGTCAGAGAGAGAGGGAGATACAGACTCAGAAACAGGCTCCAGGCTCCGAGCTGGCAGTCAGCACAGAGCCCGACGCGGGGCTCGAACCCACGAACCGCGAGATCATGACCTAAGCGAAAGTCGGACGCTTAACCGACTAAGCCACCCAGGCGCCCCATAAAGGATATATTTTAAAGATGGCACATTTTAAAATTTATGTTTTCATAGGTGGTATACACAAGTTGGGACAGAGTCTTCCTACAGAGAGGACTGTAGGAGTTTTGTGAGTTTGTGAAACTCTGCAGAAGCGGGGTCACCAAGAATGTGTGCAGAGCCCCAAGTCTCTTCCTTCTTGTGAGGCAGCTTTAGAAATGGTTGGATGCGGACAGAGTTTCTCACAAAAGGCCCTCTCCTCAGGGGCATACTCCTTCGGACTGCTCTACGGAGTTCACATGTGGCCAGACTGAACGGGAATTTCCCCTCTTGACCACCTAACCCCCCGCCCCCCGCTTTCTCATTCAGATGTGGGGCACACAGTCTTAATGGGCAACGGATGTTTGCACCAGACTTGTCCTCATTAGTCTCAGTTCTGCCTGGGCAGCTGAACGCTTGCATCACAGAAAGTCACAATATTTCAACAATCAATTGCCCCAAGACACTTGAGCTGACAGCAATGGTGGTGCACTGCACGAGGGGAAATTTATCCATGTCTATGTCTTTAAATTCAGCTGGCGTATTTCTTCTCACCATGCTGTTATTTTTGTGATTTACTTTGTGCCCCAAATTACTTGTCTCACAAGTTGATGTCGGGCTCTGTGTTCTCAACACCACGTAATTATAGTTGGAAATGGGGGAGGTTGAAGTGGTTTGAGAGAGGCATGGTGCAGGGCAGTGGTTTTCAGACTGCTTTCAATGGAGTCCTAGGGCATTGCAGAGACACCTCCACGGAGACACCCTAGAGAGTGGGAGGAAGTAGCCTGAGTCCACCTCATTCTCACTTGAATCAGAGTAGCTGATCCAATGTTGTCTTACATTTTGGGAGAAAGAAGTTTCCAGAAATAACTCCCTTGAAGTCACTGGTGCTGAACACTGGCTTAGCACTCAGAAGGTCTGGGTTTGCACATTATTTTTCTCATCTACGTGAAGGTTCCTACAACCCTGAGCAATGCTATGAATTCTCTGATGGTTTCCTGACTTGTAAAATGCAGATATCGGTACCTTTCTCCCTATGTCACGACATTAACTCTTTGCATCAAGATAGAATAGGTAAATTCTAAACTATTATAAAAACACAGAGGTTTATTACCTAGAAGATATATAGTCTCAGAAGAGTTCATTTAATTTGGTTAACTATTGATGGAAGATTACACAGACGTAATTTTTATAGATTGTCCAGGAAAGCTATGGTCAATTATCATGAGGCAGTAGCTTTATTTTTTTCCTTTTGAACATTTTCCACCCCACCCCCTATTTGTAATAAATTGCACACACACAAGAAACTTCTAAGTAACCAATATGGTAGCTGTTATTTTGCGGTAATTAATTTCTCTAGAGATAGTGATAATCATCCTGAAATCCACAAACCGTGTGTATGCTCCCAGCTCCCAAAGGCGCAATGTATTTTAAATTCAGCCTTTCAGTTCCTACAACATGGAGGAAACAGAATGCAGCAAGATTGTAAAATTATACAACTCGGATGTGCAAAAACAATTTCAAGTTTGTTTTCCCTTTGATTGCTCACTGGCGAGCTGACTTCCCTCTCCCACTCTGCCCTCTCCACTTCTCAGGTATCAAGAGGAAAGCTTCATTTTATTTCTTTACAATATTTCTATTTCTTCCCAATTATGCAGGTTTGTTTCAGTGTAAACACTTGGTCCATTCAAAGTTCAGCTTCCCATTAGGGCTGATAAAAAATCTTTATCTGGTTGAGTAAATGTCTTTAGATAAAATTCTCTCTCTCTCTTTTTCTTTTTTTTTCAACTGTATGTATTTATTTAGAGAGGGGAGAGGGGCAGAGAGAAAGGAAGAGAGAACCTGAAGCAGGCTCCAGGCTGATGAACAATGTTAAGACCATGACCTGAGTGGAAATCAGGAGTCCCAGGCCTAACTGACCGAGCCACCCAGGCGCCCCTAAAATATTCTTATCTCTGAAGCGTGGTCTCATCCACTTTTTCTTCTTCTGGGGAAACCGGCAGGACTTACATATTTTCTTGATGACTTCCAGATAAAAGGTGTATGGATGGTACAGTGTCCAGCCAGGCCTCCTCTGGCCTCAGAGACAATGTTCCAGGCGAGCTTGGTAAAGTCGGCTGATAGTCAAGTGCCCAGGGGCTCTCTCTCCTACAGTCACATCTTCGGCGCCAATTCATAAGCTCCTGCCCAGTGGTCCCTCCCAAGCTTGCCCCGTTGGGACCCGCCTACGGAAGGGTCTGGCCCTGGTGACACTTCTTCAGAACCAACAGCAGCCTGGGAACCTTTCTCCCTTCTCCTCTGTCCCGACCACAGCGTGTAACCTCAGCTTAGCCCAGAAAGAGAAAATCTGAACACGCCTAACCACGCACGGTGATACATCCCGCTCCTCTCTGCAACGACCCTAGTTAGAAGGGCGGGTTTTGCCCCTCCTCTTCCGGTCTGACAGAACATTCCCCTTCATCGTATCCTTTCTTCCAGAGATGACTCTCGCCCTTGCCCCAGGGTCGAAAGGATTCAGGAAACAGAAACCAGCTTATCATAAGGAAACAGGCCAGGAATGGTTCAAAAACATTTTATCTGTTACAAGGAGGAAAGAAGTCTCTAGCACCGCAAGGATTTGCCTCAGCAGGGAAAGGCCAGAAAATGGCGGAAGAGACCGACCTTCGCCCAGGAAACTAGGCGCTCAGATCGCTGCCCTGGGGTGGGGCTCACCTGCCTTTGTCCGCAAAGGTAGGAGGAGCCTAGGTCAGGGAGGACCCAGGTGCGTGAGGTCTGCCTCCGCAGTACCCGGCTCGGGGTCTGGCTCATTAGATTTCCAGAGAATGTTATAGTCCGTGGAGTGGATGACGAATTCTGGCCTTTGCCACTGACTCACTCTTTGGCATTGCCAAGCTTTATTGGGTATCTGTTTTTCCATCTATAAAGTAGAACTGATAATAAATAAGACCTACCTCAAGGGTTTTTCCAGTGTGAAAGAGAGATGGCATTGAATGTCACTTGGTGAACTCAGAAATGTAGGGATAAAAGATTCTGAATTCTTCAATACCCCCAGATAGCGAGAAGGTAGTGACTAAAAAGAAATCTTTATTTTCTCATTGGCATTTTTTAATAGAGTAGAAAGAAAAAGATTTTTTTCATCGAATCAATAGAACTTAAATATAACTATTTTCTTTTAAAAAAATGTTTTTGGCGTTTATTTATTATGGAAAGACAGAGAGAGACACAGAGCGTGAGCAGGGAAGAGGCAGAGAGAGGGAGAGACACAAAATCTGAAGCAGGCCCCAGGCTCTGAACTGTCAGCATAGAGCCTGATGCCGGGCTCGAACTCACGAAGTGCGAGATCGTGACCTGAGCTGAAGTCAGAAGCTTAACCAGTTGAGCCACCTAGGTGCCCCTCAACATAACTATTTTCATGTTGGTAGAGAAAAATGTGGGCCTGCCTGGTTAGCTTAGTTAGTTTCTAGCGCTCAGGACCCTTGGTATAGGGCTTGTAAATTCAAGCCCCAAGTTGGGTGTAGAGATTCCTTAAAAATAAAAATCTTAAAAAGAGAGAGAGAGAGAAAGAGTATAATGTAGCAAGTGAACATTTTTATTCTTTGCAACCCGGGTCTTAATGCAATCAAGTTTGCTAAGTACTGCCCCAAACTCATCTTGCTTGCCACTCATTCTAGCCAAGAGATTAGTTTAGAATCATTAGGGTAAAATTCTGCCCCCAGATTTGAATTGAAAATTTTTAAGTAAGCTTCCTGCCCAGCAAGGAGACAAACATGCGGCTTGGACTCACAACCCTGACATCAAGACCTGAGCTGAGACTGACAGTCAGATGCTGTCACCCAGGCTCCCCGTTTGAATTGAGATTTGATTGGAATTTTGTTAAATCTGACATTTTATAATAATGAGCCTTCTCATTCAGGAAGTTGGTAGTTTCACTCAATCAGGTTATTATTTTTCTCTGAGCACATTTTGGAGTTTTCTTCATAGAGTCTAGTATGTATGTTTTATGTAAAGAATTTCATAAGGGTTTTTTTCATACTATAAAAAGAGACCTTTGTCTCCATCATATTTTATTTTATTTTTTTAAATTTANTCATGACCTAAGCGAAAGTTGGACGCTTAACCGACTAAGCCACCCAAGCGCCCCATATTTTAGCTGTTTATAGATGATACACAAGAAAGTTACTATCCTACTAAAAATTTGTCCTTTTTAGTAGCCATAATAAAAGTAACAATAATAAGTGATAAAATTATAGTAGTATTGAATAGCTGCCAAATGACAGGCACTATACTGTATGTTTACATGTATTTTCCTGTTGAATCTTCACAGTAACCATATAGTTATTTATCATTGTTGTCCTAGTTTGCAAATGAAAAAATTGAAGTTCAGTGAGATGAAGTAACATGCCCAAGGGCACACAGTTTGTTACTGAGCACTTATTAATTCCCTTAGGTTTTCTAGATACACAATCATATCGTTTGTACAAAATGAGAATTTATCTACTCCTTTCTGAGGGTTATGTCTCCTATTTTTGTTTCATGCTGCACTGAATTGGTCATAATTATATAGCAAAATGTTAAATAGTTATCGTCTCTTAAATGTTCCTGAACCCTCATGACTTCGGTGGACATGAGCATATGATGCTTAGTCAGCTGCGGTAACGATAACGATAATGCCTAACACTTATTGTGCAGCTAGACAGTCTGAGTCTAGAATTGATGCTCTCAACCACACTACTAATTCAGGAACTACTCTCGCCTGTTCTAGCATGTTCCATGCCACTCCAGCATGATCCTCATGCTTCAAACCTTCTCCTCTACCACCTCCCCTAAGTTTCCTGGCTTTGTAGCTAAAGCTTCCTCTCCAAGTGTAGCCCCAGTTGGGGTGATCCTGTTTACCGTGGATCTTATTTGGTTCTTCCTTCTGACACTGCTTGTGATTAGTGTCTTGGCTCTCCCAATGAAATTAAATAAAGAGGTGGCCCATCTCTGTGTCTTCTTTAGGCCTCAAGACCCATCCTATCTAAGCCCACAATTTCCTTTTACCAACATACACCGTTGAAGTCTCTTCTAACTTCCCTTTAAAATATCTTTGAAAACAGTAACAAAAAAAGAGGAATTGTTAATTAAAACTCACTATACCTAATGTCAGAAAGGCCAAAGAGAAGTGATACTCTTCTAACTACACCTCTATATTCGTTCTATAAATTTTTTTAACCTTTTATTTATTTCTGAGAGAGAGAGAGAGAGACAGTGTGAACAGGGGAGGGTCAGAGAGAGAGAGAGAGAGACAGAATCTGAAACAAGGTCCAGGCTCTGAGCTAACTGTCAGCACAGAGCCCTACACAGGGATTGAAAACCTGATCCGTGAGATCATGACCTGAGCTGAAGTCGGACGCTCAACAGACTGAACCACCCAGGTGCCCCTCCATATTCTTTCTAAAGGTCAATTTGACAGTTCATGTAAAAAAAAAAAAAAATCATAGAATTTTGCATATTCCTTGACCAAGAAATCTCACTTGTTGGCATTTACCTCAAGTCATCATGGATGAACTCAACTATATTTCTACAAAAGTCTTTATTTCAGTATTATGTATGATGGCTAAAAATTTGTAGAATCTAGATGTCCAATAATGAGTGGTTTGTTAAAGAAGTTATACTACATCCAGAGGAATATTTCATAACATGGAGAAGTTCATGATATACACTGTAAGGTGCAAAAAGTATATCACAATTCAACATATGGACTAAAATCCCATTTTTGTTGTCTATAGATATATTCATTTCTCTATAACTATGTGACTATAAATATCTGTTGTCTATGTATTTATATATAACTTTAGAGATCACCAAAGGAAATAGAAATATATACCCCCAAATACTCAATTTTGTAATAATTGTGTCTGTAATTATGAAGAAGTAGAAATGTGTATTTCTTATTTTTGCTCACTGGTTTCTTTCTTTTTTTTTTTACATTTTAATTTTCAGTATTTCTTTTTTACTGGTTTCTGAATTTTCTAAAATTGATATATATTACATTTGGAATAGGAAAAAAGTTATATTTAAAAGCCATTTATTAATTAGGTCATAAGCAAAGAGACACAAACTGTAGGGCTCAAATAAGATAGAGGAGTTTTTAAATCTCCCCAAACTGTCTCAAGGTGAATGGTCCAAAGTTATGATGAAGCTGTAGTCCACAGTTACTCAGGGAGACAGATTTCTTTCACTTCATGCTGCTAGTATCTGGGTTTATATCCTTTCTATTTGTAGAAGCTGGCTAACTTCCATATCCCTGTTCTAGCCCACAGGAGAGTCCTGGACAAGTAGATTTGTCTTTAAGGAGATGACCTGGAAGTTTCACACTTCATTTCCATTCACCATTGGCTTCATCCTGGTCACAGGCCACACCAGTCTGCAAGGCAGTGTGTGATCTCTATCTCCCAGGCATAGACATGTGTTTAGCTAAAATTGAGGGCGAAGGAATTATTACTAAAACTTAGAAGGAATGAATAGTGGGAATCAATTAATAGGCGCTTCCCCCAGATATTATAAAGCTACAATAGTTGGAATACTGTAATATTGTGGTACAGAATAAATAAAATAATGGAGTAGACCAGGTAAACCAGAAACAGGCTCAAATTCATATATGACTTAAGCATATTAAAAAAAGGTAGCTTTTCAAGTTAGGATGGTTGACAGAATGGATTATTCAATCAGTGATGTTGAGAACTGGATAACCATTTAGAAAACAACAAAATTAGATTAAATAACAAAATGTATTCCAGATGTCTTAAACACTTAAAGTGCTATAGGGAAATATTGATGAAAATGGTGACCAGATTGTAACTTCTGCTTTAGTTGGTTCCCCATTCCACAGATCTCTGGGCCTTATTGAGCTTAATTATCTCTTCACTGACCTTTGGCAACCAGAACTGCCATATACCAGATGTAGAGGGCCATGGTTGTGTTAGATCAGAAGAGTGTTTTCTGTTTTGTTTTTTTTTGTTCATTTGTTTATATCCTTTTTATGATCCTTTTTTCTTTAAGTCGATCTTATGTGTTGCTAAATGCAATGCATAAAACTAGTAATCCACATAATGACTTCCAATTTCCACCTGAGACTAAACATGCATCTGATTGTATGTGCTGCATATAAAAAGTAGTCTCCAGGGGCCCCTGGGTGGCTCAGTCAGTTGAACATCCGACTTCGGGTCAGGTCATAATCTCCCAGTTCGTGGGTTCGAGCCCCACACTGGGCTCTGTGCTGACAGCTAGCTCAGAGCCTGGAGCCTGCTTCAGATTCTGTATCTCTCTCTCTCTCTGACCCTCCCCTACTCATGCTGTGTGTGTGTGTCTCTCTCAGAAATAAATAAAAACATTAAAAAAAAGTAGTCTCCAACTCAACAACAACAAACCCGATTAAAAAATGAGTGAATGAGGGGCACCTGGGTGGCTTAGTCGGTTAAGCGTCCGACTTTCGCTTAGGTCATGATCTCGCGGTTTGTGGGTTCCAGCCCCGCGTCGGGCTCTGTGCTGACTGCCGGCTCAGAGCCTGGAGTCTACTTCAGAGTCTGTATCTCCCTCTCTCTCTGACCCTCCCCTGCTCACGCTGTCTCTCTCTCTCTCCTAGAAATAAATAAAAATATTAAAAAAAAAATGAGTGAATGAGCTGAATAGACATTTCTCTGAAGATGATATGCCAATGGCCAACAAGCATATGAAAAGATGCTTAATATCACTAATCATTAGAGAATGCAGAGGCACCTGGCTGGCTCATTTAATCTCAGGGACCTGAATTCAAGCCCTGCATTGGGTATAAAGCCTACCTAAAAAAAGAAAAAAAAAAAAAAAAAGAGAGAGAGAGAGAATGGAAATCAAAAAAAGAGAATGGAAATCAAAATCTCAGTGAAATACCACATCATATCATGTTCTACCCACTGATAGTAGGATGGCTACTATTAAACATTAAAAAAAAGAGAAAATTAAAGTATTGGTAAGGATATGGAGAAATTGGAACCTTTGTGCACTGTTAGTGGGAATGCAGCTGCTATGGGAAATAGTATGGCTGTTCCTCAAAACATAAATAAAAATAGAACTACCATATGATCGAGCAGTCCCAGCTCTGACACACATGTTTTGACTCCATTTATATGAGGTATCTAAAGTAGACAAATTCTAGCAACAGGAAGCAGAACGGTGGTTACCAGGGGTTGGGAAAAGAGGGAAATGGAGAGTTGTTTAGTGGGTATAAAGTTTCAGTTTTGCAACACAACAAGAGGTCTGGAGATTGGTTACCCAACAATGTTAGTATACATAACACCACTGAAGTGTGTGCTTGAAATGGTTAAGACAGTAAATTGGTTAAGACAGTAAATTTTTGTTTTTGTTTTGTTTTGAATTTTTTTTATTTTAGCGTTTTATTTATTTCTGAGAGAGAGAGAGAGGCAGCGTGAGCAGGGGAGGGTCAGAGAGAGAGGGAGACACAGAATCTGAAACAGGCTCCAAGCTCTGAGCTGGCTGTCAGCACAGAGCCCGACGTGGGGCTCGAACCCACAAACCGCGAGATCATGACCTGAGAGGAAGTCGGCCGCTTAACCGACTGAGCCACCCAGGTGCCCCAAGACAGTACGTTTTTGTATTGTATGTTTTTACCATGATTAAAAAAAATTAATCTTGGGGTGAGTGCCTGGGTGGCTTAGTTAGTTGAGTGTCCAACTTTGGCTCAGGTCATGATCTCATGGTTCATGAATTGGAGCCCCACATCAGGCTCTCTGCTGTCAGCGTGGAGCCCACTTCAGATCCTCTGTCTCTCTCTCTTTCTGCCCCCGCTCCCTCATATTCTGTCTCTGTCTCTCAAAAATAAATAAACATTAAAAAATTTTTAATAAAAAATTAATCTTGGGGTGCCTGGGTGGCTCAGTCAGTTAAGCATCGACTCTTAATTCCGGCTCAGGTCATAATCTCAGGATTCGGTAGATCTGAGGCCTGAGTTGGGCTCCACCCTGACAGTGCTCTGTACTGCTTGGGATTTTCTTAGGAGTCTGCTTGGGATTCTCTCTCTCCCTCTTTCTCTGCCCCTCCCTCACTCATGCGTGCATGCACAAGCGCCCTCTCTCTCAAAATAAGTAAATAAACTTTAAAAAATAAATATAAATTAATCTCATCAGAATTTGTGGTCAGATTGCAAGAATCAGATATAGAGATTTCTGGGGCAGCTGGGCGGCTCAGTTGGTTAAGCGTCTGACTTCGGCTCAGGACATGATCTTACGGGTCACAAGTTCAAGCCTTGTGTCAGAATCTGTGCTGACAGCTCAGAGCCTGGAAACTGCTTCAGATTCTGTGTCTCATTCTCTTTCTGTACCCCTCCCCCACTCATGCTCTCACTTTCTCTCTCTCTCTCTCTCTCAAAAATAAATTTAAAAAACATTAAAAAAATAAAGTAATAGAGACGTCTTATAACTGAGCTGTTCAATATGGTAGCCTCCAGCCACATGTAGTTATGGAGCACTTAAAATGACATTCCTAATTGAGATGTCCTATAAGTTAATAATACACACCAGGAGAGTGCCAGGCTGGCTTAGTTGGTGGAATATATGACTCTTGATCTCGGGGTAGTGAGTTTAAGCCCCATGTTGGATGTAGAGATTGCTCAAAAATGAAATTTTAAAATCGCTTTAAAAAAGCACCTTATCTATGAAGGGACAATAAGAATTACATTGGCCTTTTCTCCAGAAACCATGCAAGCAAGAAGAGAGTCGAGTAAAAGGATTGAAAGAAAAAGCCAGCAACCCACAATTCTGCATCCAACAAAATTATGTTTCAAAACTGAAGGAGAAATAAAGACTATCTCAGACATGCGAAAATTGAGGAAATTTTTCTCTAATAGACCTGCCTTGTAAGTTATGTGAAAAGACTTCTTTAGATAGAGGGAAAATGATAAAATGATAAAGGTCAGAAAATCTGATCTATATAAAGAAAGAGAGTTTGAGAAGTGAAGCATTGAGAAGAGAAGGTAAAATAAAATATTTTTTTTAATTTTGAGATAAATAACTGTTAACAGATAACTGTTCAAAATAATAATAGCAATGATATATAGTATAATTCTAGCTTATGGATAAGTAAAGTATATGACAACAATATTATAAGGAATGGGAGGGAAGAATTAGAGATATCCTATTATATGATACCTGCACTACCCACGAAGTTATCATGTTATTCAAAAGCAGATGTAGATTAATTGTAAATGTATGTTGCAAGCTCTAGAACAATAACTAAAAAAACTTTAAAGTTGGNGTGCTGACAGCTCAGAGCCTGGAAACTGCTTCAGATTCTGTGTCTCATTCTCTTTCTGTACCCCTCCCCCACTCATGCTCTCACTTNTCAGTCTGTGACTCCCTCTCTCTCTGACCCTCCCCTGCTCACGCTGTCTCTCTCTCTCTCCTAGAAATAAATTTAAAAAAAAAAAACAAAAAAACTTTAAAGTTATTTTAAATTTTATTTTAAGATTTTATTTTTGAGTAATCTCTATGTAGACCCAACATGGGACTTGAACTAACAACTCCAAGATCAAGGGTCGCATGCTCCAATGACTGAGCCAGCCAAGCACCGCCAAAAAAACTTTAAAAAAATGTTTTTTAAGTTATAATTATTTATTTTGAGACAGAGAGAGAGAGAGCAAAGGAGGGGCAGAGAGAGAGAGAATCCCAAGCAAGCTCTGCACTATCAGCACAGAGCCTGACACAGGGCTAGAATTCATGAATTGTGAGATCATGACCTGGGAGAGTGAGATGCTTAACTGACTGAGCCACCCAGGTGACCCTAAAAAAACTTTTAAGGAAGTATAATTGATACACTATCAGAGGAGAGAAAAATTGAATCATAAAAAATGCTCAGTTAAAATCAGAGAAGGCTGTGATACCTGGCTGGCTGAGTCAGTGGAGCATTGGACTCTTGATCTCAGGGTCATGAGTTGGAGCCTCATGTTGGATGTAGAGATTACTTAAAAATAAATAAACTTAAAAAAATATTACTCCTCCCTTAAAAACAAAAACAAAAAATTCCAGAGGCCAATAAACCAAACCAAACCACCAAATCCCACCCCCCCAACACACACACAAAAACAAAGAACAAGAGAACAATGAATGAAAAACAGTTACAAATATGGCATATATTAATCCAATTATATCAATAATCATTTTAGGGGCGCCTGGGTGGCTCAGTGGGTTAAGTGTCTGACTTCAGCTCAAGTCATGCATCATCTCATGGCTCGTGAGTTCTAGCCCCACATCAGGCTCTGCACTGGCAGCTCAGAGGCTGGAGTCTGCTTTGGATTCTGTGTCTCCCTCTCTCTCTGCTCCTCCCTGCTCACACTCTGTCTCTCTCTCTCAAAAATAAATAAAACATTATTTAAAAAAATAATCTTTTTAAAAGTGAATGATCTAAAAATACCAATTAAAAGTCAGAGACTATCAGAGAAAATAAAATAACAAGACCTAGGAATATGTTGTCTACAAGATTAAATATAAAGACAGATTAAAAGTAAAGAGATGGACAAAGATACACCATGTTAACACCGACCAAAGGAAAGCAGCAGTAGCTATATTAATTTCAGACAAATTATGGCCTGCAATATCTTGGAAGGCAATGCTCATGCCAGTCAGTCTCATGGCTCTAGGAGAAGTGTTTGAGGAAGGTAGGAATGTTTATGTACGTTGACTGCTTTTTCTGTCTTTAGCTAAGTCCTATGAGAGGGATGAGTCCAGGCAAGAGTTAGGTTTGAAAGCAGAGTGAAATGAAATACATTTCCACTAAGGACATTTGGTAAAGCCTTTCTCATGTGCTTTTTACTGGTCAACAGGAGCCAGCCAGATTAATAAAATTTGGTTGCTTCCCAGCCTAAGCCAGCTGCTTCACATGGCATCAGGTTATCCATCATAATATTTTGAGTGCGGGTGTGAGCTGTGTGAGTAAAACAGGAGACTCTTCAGGCTTTCCAGATGGGATGTGTGGTTGTGGTTACTTGACCAAGGAGTAGAATGCAAGAAAATATACCAGAAATGTAGTAAGAATCCACAAGACTAGCCCCCAAGAACTTGTAATTCTTCAATCCCTAAAGCAATCCCCAGGACCCCCACAACTGAACCTACACGAGAACCTACCCTTCAATACCACTTCAGATGTGGCTATGAAGCAAAATTGATGAAAGAACCTTTCAGAGGCAGAGTGGAAGGCCACAGTGGGCAATAAAGAAGGAGGTTGTCTGGCAGAGCCCGAGTGTCATGGAGAAATGCACTTACTTGCCAGTGCAGTGAGCCTTTTGCCTTAGCGAGCATTACATCATTGCTGGTCAATGATTGCTGTTTCCCTCTTTTTCTTTGTTTTTCTGAAAAAGGATTCTTATGATCCCATTCCTAATTCATCACTCTTTTTGGTGAGTGGAGGTGGGGAGGACAGATAATTTGTTTTTCAGAAGATGCTCACATGAAAGAGTCCCAGGGAGTCCTGATGGGGGAATGCATGTCACAGAGATCCTAGATTTTGAACTGAATGCAGTGGTCAGATGAAAATTTGTGTTGTTTTCACTAGAACAGCTGACACGTATGTTTTATATGTAGGAAGAAGGCTGAGCATGTGTAACTGGGTGACCGTGGGTGGGTTGTGGCTGAGACTGTATGCATTCTCCCCTCTTCCTCTAGCAATAGAATTATCAAATTTTAGATTAGCACATGGTCATTCCGTCAAAGGCTGTATTTCTCAACCTCCTTAGCAGCTGGGTTTGAACATGTGACTTGGTTCTCCTTAATGGAATGTGAGAAGAATTCATATATACCATATATTTTTAAGCTATTAAAAGAAATAGGCATGGCTCCCTTGTTCCTTTCTCATCAGTGGCTGAAAGTAGCAGGAGCTAAAGTAGGCATTGTAGATTACAAGAGGGCAGCCAAGATGGAATAACAAAATAGAAGGGGCGTGACCCTCAGCACCTCAGAGCTGCCATATTGGCCCTGGAGTGCTTATGTTCAAACTGATATAGAGGGAAATGCAGTTCTTTCATGTTTATTTGGGTCTTTGTTAGAGCAAATAAAGCTTATAACCTAATTAATGCAAGCTAATGACCAAGTATCATATCTCATTGCATTGTAACTCTTTTCCTTAATTGTGATTCTTTTTATTATAAGTAGCCAATCAGTAATAATAATATCAGGGAATAATTACATATAACAAGTCTTTACTATAATCCAATCTCAACTATAATCTACTTGATGCAACCAGACCTTGTGGGATCTAAAACGGGAATTAGAGAAGATATCATCAGGAAATGATGTTATTCTCATGTATCTTCTACAGACCAGTTTTCTCTGCTTTGGTTGGTATATGACCCAATATGATTGAACCGGCACCAACTTTACATCATTTCCTAACACAGACAGAATGGGACCTCATTCTAATTCCAGAGTTGCCAGGATAGGAAATCAGGCCCAGCTTTGGGTAGGGCCTACTGAATCCAATCATCCCATTGGCTGGTATTAGAGAGGAAATTTCTCAGAAAAGGTTGGTATTGGCTTCATAGATAACCTATGGGTCTAATATATGATTAATTTATCTGTGTCTGTCTTCTGAATTATACTTTGTTGTGAGGCTGTGAAGAAAGAGGAACTCTTATTCATTGCTGGTAGAAATGCAAAGTAAAATTTGCATTGTGAACTCGAATTTGGCAACATCCAACAAATCACACATGTATTTATTTTTGACATAGCAATTGTACATCTAGGAAGTTGTCTTCAGGATACGTAAACATATAGACATGAGATTGTTCACTGCAAAATTATTTGTAATTACGGCCTAAATGTCCAAACATAAAGTACTTGAAGAATGGTACACCTATACAATGGAATTGTTAAAAAAAAATTAGTAAGGTTGATAGCTATAAACTGATAGAATATATTCTTTCTTTTTTTTTTTTTTGATGTTTATTTATTTATTTTGAGAGGGAGCTTGTGTGAGCAGGGTTGGGGCAGAAAGAGAGAGAGGGAGAGAAGGACTCCCAAGCAGGCTCCATGCTGTTAGCACAGAGCCCAGTGTGGAACTTGATCCCATGAACTGTGAGATCATGATCTGAGTGAGTCAGACACCTAACTGACTAAGCCACCCAGGTGCCCCCAGAATATATTCTTAAGTGAATAAAGGAAAGTACAAAAAAGTGTCTATGGCATTTCTCATAGATACATGAAAGTCCCTGGGACCCTTCCATGAAATGAAATCAAAACTATTCTCCTAATACTACTAAATCATCATTTGCCTTTTTCCCATCTCACTGATGGTGCAGAGACAGTGGGGGTAAAACTGCTGGAACCTCCACAAATCAAGCTTGTGACAAGTACACTTTATTGCAACACACTCTTGGGGGGGGGGAGACAATTTCACTTACGAATGTCGTTTATGATTGGGGCGCCTGGGTGGCTCAGTCAGTTAAGCGTCTGACTCTGGTTCAGGTCATGATCTCACGGTCCGTGATTTCGAGCCCTGCATTGGGCTCTGTGCTGACTGCTTAAAGCCTGGAGCCTGCTTTGGATTCTGGGTCTCCCTCTCTTTGCCTTTACCCAGCTTGCACTCTGTCTCTCTCTCTCAAAATAAATAAACATTAAAAAAATGTCCTTGATGAAGTGGTAAAAATTGGTAATTTTACTGCAACTTGATCCTAAATACATGTCTTTTCAATATTCTGTGTGACTAAAGGGGAAGTACTCATGAAACGCCTCTGATGCACACAGGGTATGGTGGTTATCTCAAGGAAAAGTATTTCTGCTGTTGCTTGTGCTGCAAACTGGGCTAGCTACTATTTGATGGAACACCATTTCTGCTTGAAAGAACAAATGATGGACAAATTATTGTTAGACACGGGTGTTTGACAGGTTGGACTTCTTGGTTTCCTCTCAAATATGAGTGAAATGAGCCTGTTGCTTCAAGCAAAACAACTGTCAGTATACGTTGCTAATGGTAAAATTCAAAATTTCAAGTCAAAATTAGAATTTTGGAAAAGCCCCATCCACTACCATGGGGTTTTCAGCTTCCTGATTCACTTTAAAGTCTTTTCTGTTGGGGTCAGAGATAATACTAAATCAAGTAATTTGTGATACTGTACAATAAAATGTATTAACTTTTGGGAGACTTATATACTTCATTGAACCATTATTTTCCAAATGACCAAAGCAAGATGATACAAAATCATGCATGGTTAAAAAATGCTATCAAAGCATAAGGTAGATCAATAGATTTTAATGTAATAGAATTTTAAAAGTTCATTGAGGGGCACCTGGGTGGCTCGGCCAGTTAAGTGTCTGACTTCAACTCAGGTCATAATCTCACAGCTTGTGAGTTTGAGCCCCACGCCGGGCTCAGTGCTGACAGCTAAGAGCCTGGAGCCTATCAGATTCTGTGTCTCCCTTTCTCCTCTCTCTGCCCCCTCCTCCACTCACACTCTGTTTCTCTGTCTCTCTCTCGCTCAAAGATAAATAAACATTTAAAAAATAAATAAATAAACAAAAAGTTCATTGATACAGCTTCAGATTCCACATTGCAACTACCTTGTAAGAAATTATCAATATTGGGGTGTTGGGTGGCTCAGTTGGTTGACTGACTTTGGCTCAGGTCCTGATCTCATGATCTCATGATTTGTGGGTTTGAGCCCCATGTTGGGCTCTGTGCTGACAGCTCAGAGCCTGGAATCTGCTTCAGATTCTGTGTCTCCCTTTCTGCCCCTCCCCTACTCACACGCTGTCTCACTCTCTCAAAAATAAATGAAACACTGGGAATTTCGCAGGCAGGTTAAACAAGTGTGGACTGATCTGCCCCAGGTTTGATGTACAACTCAAAGATCTAGAAAAATGGTGGAATAATCTGCTCCTGTCCTGCCAGTTTGGTTTCATTGTGCTGACAACCTTAGCTGGCATCATGGACCATGAAGAAGCAAGACGAAAACACACAGGAGGGAAAATCCTGGGATTCTTTTCCTAGGGATGTAATATGTTCATACAAATAAAATGCCTCATTGGACTCTAAAAATAAATAAGAAAGAAAGGAAGAAAGAAAGAAAGAAACATTAAAAACATTAAAAAAAGAAATTATCATTATTGTGGCACCTTGGTGGCTTAGTCAATTGAGCATTTGACTTCAGCTTAGGTCATGATCTTGCAGTTTGTGAGTTCAAGCCCCGTATTGGGCTTGCTGCTGTCAGTGCTCTATCCCCCTCTCTCTCTGGCCATCTTCCACTTATGCTCTCTCTCTCTCAAATATAAATAGCAGCAAAATATAAAATAAAAACTGAAAGAAATTATCACTATTTTGTTTTAGAGTAATGTCAAAGGACATGCACAATATCTGAAAACACTGTTAAAAACACACTTCCCTTTTCCAACAACCCATCTGTTTGAGGCTAGGTTTTCTTTATATGCTTCTACCTAAACAATGTACTGCAAGAGATCACTTGAAGCTGAGAATCCAGCTGTCTTCTACTAAGCCAGACATGAAAAAAGACATATGCAAAACTATAAAACAATGCCATTGTTATTAAAAAAAATTTTTTTAATGTTTATTTTTGAGAGACAGAGACAGTCAGTGGGGGAGGGGCAGAAAGAGAGGGAGACACAGAATCTGAAGCAGGCTCCAGGCTCTGAGCTGTTAGCAGAGTCTGATGCGGAGCTTGAACTTAGGAACTGCAAAATCATGACCTGAGCAGAAGTCAACCAACTGAGCTACTCAGGTGCCCCAATCATCTATTTTTTTTTATTTGAAAAAAATGGAGTCATTTTTCATAAAAATGTGATATATTTACATTTTAGGAGCTCATTATTGTTAATTTTAGTTGAACTAGTAAATGTTTTTTACAGTTTCTCAGCTTTAATTCTAATCCAATAAATATAATGGATATCACCCACATAAACAAAAGTTCTTTGTTTCTTCAATAATTTTTAATAGTGTGAAGAGACCTGAGACTAAAATGTTTGAAAATTGCTGATCTATAGTGTACTATCTATTGTATAATAAAGATATATACAAATATCTAATTATCTTTTTAAACATTTTTTTTAAATGTTTTATTTATTTCTGGGAGAGAGGGAGAGAGAGAGAGAGATAGCATAAGCAGGGGAGGTTCAAAGAGAGGAGATAAAGAATCTGAAACAGGCTCCAGGCTCTGAGCTAGCTGTCAGAGCCCGACTGAGGGCTTGAACCCACGAACCGTGAGATCATGACCTGAGCTGAAGTCGGACGCTTAACCGACTGAGCCACCCAGGTGCCACTCTTACTATCTTTTTGTAAAAAGAAACCCAGAAAGGACTAGAAACCAATCATCTTGGTTACCTAGAGGGGTTACCTACATGGTAGGAGGAGCCTGCAGGATTGACCCTTCTCTAGGTAAACTTTTCACTTAGTATTGATTTTGGAACTATGTTAATGTTTCATATACAAAACATAATGATAAAATCAGAAGACTGTGAGTCCACCATAAAATAAAATATGAGTTTCAAACATAAACCTAAATGTGTTTCAAAAGAATAACAGTCATGTTAAAAATGGTTGAATAGAGAACTAACTCAAGTAAACTTTTGAATAGTAGTATTGTGACTTTATGTCCTCAGACAAAAGAAAAAAATATATTGAATTATAATATTAAGTTTGAAGGTATCTGGATGGCTCAGTTGGTTGGGCACTGATTGGACTCTTGATTTCAGCTCAGATCATGATCTCACAGTTTGTGAGATCAAGCCCTATATTGGACTCTGTGCTGAGAGCACAGAGCCTGCTTGGGATTTCTCTTTTCCTCTCTCTCCGTACCCCTGCCCTGCTTGCATGCTCTCTCTCTCTCCCAAAATGGATGAATGAACTTAAAAAGATAATAATAGTAGGTTTGTTCTTCACAGGGGTGTGGCTGCTATATTCCAGAATTGAGCATGTGCTAATTGTCCTGAGAGCAAGGGGACACGGGTTTCTCCCTGTCAGAGAAGAGCATTACAACTGTGAATACCAGGAAGACTGAAATGAATCCTGTGGTGTTGGACTGAAACTGGGCATATCAGTAGGAATTCATGGTTTTCTGCATATGGATATAGATGTGTATGTATATGGGTGTGTATGGGTGTGTGTGCATGTGGATGTGTACATGCAGGTCCGTGTGTATTCTATCTCTGCCTCCTCTGATAGGTCTTAAAAGTAATGACACTCCAGTAGTTCTAAGCACACTTAGAGCCCGGGTCTTGGTTTCTAAATACCTTCTCTACTGAAAATAACTAGCATTTCTTAGAGAAATGATTGATTCCAGGGCCAGGTCACTGAAAATCAATATGGGTCTGGAACATTTTCCCATACCAGAAAATAAGAAAATCCTAAAAAAAAAAAAAAAAAGTGACAGAGTCAAGTCAAAAGGATAAGGGAGTCAGTTTGAGGAGCTCCCACTGGACAAATATGAGACAATCTGAGGATCAAAATAAATAATAGCAATTGGTTATAAATACTGAATAGAAGGATTCTACAAATCTATATTGATATAAATAAACAAGCAAGCAAACAAATGGGGAAGGAAAAGCTCTTAGTAGAATGCCAACAATAGTAGAATGCCAACAAATAACTGTAAAAGAAATTATGGTGTGAAAAATTGATAAATATGATAGTAATATTTGATTTGAGCTAGAATCATAGTGGATTAGACACCACCTTAACCAAATAATTAAAGCTAACATTACAAGTCAATATTTAAATCAAGTGCCACCTAATATGATATACTGAGAAGGGCATTATGCAATTTTTGTGACGTACCTGTAAAAATGCCCAAGCTCAACTATCAACAATAGCCAAAGTAGGGAAAGGGTCTGTCTATTGACTGACGAATGGATAAAGAAGATGTGGTATATATATATATATGCAATGGAATATTACTCTGCAGTCAAAAAGAATGAAATCTTGCCATTTGCAACAACATGCAACAACTAGAGTATATTAGGCTAAGTGAAATAAGTCAGTCAGAGAAAGACAAATGTATGATTTCACTCATATGTGGCATTTAAGAAACACAACAGAGAAACACAGGGGAAGAGAAGGAAAAACAAGATTAAAAGGAGAGTGGGAGACAAACCGTAAGAGACTTAAATACAGAGAACAAACTGAGGGTTGCTGGAGGGGTTTTGGGTAGGGGAATGGGCTAAATGGGTGAGAGGCATTAAGGAGGGCACTTGTTGGGATGAGTATTGGGTGTTATATGTAAGTGATGAGTCACTAGATTCTATTCCTGAAATCATTATGACACTATATGTTAACTAACCTGGACTGAAATAAATTTTTAAAAATGCTCAGCCTCAATCTAATTATGAGGAAACATGAGACAATGCCAAAGTGAGTGTGCTGCTGGAAATAACAGGCTTTTACTCTTCAAAAATGCCAAGGTCATGATTGACAAAGACAGTCTGTTCCAGATGCAAGGAGGCTGAAGAGATATACTGACTAAATACAATGTGTGATTCTAGATTGGGTCTTATGTCTAGAAATTTTTGCTTTCTTATGCAAAACATTATTTGACAACTAGCAAAATAGGAATCTGGTCCATATTTTGGGTAATAGCATTATATCAATGTTAGTTTCCTAATGTTGATAACTGTATTATGTAAGAGGAAGTCCTTGTTCTTAGGAAATACACACTGAAGTATTTTGGGCTCAAGGGGTAACATATCTGCAACTTATTTTCAACTCATTCAAGGAAAAAGGGACATCTATGTGGGAAATGATTGTGTGTGTGTGTGTGTGTGTGTGTGTGTGTGTGTGTGTGTGTTAAACAATGAACCAAATCTGAAGAATCTGGGTGGTAAAGAGTATGTGAGAGTGCTTTGTACTATTCTTACCACTTTTTTTTTTGATAAGGCTGAAAGTATATTAAGATAAAATATCACCAAACAAAAGTAAATGAGAAAGTAATGAAATTCAGTCATATGTTCTAACATGGGTGGACCTTAAAGACATTATACTAAGTAGAATAAGCCAGACTCAAAAGCACAAATACTGTATGATTTGACTTATATGAGGGACCTTGAGTAGTAAAGTCATAGAGATAGAAAGTAGAATAGAGGTTGCTAGGGACTGGGGAGGGGGAAATGGGGGGAGTTAGCATTCAGTGGGTACAAACTTTCAGTTTAGGATCAAGAAAAATGTTCTGGTGCTGGTGCTGCCTGCACAACACTGTGAATATACTTAATGCCACTGAATTGTACACTTACAAATACTTAAAGTGGCCTTTTTTACATTATGTGCATTTTACCACATACAAAAAAGGGAATGGGGGTTGATAGCCCCAAGTTTATATTTTAACCCCACACCATCAGCACTCCTTCCCCAGAGCTGATTACAACCTGCAGGTTCATTCAACAAAACATTTAAGGAACAGCCTCCTTCCGGACCAGAGATCTTGTAACATCTTGCCAATCACAGTAAGAAACAGCCTATTTAAATAATAGTTATGAGCTGGCTCAGGAAGTAATCTCAATCACTACAGTAATGAGCCAACAGCCTGTTTGCAGGCATCCCAAGGATGGTGACATAGAAATAAAGCATTGTGGAAGCCCTTCCCTGTTGCACCCTTTGACCTCTGCAGTGTGAACAGGAAAATTAAAGCAAAGTAAAATAGCCGACTTATGCAGTCTGAATTCTGGCACCAGCCTGGCCTGAAGTAGGCTTACGTTGTCATCTAGGTTATTCATTTTTTTATAGTATAAACAACGGTAAAGTGTCTTCTATGCTTTAAGTGTTTATAGTGATTGCCTGTACAGCATCAAATATCAAGACACAGTAAATCTTGTTTTATTTTTTAGAAACTTCAAGTGCCAAGTGAAAAAATCATATCCCTTTTCACAGCTACAATGAAATTTCAGGCCTTCAGTTTTTTAAAACCCTATAATGCCCAGACTCTTTGCCTCTGATTCATTCTGGAAAAACCTGTGAATTTTGTCTTCCAAAAGTGTTGCCAAATAGTCTTCATTTCCCATAGAATAAGGCCCCACACCCCCACCTCAGTCTAGCAATTTGACCTCAATATACCTTTCAAAGTTTACCTTCCATGAACCTGCTTTCTCTCTCTGCCAAATTAGACCACCGAACCTTAGAATAAATCCCCCAAAGAGTGCACCCATTTTCAAGGCTTCAGACAGACATTGGTGAGCTGTTGTTCTCTCACGAGCTTTGAGCAAAAGGCCTACTATTCCTCAAATCCTTGCCAATCCTACTTTCTTCAGCTTTTGAAATTCACTGCACTACTCCTTTTTTCTCCTCCTTTGAATTCCCAAGCACATTACCTATTGTTCATCACTCAGTTGTCATATCAACCAGCTTAACACTTTACACATAGTGAACACTCAAGAACAGTTACTATTTTTTGCCTATATTTGCCAAGTGACGAATGCCACTATTTCAGTTCCATGCAGAACTTCTCGTTGTGTCTAGAACCTGATGCCAAGGTCTTTGACTTAAAAAATAACACCTACTGGGTTTTATGATGCTTAAAGTAAGTCCAAGCTCACTGCAGTAAACTGAAAGGGGGGAGCATAATCTCACAGCGTGGACATAGGCTTTACATTTAGGGTGACACACAGACTTGGTAGAACATATGAAGCTGAATCCTAAAAGTACAGTTTTCTTTTTGTTTTGTTTCTATGGCCATTGAGATAATATCTGGAGTGGATGGTTAGAGTGTAGATCTAGAGGCCCACAGGTAAAATATATCTTCAATTTTATTAACATGGAACAAAGAGTGCAAATTCCTGAATGTCCCACAGACCTTCTAGGCTTCATGTCTCAAGAGCAATCTTAGATGGGACGACAGCTCTGTGTGATTGGAGGTAGGGTCGGGGCTGGGGGGGAGGAGGCTTCTATCCTACAACTCTTCGGCGAATGGCTAATCGATGAGGAATGGATGTCAACTCCCCCTGCCAGCATTGTTAAGTTTTTTTTTCCTAGCTTAGACTACCTATTACCAGATAAGGATTCCTTAACAATAACTTTGTGAAATCTTTACACAACTTGAAGTCTACAAAATAAGAAATGTATTTTGGGAGGTGCATGAGGGAGAAATGGGAAAAATAAGTGTACGATTAAGTTCTGTCAGAGAGGAAACTTTTCCTAAACACTATCATTAGTATGAAAAAATGGGGGCTTTATTTTGTGAATTGGATTTCCAAAGCTACACAGAAGGGCTTGTATCTCAGACTGGGAGCGTGGGGGGCTGTCTCAAGAATTCTTGGAGGTTCCGCAAAATGTCAACAGAAGGCAAAGCACTCTGGTTATGGAATCATTAATCCATTTGGAAAATGCACTTTGCAATCAGACAAATAAGAAGTGACAAGTGACTGATGAAGTAGAAGTTTGTGTAGGATTTTTCTATACTCTTCCCCATAAAGAAGGTGCTAGATGAACATATGACTTTATTAGATGAAAATACAGTGAACCTAACTCAAGAAATCCGGACCCTTTTTTTGAAATGGATGCCTTGTTTAGTTTTTAAAACTAAATGGGATTCTTGTGAAGTACAAAATATTTAGAACAAATCACAGATTTCTGGTCTCCAATGAGGGATAATGTGTCCAAGAATTAGGAGGAGAGCGTGAGAGTGAGAGAGAAAGAGAAGGAAAGGAGGAAGAAAGTAAAAACAGCTCAGCTATCTGAAATACTGCTGTTTTCAAATCTAATGGTCAGAATGTTCTGTTTCTACACTGTGGAATAAGGCCTGTGTGTGTTTTCATGTTACCACCTGGCTGTCCTGGCTGAAAATACCTCCACGCTACATGTATCAGAGCTTTCTAGACTTTACTCCTCCACCTCCCTATTCTTGTCTTACACACACACACACACACACACACACACACAGTACCCAAAGAGGAAATAATTGGCCCTAAAATCACTTGTAGATATTAATTTTTAAAAGTAATTTATTTCTTTAGGGTCAGTAGAGTAAAACAGTATTTCTGGAGATCCCAATTTGAGATACTGATTGGGTGAACATGTTGCCTGAACCAAAAAAGTCAGGACACACAGTTCTGACTGTTCAAACAGGAGAAGTGGAAATAAATATTTGAGGGTAGAACTGTCCAAAAAAGAAAATTCACCTCAGTTATTGGTCTGAAAGAGGCTAGCAGAACTAAAAGCCTTAAACTACTATCTACAGATAAAATGTAATTGTTTTCCCTGGCAAGAAGAGAATGTTTAAGCATAGGAACGGAAATAGCTAGAAAGGAAAATATAATAGGGCATAATTCTGGGACTTATTAGTCCTATTAGTAAACAAACCATTTAGACTAGGGAATAAGGAGCTGCCAGCCTGAAACATTACCTGTAAGAGCTTATCCAGAAAGGATATGATGTCTGGTATTTGCTTTAAAATAATACAAGAAAGAGAGTATGTGAAGGTCCAGATGAAGCCAGAGTGTGGCCTTGGGTTGATAACTGTAGCATTTTCGCGACGGGTATGTGGGGATTCTTTACACTAGGATCTCCATAGGAGGCATATTTCAATTTTTCTATAAGTAAATAAAGCAAAACAAAGAAAGACATTCTAGGCATGACAAAGTCTTTGTTTCTGAGGTCACCTGGCTATTTTTAAGGTCTTTTAAACATTTTTTATTCAGGACTAGTAGACACATGTGTGGATTGTTGCCAAGCACAAGCAGAAGGGGAGAGAAAAATAGGGATTGATTTTTTAAAATGTTTATTTTTGAGACAGAGAGAGCAGGAGACATAGAATCTGAAACAGGCTCCAGTCTCTGAGCTGTCACCACAGAGCCTGATGCAGGGCTCGAACTCTGACCCGCAAGATCAGNTATTTTTGAGACAGAGAGAGCAGGAGACATAGAATCTGAAACAGGCTCCAGTCTCTGAGCTGTCACCACAGAGCCTCCTGATGCAGGGCTCGAACTCTGACCCGCAAGATCATGACCTGAGCCGAAGTCAGAGGCTCAAACGACTGAGCTACCCAGGCATCCCACAATAGGGACTGATGTATACATTTCTTTCACCCCAGAAGAGGAGCCCTGCTAATCTACTCGGTAAATGTGTTGCTGAGCTTCCAAAACGGGCTGGAAAGATAAAATAAAATATATCTAAGTTTAAAAAAATAAAGTATATCTAGGTAGCTTGGACATGAATATGATTGGTTTAAAGAATAAAGTATATCTAGGTAGCTTGGATATGAATATGTTTTCCTGCCTTTTAAGGTAATAAGGAAGAATTGTTTTGGCTTTTTCATCACATCCTGCGGAGGCCTGCTGAAACATTTCAGGAGATAACAGATTGCTCCCTTTTACAACCATGCCAGTAGAAGAGAGAGCCTTTACTTAAACGTTCCATGCCTTTCGGGGGATATGCTGACTTCATCCATACACTGATAGCGTATATTAATTTGTTTTGTGGAAAAGCATCTTGCCTTACTTTTACATGCTGTAATTCTTGGCCAAATTTTCTGTAAAAATTACCTGCATCAGGATTAACCTTTCTAATTTTGCAGATTTGGTCCTCCAGTTCAACAATGTAAATGGTTTGACAGCCTTTGTTATTATGTTCTGTAAAAGGCAATGAATAATGAGCTCCCAGGGTGTCACTGGGGGTTATTCACACTTGCTAATGATTAACCACCCATGGCTCCTGGACCAAAGAGCAGGCTTAAAGGCCCCAAATACAACTTCAGACTCCTATTTTAGATCCCTTCTTATTTTTACATAAGATCTTCAAAAATCCCCTCTAACTCAAACCAGAACAAAACCTAAATGTCCAGGGGCACCTGGGTGGCTCAGTCCATCAAGCGACCGACTTTGGCTCAGGTCATGATCTCATAGTCTGTGAGTTCGAGCCGCGTGTCAGGCTCTGTGCTGATGGCTCAGTACCCGGAGCCTGCTTTGGACTCTGTGTCTCCTTCTCTCTCTGCCCCTTTCCTGCTCATACTCTGTCTCTGTCTCTCTCTCAAAAATTAAATAAACGCTTAAAAAAAACCCTAAATGTCCAATAAATGCGGACTGGTACATAAATGATATCCACAGTTGCAATGGACTATTATTTAGTCATTAAAAATGCGAACAGTAGATCTGCCTTGCAAGAAATGTTAAAATAAGTTCCTAAGAGAAAAGGAAAATACAGGTCAGAAACTCAGACATACACAAAGAAAGGAAGAGCGCTGAAGGAGTAAGTGAAGGTAAAATAAAATGATGTCGGCCTTCTGCACCAGTCAATGATGGGATGCTTGCCTCTTTAACTCCAGCTTATCTCTCTCTCTCTTCTCGGGCTTGTACAAAAAAAATACAAGATGAAAAAATAGACCCCTTATGATGCATAATATTGCCTTCCCTTTCTTCCTCCAAAAGTAGCCGTTGTAAATACTTTCTTAATGTTTGAGTTTCATTCCAAAAAATATAGGCATGAAATATTTTATACAAAAGGGATAATTGTTTTGTATCTTGCTTTAAAAACAACCTTATCAGGGGCATCTGAGTGGCTCAGTCGGTTAAGCATCCGACTTCCGCTCAGGTCATAATCTCACGGCTCATGGGTTTGAGCCCCGCATCGGGCTCTGTGCTCACAGCTAGCTCAGAGCCTGCTTCAGATTTTGTATCTCCCTCTCTCTCTGACCCTCCCCTGCTCACACTGTCTCTCTCTCTCAGAAATAAATAAAAACATTAAAATCAATATATATTATTAATCTTTCCATGTCAGCTCAATCTAATTTACTTTACTGTTGTAATGACTTCCACATAAAATTTTCTTCTTTTTTTTTTTGAGGGCGGATACCTTTTTCTGGTGAATTGCCTATCTGTAGACACTGCTCAGCTTTTTAAAAACAGGGTTCTTTCTTCTTTCCTATAGTTTGTATGAGTTCTTCATAAATTAGGTAAATTGGTCTTACACCTGACATGAGCTGCAAGCATTGTTTCCCATTTTCTTAGCTTTTGGAAAATGTATGGAATTTTTCCTGAAACTTAAGTTTATTTATGTTTATAAATGTTTATAGCTTTTATTGTTTCTTGATTTTATCACCGTTTGTGAGTTCGAGCCCCATGTCGGACTCTGCACGGACCCTACCCAGCTCATCCTGTCTCTGTTTCTCTCAAAATAAATAAATAAACTTTAAAAATAAATAAGCATATAGATAACATTTGGAGGGGTTTCCATCTCCACTCTTTCCATCTCTTTTATCTCCACTCTTCCCTTTCAGAATTTCCCTGGCTGTTGTGAGCCATTTAATTTTGATGAACTATGGCAATTTTTTAAAATCCTGTTGGTATTTTAATGGAGATTGCTTTAAATTTAAAGATTGATTTGGGGAAAATAAACATCTTTATGCCTTCATTATTGAATCTTGCTAGAAAGAATAAATTATATCTTTTATTTTACTTAAGGCTTCCTTTATGTCCCTCAGTAGGGTTTTAAAGTTTCCTTCATAAAACTTGCACATATTTCTTGTTAAATTTATTCCTAGATATTTCATCATTTTATTGCTATTATAAATGGGTCCTCCACAGTGTTGGGAAGAGGTAATGGTGATAAATGGAAACATGTGAATGGATTAACCCTTTGACGGAAAGGGGAGAAAGGGAGTAAGTTAAAGACAGATACAATATTCCGAAAGTCTTATTCTTACTGAGCAAATATGGTACTTATTCCAAACAACATATATTTAAAAAACAGACATGTTGCCTCCCTTCATTATTGTTTCACCTAACCTTGTTCTCTCAATATTAACTCACTCTTTTTGTTTTTTGTTAGATGAGCTTTAAAGCTAACCCCAAAACAGACTGTTTCTTACTTACTCTTCTAAAAAAGAACATAAAAACAACCAATATAAAACAATATTTGACACAAGTCATAAATATGGAAAAAGAAGACATAAAAATGGCCAATAAATACACAAAAATGTGCTCACCTTTTCAGACAGAGAAATGTAAACCTTATAAAAATTAGGTGCCATTTATGTGCCTAGGCGACTGACAAATATAAAATTGATTGATAATATGCAGTGTTAGTGAGGGCATAGAGAAAGGTTTTCTCACATACCTTTGGTGGGAGTTTAAATAGGTAAGATGATTTGGAGGGCTTTTTGGCAATATCTATGAATATTTTGAACGCACATACCTTTGACCCAGCCATTCCACCTTCTAGGGACTCCTATGAAGGTACTCAAGCCCCAAAAGATCCGTACACAAGCTGACATGCTGTTGAGATACATGAGTTTACCATCAGGAGGAGCTCCTTCGAATTGGATGGTACACGTGTTCTCTCAATTGTTAAATATTTCAAATATAATTGGATTATCTTTTTGTGCTTAGGTACAAATAAATTATTTCAACACTCATCACTAAACAAATTGTTACTTAAATGAAAAAAGCATTGCAGAATATCATTATTGTTTGGATCATTGACCAGGGGTCAGAATGACAGGACAAATTATGTCATTTCCCCAGACTCCAACAACTTCCTCTGTCAGATGGGGTAATAACAAGGAGTCTTAAGGTTGTTTTCAGGAATAAGTAAGACTAAATAGGTGAAGTGTGTACATACTCCCTGGCATGTTATATACAATAAATGATTGTATTATTTTTATTAATGATTCTTAACAGTCTCAATTTCATTTTTCTTTCTTCCTTCCTTCCTCTCTTTCTTTCTTTTTCTCAAAGTAAGCTCTCTACTCAATGTGGGGCTCGAATTCACGACCCTGAGATCAGGAGTCACATGCTCTACTGACTGAGCCAGTCAGGTGCACCCCTTTACAGCCTCATTTTCATGCATTATTTTGTTTAATAAATATTTATTGGGTACCTATGATGTGTGAGGCATTGTGCTCAGCGCATTAAGGTTTACCAATGAGCATATAGTTTAGTAAGGGAATCAGAGGAAAATAAACAAGTTAACAGTCAAATAAGCAAAATAATTAAAAACTATGGCTATGGGAGAAGTAAAGAAATGGCTGAGCTTAGATCTGTGGTTCTCAAACAGAGGTAATCCCTGCCTCCTCCCTTCTTCCACACCATTTCCATCCCCTCTGGAGGACATCTGGCAATGTCTAGAGATGTTTTTATTTGTCACAATTTGGTGGGGAGGGTATTACAGGCAAGTGTTGGTTAGTGGCCAGGGATGCTGCTTAACAATGCACAGGTCAGCCGCCACAACAAAGAATTATCCAACCCTAAATATTAACAGGGCTGTGGTTGAGAAACCCTGAACTAGATGGGGAGGGCAAGCAGTCACAGAAGACTTCTCTGACGTGACATTTAGGCCCAATTTTTACTGGTGCAAAACAGCCAGACTTGCAGCAGAGTGCTGCAGGCCCAGCCCAAGCAGAGGGGACTTGAAAACAACAGGTACAACAGTGTACGTATTATACATGTGTGTCTGTGGGGAGTGAAGGGGACAATTAAGAGATCTCTTATGTTTCACTCTGTATGGCTTTCTTATTGAGAATACTTTGTTTTTAATTTAAAATTGGGGAAAAGGGGAGAAAAGTACAGAAAGCAGGCAGGTTGGAAGACTGCCTCTTGTAAAACTATAGATAGATTTAAGAGAAGGGGGAGATTTTAGAGCAACCCCAGTCCCGGTCAGGAGGCCCCGGTGTGTAATCTGTGGTTAGTCTCTGCTTTTCACCCCTCCAATGAATGACAGAGATCACCTGATTTAAAGCCAAATAATCTATGTCCAACACTTGCTTTTATACCTTTTAGTTCTGTTCAATTTGCTGTTACTTAACTTGACTATAAAGGGGTAAAAAAAATAACCCACTTACAGTTTGTGTATTAGCAAGATAATTTAAATAAGTGTTCTGGGGTGCCTGGGTGGCTCAGCCGGGTGAGTGTCCCATTCTTCGTTTCAGTTCAGGTCATAGATCTCGTGGTTCATGAGTTCGAGCCCCACATTGGGTTCTGCGCTGACAGTGCTGAGACTGCTTGAGATTCTCTCTCTGTCCCTCCCCTGTTCACTCTCTCTCTCTCAAAAAAATAAAGAAACTTAAAAAAAAAAAATAAGTATTTCATAAACTGGAAAACACAATACAGATCCATGCTGTTGAGAATAAGGGGGGAAATTTGTGCTCCACAAATAATCTTTTTGTTTGCTCTGTCCCCTTGATTCCAAACCCTCTGTAAGTAGTGAGCAATATGGACGAGACTAGAGAGGGGAAAAGACTGAGAAAGGAAGTGCAAGCCAGGAGAAAAGTGATTACAAACCAAAGTAGTAGCACCAGTTTTACATTATTCATGTAACCTAGGCGAAGAGAGTAATCCTGACGGATAAAATCACAAGATAGTTGTAACCCAGGCCCTTGAAAAGACAATGGCCAGCTTCTCCTTAAGCAGCCCAAGTCACATCTGACCTGAGATGTGAAACGATGATTATAGAATGCTCATGCCCCTTCTGGAGCCCTGTAGTCGCATACTTTATAAAAGTATCTGTTCCCCAGAGACTAGAAGCAAATGTGAGTCACCATTCTTGCTGGAGGGAAACTTGCTCCATCAATAGTTGTCCAGTAGATGAATGAAGTAAATACATTCTCTGATCACTCGACAGACCTGGTATGGACATAAAAAATAACTGCACATATTGACACACTTTCCTGGTTTCTAAGTTTCTTTCTCAGTTTTTGTCTTTGAAGGTCTGCAGGCTGTGAAAAGTAACTTACACAGCTCGGTGTGTTTTCTTGGCCTTGAGGCAGTTTCAAAGGATAGGATGACACCAAATGGAACTATGTGTGCCTGGAGGGAAAACATAAATAATGGTGAAAAATGTGTATCTGCAGCCTTCTCCAGCATGAGGCACTTTCTCACTTTTACTCACATAATTTTCCAATTTAACATGCATATGAATTCAGCCAACAATAGGCAGCAAAAGCGAATCCATATCATTTCCTTTAGCACTGAAAAGAAACTCAAAAGTCCCTGGAACGGTTTTATAGAGAGGCCTTGCCTAGGACATTAAAAGACTGACAGAGCCAGAATGGAAACTTGTTTTTCCACCTTGAGAAAAGCAAATAAACAAAAAATACCGTAAGCAATTGCTGGTTTTTCCGAGCCCACTCTTCTGGGCTGTTTTTCTTCCCTGTGTTATGCAGACTCCGGGCACTTTCTTCCCAGAATGCAACAATCCAAAGCTCCAAGCAAGTTTGGGAACTGCCTTGTGG
>NW_027532249.1:9145150-9145665 GCF_008692635.1 Crocuta crocuta | reverse complement strand
GGAGGATCCACTGGAGAGCCACCACCCGGAATGGTGCCGGTGTTCGTCTTGGGAGCTTTTCTCCATATTTAATAACAGCTTTGATAGGATTTGCTCGAGCATTGGCCGGATCAAGCTGGACCTCCAGCAAGAAAGTTTAAAGTTCGACTCTTTTTCTTCGCATTTGAAAGAGGCTTTTAATGCTCCCCGCCCCTCCCCCTTCCCCTGTAAAGTTTGCTTTCTACCTATAAAGTCGCTTCATCTCTCGGTTTCCATCCCGGTTGCCTGAGAATCGCAGTAATTAGCCAAGTTCACCTCGACGAGGAAAAAGATACCTTTGTGTACCTAATGAGAGCCACCGCGTGGCCAACGATCACCACGCAGACGGAAACATTTTTGTCCCGTGCTTCTGTAAGCGGGGAGGGGGAGGGCTAAGCCGACCCGAAGGCGTGTTTTGTTGAGTGGCTTCGAAAGCGGCCGAGGCAGCCGAAGCAGCTTTCGAAGTTAGCAAACAAAGCGTCTCCCCAGTAACCGCC
>NW_027532249.1:9143196-9145028 GCF_008692635.1 Crocuta crocuta | reverse complement strand
CCACTCAGACCGCGGAGCCGCAGCGTCGGCCGGCCCCCGGCTCCTCCTCCCTGCGTCTCTCCTCCCTCCTCTCCAGTTCCCCAACGGATACCGGCCACCAATCCCAGCCACAAACAACCCTTCAAATGCTGGGACGCGGCGGCCCTCTAACGGGCGGCCTCCGGCTCGCTCCCCGCCCCACATCTGTCCCGCACTCGGGCGCAGCAGCTGATTCATCTCCAGCCAGGCCCGGGGAAGGAACTGCGCTCCAGCAAGCTGCAGAGTAGCTTCCAGGCTGGTGGTTTCCCCCAGGACCATGCTTCCCCCACTCTGCCGTTTTAGATGTGTGTTCTCATAGGTGCCGAGCAGTCGGCAAACCACAGAAGAAGAAAAAAAAAAATCAGAAGGTTACTGCCTTCTTAGAATGACGCTTCTTTCCTTGTTTATTCATTTTAAGTCCTGTAATTGGTAAAACCACCCAAGTTTTGTAAACTCTGGCCTTAATTCACTCTCGAGGCGGGGGTGTCTTTTTTTGGGAAGGCGAGTGGGTGGGAGGCTGGCTTTAATTTTCAGTGTGATGCTAAAACAGAGGCTCCAAAGTCTAGTTAGTCATCGTTTGGCTGCCTCAGTCCTCCTCGGGTTTAACCTTATTTCCACGGAGCTTTTCCTGCCGGCTTCTCCATCGAGGTTGCAAAACAAAAACAGCACAGAGCCGAAACTGGAGGCTGACTCCGGCGCTGACGTCTCTGCTAGGTTTATTTACGGTTGTGTGTGTGTGTGTGTGTGTGCTTTTTTTTTTTAACTGATGGGGAAAGTCAGGCATGCGACCGTTCGTTTACTTCAAAACAACGGGACACACACGCGAAAACTAGACCCAGCGGAGAGGGCGGGGAGGGGGCTGGCGTTTGAGATCAGCCAAACAGCATCTGGTCTTTTAAAAGGGTAATCTCATCAAGGAACTCCTGTTGGAGTCCCAACTCTCAACCAAAATAAACTAACAGGAACATGTGTTTGCTCAATGGCTAGTTTCTGTTTGAAATACCCGAGGGGAGAAATGGTCCCCTAACAGGGTTGAAGTCCTAAAAGTAGACTGTTTAACGGAAACAGATGAGCAGCCCCAGCGTGGTCGCCCCCTTTCCTTAAAGGCGGCAGCTGCTGGGGTCCGAGGATAGGCGTTTCAGGCCGAGTCGCAGTCGGGCGGGCGGGCGCGCGCCCGGGCAGTCCCCAGGCTGAGACTTTTAAAGAGCATGTGAGCATGACAAGTGTCTGTCCGCAACGTGTTAGGTTTTGAAACTGCCTTGCAATCCATTCCGGAACTCGCAGCTTTAGCCCCGGGTAACAGACATTCGCCTGGGGTGTCTGTGTCTCACTCTCCTCCCCTAATTGCCCCCCACCCCGCCGTCTCTGTGGGAGGAAGAGCCCCAGGAGGAGCAGGGTGCGCCGCGCCGCGCCCGCGTGTCAATGGCAACGGCGCATTCTGGAAGAAGTTGGTTCTTGTCCTGAATACTTTTCCTACGGTGCCCCGCCCCTTGAATCAGAAGCAGCTGTCTTCTCCTCGCGGCTAGAGAGGGGACGGTGGAGTTTGGGGCAGCTGTCAAAAACGAGAGGGAAGCCTTTTCTTCCCTGAGGTGGAGGAGGGGGGCAGCCTTTTTCCATCTGTTGCAATTTCCTAACCAAACGCACCCTCGCCTGCCCAAGGAAGAAAGGCCCAAAGGAGAAACGCGGGCGCTCGGCTGGTGCCGCCGCCGCCGAGCGAGGGATGCGGGCGGCGAGCGCGCAGCAGGGAGGAAGGATCGGATTTCTGGGCTCAGCCGCCCCCACGAGGGACGGGTGACAGCGGCCGGCCAGGCGCG
>NW_027532249.1:9140249-9143175 GCF_008692635.1 Crocuta crocuta | reverse complement strand
TTCCCTCTTCGCCTCTCTCACTCTGACAGCGCCGAGGTACGCCGAGCAGGAGCGGGGAACAAAGGAGAGGAGTGGGGAGGGGAGCGAGTGGGGCGAAGGAGAGCCCCTCGGACGACTGCCTGAAGATCCCGGCAGGAGGAAGCCCAAGCGTCACTTGAATTCCACCCTAGGAGCGAGCGCCCGAGATCCGAGCGCCTTGATCAGCAATAACGGCTGAGCGCGTCCTATAAGTTACGGGAGAGTCGGCCGGGAAGGAGGACAATCGCTTGCCCCCTCCGTCCCCGCTCCTGGCCCCTCGAGACCCCAGCATCATCGCCCAGCGCTGGAAGGGAAGCTCCAGAATGAAAAGCAAGAAAGGTAAGACTCCACGGGCTGTGCGCGCCGCGGGCGCGGGTCCGAGGAAACGTGCTCGCGGGGCCCCGCCAGGCTGGGGGCGAGAGTGACTTGGTGGACTTTTCAGCCCGGGGCTCACAGGCAGGAGCCGCGGCCGTTCTCTTTGTTGAGACTGCGTCTGAACTGGCAGTTGCTGTTTTCCTTCTAGACACAACACGAGGGGCTGTTGTGGGGAGACGGGCCTCTCCACGCTGCTGGCACGTTGTCAAGAAACACGCTCAGCGCCTTGTTTGTGCGCCTCCAAGTTTCATTGTCTCAGCCGCCACCCCACGCTCCGCGGAGCCGCCGCGTGGCTTCTCGCTTGCTCTAGTGGGCGGGGGTGTGGGCCCGGGTCGGGGGGACCCCCGCCCCGATTCTCCCGAGCTGGACCCGGGGCGGTCGGGACCACCGAGCGGCGGCGCCTTTGTCTGAAAGTTGGACTCTGGGGCCCCCACTCCCTCCCAGCTGGGCCCCGGGCACCCTTTTCGCTGGGGATGGGGTGTTTTCACAATCGCAGAATGCGACTCTGGCCCCCAAACCGCTCTCGGGCGTCCATATCTTTGGGAAGTTCGACTTTTAAAAACTCCCAGCCTCTCAAAGTTTTCCCACGATGAATTTGGGGCAAGATGAAGAGTTAGGACTGAGGGCAAGCAGCTTAAAGCGGCGTGTGGTCAGAACGAGTCCAAGTGTGACAAGCAGGCTTGGTTGTAAGTGCACAGAGTGAGTCTGTCATTGTTTCCACGAAGCGTCCTGGAAGCGTTACAACTAAAACTTGCCGTCAATCTGGTTTAAAAACAAAATACACAGAAAGAAAGAAAGAGAAAAAAAAAAAAACCCCACCGGCCCGAAAGGTCAAAGAATGTTAACTCCCTTTTGAAGTTAACTTTTGAGTTCCTGACTGGGAGGTACCCCGAACGTTCCGTGGTGAGCCAGAGTTGGCTTTTCTGTTGTGATTTATGTGGAGTGGTTCAAAACAGAAGTTAATCGCTCAGGGAAGCCAGCGCGGGGGCGGGTTGGGAGGGGGGCGCTGCTGCGCATGCCCAGGAACGTCCCCGAGTTTTTGTAACTCACATTCTTTCAGACTAGTGCAGCGGATACCGTGAAAACCCAATATCGTTGGGGGCCAGGCTCCAACCCGAGGGTGCCCACGGCCACGTTTTCATCTTGGTGTTCTGTGACTCTGCATGCTGGGCTGGTGGCTTCCAAACACGCGGAGCTTCCCAACCCGTGCGTTCCCAGCTAGAGTAAAATTGAACGTCAGAACCCGGGGCATGTAGAGTGGTTGGTGGTGGGACTCCCAGCGTCCGCTCTGCGGGAGACCGTGAGAACGTGGGTGCTTACAGGTTCAGATGTTTAACGCGACTCGGTGAGAAACGCGCGCGGGGAGCGTCCAAGGTGGTGTCTGGAAGGCTGTGTCACCTCGCCAAGGACTGCTGGGTCTAGATCCCTAACTGGGAGGCGTTCTCCCTCTCCCGGTGGAACTGACGGGAGTCACTGGGGGGTTTTGTTTTGGAAAAGTGATTCTTGTGAGCCGAAAGCAAAGATGGGCGTCCGCCGGGGGNAGGGGACAGCGGCCCCGGGCGCGCGAGGTCCTGCTACTGAGCACCGGCTCACGGAAACAATGCAAGGTGACGTGTTGGAGGGGAAACTTTGCGACTGGTTCCGAGCTCGTGCGGGGGAGCCGAGAGTGCTGAGATTGCCCGGTTTCTTTCCCTTTTTAGGTTTTCCCGGCAAACCCTAGGAGGGTGGGCAGACCCCTCAGAATGTTGAGCTTCGCCGCCGCGTTTCTTAGTTTCTTCTTGTAATCTGAAACTCCTGAAGCACGCCGGTTGTGCAGTTGCAGGGGCCGATTTCGGTTGGGGTGAGGAACTCGCAAGAACAAAAGCTCCCTGGCCGTCCTCCCTCCCTGGCTCCTCCCTCTCCTCTGGTCCTCCTCCGTGCTGCCTCCCCGCCCCCTTCCTAAAACGACCTCGGAGGGGGCCCGCGTCCCGGGTGTGCTCCGCCCGGACCCGGGAAGAAATCGGTGCCGCCTGGCTCGTGGAGTTGGACTATTGTTTGTTTTAGAAAAGTCTATGAAAGTCTGTTCAAGTTTTCTTGAGAACAAAAGCACCTTAAACTCCATCTCAGAGCCGGGGATTTGGTCCTGGTTGGTGATAATAGTATCTCGTCTTTAGAAAGCTGAGGATGCCAAAAAGGTCTCCTCACCCAGCAAATAGCTTCAAAATAAGCAAAGACGATTCAGCGAGGAAAGTCCCCGACGTCTTTTTGCGCCTAGTTTCTGACAATTTGGAATTCCTGCTTTAGACCTGCTCAGGGCTGGCTCGGTCCAACCCGGCGCACCTTGGAGCCTGTGCCTCGGGTTGTTGGAACTAGGCTTCCTGCGGCATCTCCTCTGAGATATTCTAATCAGGAGACTTGTTAGGTTACGTTTCCTGTTTCCTAATTGTACGCTTGAACTTTTTTTTCGATTATTCCTATTTCTAGATCCTTCTCTAGCCTCTTCTAGATATTTTTAAAAGTCCAAACTTCACAATCTCTCTCTCTGGCCTTCTCT
>NW_027532249.1:8961835-9140184 GCF_008692635.1 Crocuta crocuta | reverse complement strand
CCCCCCCCCCCCCCCCCCACTCCCAGTTCCTAATAAGAAAAGATTGATTTTTCAGAGCTGTGGGATCCATAGGCCATCTTGTGGCTTTCAAAACATTTCCTTGTATGTGGATGGAGTAAGAGGCCTGTGATCCCCCTCCCCCACCACCACATTTTTTAAAGTGTAAGCAGAGCAGGACCTTTGGAAACAGGCGGTAACCGGGAAACTTTTCAAAAGCTCTGTTACAATAGGAAATGAGTAACGTGGAAAAGTCTTTTTGTTTTTCCAAGCGGAGCCACAATCCGGAGGGAGAGTTTTAATGAAAACAGTCCTGACAGCAGCAAGCGTGGTTTGCTGCCCTGAAATATCAGCTGGTGTGGCCAAGGAGCTCAAGTCTTAACTTCCTGTTACTTCAGCTTTTGTGCACATATTGGAAATATTTGTTAAGAGGGCCAGAGGCCTGGCATTCATTTATTTAAATGAACTGAGAACAGAGTAAAGTCGCACTGTAGTTTAGCGTTGCTTAACTGAAACCTGCTTTTGTGTGTCACTAACCCATTCTGAAGGATCAGGCTTCTTGTCAAACTAAACAAGCAGATCAAAGGGCAGGCTTCAGGGTTTTTTTGTTTGTTTGTCTCAGACTCTTTGTTATTATCAACTTACAGTTGGGAATTCACTGTTCAATGAGCAAATTTTCACACCTTTTCTGGTTTAAAAGCGGGGGAGGCGGATTATAGCCTCCAGGAGAGTCTGGCTTTTCAGACGTGGAAGAGTTTAAACAAATTGCTTTATTTAAATTTGCCTCAGTCATTCAATTACTTGACACATGTTTAAAAAGTTAGATTGCTTTATTTATCAAAGTAAATGTAAAACAGGAACTCATTTATAATTTAATTTTTTTTATTAATAGCTCTTTACCCAAATTTCAATAAAGGTTTTAAAAGTCGCTCATCTCCTCCACAGTGAAAGCAGTTTCAGTTTTAAATGTGCCCCTTTTTTTTTTTTTAAGCAGTTTAATCTTCTGGGAAGGGGAACATCAAATACACTGCGGTTAAAATTTAGGATTCTTGTGTGGTTTATTGATAGCCGGATGTTAAGCCTTGAGCTAAAGTGAATTTGCAAGATCATCCTACTCTTTTGTTACAACTTGCTTTACTTTGTCTTTGGAAGGTTCCTGCCTTTTCTGTGGACACTCCCTCCAGCACCTTCTGCCCCCTGCAGTCCAAAACTAAAAACGTGTCACCAAGTCAAGTCAGACTCGATTAACTGTGTGCTAGCTCATAAACAAATCTTTGAATGAGTAGCTTTTGAGTGTTAAAATACTTCAAAAGAATGGGTTAAAAAATTTTTTTAATGCATCAAATGGTTTATCACTATGTGGAACATTCTGTCTTTATTTTTTATCAAGGCAAACCAGTCTGAATTGCATCTACAAAATCCAGAATGCGTACCTTTACATTTCATGTTATTTTAATTTCCTTTATATAGAAATACTGGTATTTTCAAGCATGGTATGCTTTTCCATTTTAAAAATTCTAGATTGTTTTCAAAACAGAATTCTCAGCCATTCAGAGTTGCCAGTTGTGGTTTTGAAAGGGGTTTGTGGAATTTGTAATTTAAGTTTTTTGAAGTTTCAAAATTATGTTGAAATGTTAAGGGCCAGATGTGAATTTTAGTTGACCCCAGTCTATCATATGTGATGCAAATATTCTCTATGGCTTGTAATTCTTAAAATTTCTGGTAGGATTAAAGTACTTACAACGGAGAGTGTCCTCTGGGGGTTACTATTCCATTTTCTTTGTCATGTAATAATTTAAGACTGAACTCTACTTATTGGTATGTAGTAATCTAGATTCCGATTAAACTGCCCATTGAAATTTATAGGAATTTAAAAATGTAATCTGTCTTAGGCATCTTTTGACCTCTTACTCAAGTACTAATCGTAGAAAAATATTTTTGTGTAATGAAACTGAAAGCTTCCATGGTTGGTTGTATTTAGTAAAAGGTTGGCCAATACTGTCCATTAAAAGTAGGCCCCTAAGTTTTGAAGAAATGTAGGTAGCAATGAAAAAGACATGACTGGAGTTGGCAGAAAATGTTGATGTATATTTTGCCTTTAGAATACCAACTGGGTTGTGTGTGATATTTTTTCTCCCCTCCTTATATCCATGGAAAAAATGCATCACTCTGCCCTTTTATGTCAACGCTTCAGTGGAAGAAGGAGTAAGAATAGCATTTAAAATGTTCATTAGGACACTTGGATTATCTTTCCTAAGTCAGCAATGACCTCAGAGAAGGTGGCTAGACACATTCCATCTGCTCTAACACCTTTCCTGTTTCTCGTGTGACAAACCATTGAGCGTAGCTCTGTCTCTGCTTTCACCAGACTTTTCTGAGCATCATTCGAAAGGAATGTGAGAAGTTAAATTCTACAGGAAACTGGGTATGAAAGGGCATCTGACAATTGGTGGAGAATCTATACTGTGCCACTAGTCAAGTCACTCTTGAGGCTTTGACATGTGCTCAGATATTTCGAGACGGAAGACACTGGTCCTTTGCTTGTCTCTTGGCAGTTGAGAAAACGTGGTTACACACTCAGTGGCCAAGAGATAAGCTTTTACTGTAGGTGCTCCTCCTAGAAAAGCGGTTGATGGTTGGCCTTTGTCCTTTACCAGGTGTTGTGGTAGCGTCGGGCAGTGAGACGGAGGATGATGACAACATGGACATCCCCCTGGACCTTTCTTCCTCTGCTGGTGCGGGCAAGAGAAGGCGCAGGGGCAACCTGCCCAAAGAGTCTGTTCAGATTCTCCGCGACTGGCTGTATGAGCACCGATACAACGCCTATCCCTCCGAGCAAGAAAAAGCATTACTGTCCCAACAAACACACCTGTCTACACTACAGGTAAGGTAAAAAAGAACAGGAGGTGTATGCACATGGGTTGTCTCTTCTCCTTTCCAAAGTCATTTTACAGCATTCCTGCATATCAGATCACGAAATGCCTCTCCACCCAAAACGAAAAAAAGGAAGGAATATCTTTTTAGTGCTGAAAGCTAATAACTGGCTATTTAGAGAAACAGAAACCACTTGACAGTCATCTGTCAAATAACATTTCCTTTAATGCCTAAAAGAGCCTTCTTTTATGCAGCAAACATAAAGAAGAGGTTAAATCTGCCTCTATTGCCCAGGAAACTGGTTTGATATTTAAACAAGGACAGACTTCAGTGAGGTAATTCATGTTATGTCTGTTGACACAGTCATTTGAACTGGGAAAAATCAGTAACTGGGAGGAGTGGCCTTTTCATACAGGAAAAGTTTTCCTGTAGTTGATTAACTTAAATGCTGGGGCAGTATGTAATAGGTTAGTTCTGGGGGATCGTTAAAGGGTAAACTTCCCTCCCTAAAATCATTTTTAGACATTTGAGAATTTTTATCCTTTTCTTCCTCCTGAAGAGGCTTAAGGATGATGGGATGAAAAAGGGAATTTGTATTCGAAAAGGAAGAGGTTTATGGCAGGAAGCAGCTCTCTTTCTTGGTTGAGCTCAAATACCTTAGTAACTTTGGAAGTTCCGATTTAAGCCTTTTCATGCCTTCTTTAATGCAAAGAGAGAGAGATCAATTAGGCTTCCCGCAGAAGGTTCTCAGAACGTGTTTGCTGAGTGTTAAAGCATACCCGTATGATTTCAGGTCTGTAACTGGTTCATCAACGCCCGCCGCAGGCTCCTCCCAGACATGCTGAGGAAAGATGGCAAAGATCCAAATCAGTTCACAATTTCCCGCCGTGGGGCCAAGATTTCTGAGGCGAGCTCTGTGGAGTCAGCAATGGGCATCAAAAACTTCATACCAGCTCTAGAGGAGAGCCCATTTCATTCCTGTTCAGCTGGACCAAACCCAGCCCTGGGGAGGCCACTGTCCCCCAAGCCGTCTTCCCCAGGATCAATATTGGCTCGCCCATCAGTGATTTGTCATACCACTGTGACTGCATTGAAAGACGTGCCTTTCTCTCTCTGCCAGCCAGTTGGTGTGGGACAAAACACAGATATACAGCAGATAGCAGCCAGCAGCTTTACAGACACCTCCCTCATGTACCCAGAGGACACATGTAAATCCGGACCAAGTACAAATACACAGAGTGGTCTTTTCAACACTCCTCCCCCAACCCCACCGGACCTCAACCAGGATTTTAGTGGATTTCAGCTTCTAGTGGATGTTGCACTCAAACGGGCGGCAGAGATGGAGCTTCAGGCTAAACTTACAGCTTAACCCTTTTTCAAGCAAAACAGTTTTCACAAATGTTGTTATCATTGCCGGGGTGATGGCAAGAGACAAACTGCATTATTTTATATATTTTTTTATTAATATTTGCACATGGGATTGCTAAAGTGAAGCTTCCTGTTACTGAGATGTCTTCAATGGAATACAGTCATTCCAAGAACTATAAACTTCAAAAGCTACTGTAGAAACAAAGGGTTTTCTTTTTTAAATGTTTCTTGGTAGATTATTCATAATGTGAGATGGTTCCCAAGATCATGTGATTTTTTTTCCCCTCTCTCTCTCTCTCTCTCTCCTTCCCTTTTTTTTTTTTTTGTTGTTGTTTTTTCCCCCCAGACTGTGCAATACTTAGAGAACCTATAGCATCTTCTCATTCCCATGTGGAACAAGATGCCCACATACTGTCTAATTAATAAATTTTCAATTTTTTTCAAACAAGTATGAATCTAGTTGATTGATGCCTTTTTTCATGACGTAATAAAATATTTTCTTTAAAATTTACTGTCATGCAGAGTATTTTATTGAGGAGGCACTTAAAAAAGGAGTAGGAATATAGCACCCCATGAGCAGGAAGTTGGGGGTAGGGTGGAGTGTGACTTAGGGGGTGTCACCATCTCTTTGAAGAACCGTGGACAACAAGCCCCGTCTGTATAAACAGGATGTGTGATATTTACTCTTGATAGGAGGTATAAGCAGGCCCTTAAATCTTTACTTAAAAGTGCATGACAAATTGAAATGAATCATTCCATCAGTGCTTAGCTAACCACGAAATCCCTTGGTGATCTGTCCTGCATATTTGAAGACCTGGCCAGTGTTGAAACAAGGCCTCGAAGTACCTGATTATGGCTTAAGTCTTCAGAAGCAAACAACCACCCAAGCAGTCCCTCAGTATTTCCCCTTTCACGTTACCCTTTAAATTAACCTTTATCAAGTGGTATGGTTATGTTAGCCTTTACATTCAGATATAGCCCTAACCTGTACTGAAATCACCTTTAAAAACCTCTTAAAGCATTTTCTAAAGTGATTAAAACAGTGGAGTTCTGTCTTCCATGGGATTGTTAGTGTATGAGGTTGGTTTTGTAAGGTCACAGTTGGTGAAAACTGGTGCCGTACACAAGTGGCGTTTGTTGGGTTAGACAATCACATATGAGGCCAGGATAGCCAGAAGGGAATTGGTGGTGTTCCATTCACTTACATGGTTGACCAGAGTTGTCACATGCCACAAAACCATTCTTTGGAGTCATGCTTAGTATGAGGTTTCTTTGTTATTACAGTCATGTTCTTTCCAGCCCTGCTCCAGCTCTGAACTGTCTAAATTTGAGGGCACATCAGAGCTTCTGTACTGTTGAAAGAATATAGAAAAGCTTCCAAATTTAAGTTTGTCTAATTTTGTCAACCTATTAAGGAAATCCCTACTGTAGAAAGAGCTAAACTCAGAGGCGTGTAAGTAGAAAGGAAACCTGAATCAGGAAAACTAAGAGGTGTAAAAAAAATAAGTGAGGTGAAGGTGTGGTGCTTGAGCCCTCTGATAAACCATGAGTGGGCTGGTGCCAGGCACCTCCAGGTCACAGGAATAGATCTAAACCAAAAAAAAAAAAAAAAGAAAAGAAAAGAAAAGAAAGAATAAAAAGTGAATAAAAGGAACGTATAAAATAGAAATCGAATGAACAAAGATGACTAAGACTCATTACCTGCTCTAACAGCTAGATCAAAGGCTGAAATTCTCTGAGTACAGATAAGAGAGACCAGCAAATCCTGAAAGACTTCCCTGGCTAAGATGTTTCATTAATCATGCTAGCTGGGGGAGACAAGGAACCATGTGAGTGATTTAAAAGAAAAAATGTCAAGGGTCAGATGAAGCCCAAAGGTTTACAAAAAAAAAAAAAAAGACATCCTCCAAAATTGCTTATTTGACTTTTTTCCCCCCTCTTGAGGTTGATATATATCCTGGTTGATAATAACTGGTGTGTAATCAATAAATGATTAACAAAACCAAAACAGGTAAATGTAACTGGAATGCCAAATGTAAAAGACCATATAACTTCATGTTGAAGCCAAATAGAAAGGAATTTTGTGCTTAGTGTTTACATGATCTTTTTTTCATTTACTTACTTTTAAGCTAGTTGTGTTTCTGTGTTTAAAGTTCGTCCCTTTTAGATAGGATACTGTTGGGTTTTGCTTTTTTTAAATCTAGCTAACAATCTCTGCCTTTCACTTGGTGTGTATACTTGATTTATATTTCATTTTTTGTTTCCTTTTTAAGTTTTCATTTTAATTCCAGTTAGGTAACATACAGTGTTACATATAGTTCATATAATTTTTAATATGTTTGGATTCAGTTTACTGTTTGAGTTTTTTCTCCCTCTGTTTCTCTTTTCCTGCCTTTCAGGTTAATTGAATATTTCTAGTGTTTCCTTTTAATTTTTCTATTGGCTTATAAGCCATACTCTTTTTTTTTTTAACGGTTGTTCTGGAGATTACAATATACATCTTTAACTTAATCACAATCTATTTAGGGTTTATATTATATAACCTCGTATACAATATAGGCACTTGCAACAGGATAGTGCATTCAGTCCTTTTGTTTTATATATATATATATTATAGCTAGATACATAATCTAACAGTATAATGGTCTGATTTTTGTTTTAAATAAGCCCATGTTCTTTGAAAATTAAGGGAAAAGAGAATGTATGTAGTCTTTTATATTTGTTAAATATTTACCATTTCTGGTGCTCTTCATCCCTTCCTGTGAATCCAAATGACATTATCATTTCTCTTCAGCTTAAAGAATTTCCTTCAGAACTGCTCAGGCCCACTGGTGACAAATCATCTGTTTTTGTTCATTGAAAATGACTTTTATTTTACTTTCATCGTTGAAGGACAGTTGATTTAAAGATAGAATTCTGGGTTGATTTTTTTTCTTTTTCTTTTTCTTTTTCCATCACTTGAAAGGCATTTGTTTTCTGGCTTCCATTGTTTGGGATGATATATCAGTTGTCACTTGTGTCATTATTCTCTTGTATGTAATGTCTTTCTCTGGCTCTTTTATCTTTGTATTTCAGCGCTTTGATTATGATGTGCTTAGGTATAGTTTTCTTTGTATTTGTGCTACTTGGGGTTTGTTGAACTTACTGAATCTGTAAGTTGATGTTTTGTTTTGTTTTTTACCAAATTTGAGAAATGTTGGCTATTATTTAAATTTTGTTTTCTGCTTTCTTCTCTCCGGAACATCAGTAGATTTATATTAGATCACCTAACATTGTCCTACATATCTCCAGACTCTGTTTTTCTTCATTCTTTTATCTCTTTATTTTTCAAATTGAATAGTTTATATAAAGGTTTTTAAAAATGTTTATTTATTTGGAGAGAGAGAAAGAGGGAGAGAGGGAGTGTAAGTGAGGGAGAGGCAGAGAGAGGGAGGGGCAGAAAAAGGGAGAGAGAGAAAATCCCAAGCAAGCTCTACCCTGTAAGCACAGAGCCTGATGCAGGGGCTCTATCTCAGGAACCATGAGGTCATGACCTGAGTTGAAATCAAGAGTGGGGCACTTAACTGCCTTTTTTGTCACAAGCACCCCATGTATTAAGTTATTTTTAATTCACTAATTCCTCTTCTGTCTCCAATGAATTTTCATTTAGTTATTATATTTTTTGCATATATAATTTTCATTTGATATCTTTTTATTTTATTTGTTGAGATTTTCCCATCAGTTTATTAATTACAAGTATACTTTTTTATGAGCCATTTATAATAGGTACTTTAAGTATTTGTTAATTAATATGTCACAATCAGAGTCAGTTTGACTGCTCTTTGCTTCAGGAAGGATCACATTATTTTTTTGCCAGTCTGGTGGTTTTTTAACTGTATGTTGGACATTGTAGATGATACATTAATGAGGATTCTGGATTCTGCTACATTCCTCTGAAGAGTGTTATTTTTGTTCTGGCAGCCAGTTCATTTGGCTGGACTGAAACTTCAAAATCTGCCTTCCCTGTAGTAAATAGTTGCTCAAATGTTGGATCAGTTCTTCCAGCTCCCAGCTGGTGCCTTTCAGAGAGTGTACTGGGATCTCCCCACACAAGCTGACCAAGGATTTGGACAGAGTTCAGATTCAGACTTTGAGGTTTGTTCCTTCTCCCTCTTTTCCAGGATTCCTCTCCTAACTTTCTATCTGCTCTGCCAACTCCAACTCTGTCCTTAGTATCTCAGGCCACTGAGGCTGCAGCTTTCTGCCACCTTCTAGCCTTTCAAGGAGGAGGAGAGCCCTGAGGCAGCAAGCCACAACTTGCACATCTTATCCCTTAAAGTTCCCTTCTTGTAAGGGCAAACAACCCTCCAGTTGCTACCTGCTTTTGGTCACTCTCCTGGCCTCCCATTAGCTTTCTGTTTAATTTTTCTTTTACATTTTGTTATATCCTTACCTGCCGGGAAGTTAGTCTCAAAAGAAAAGAAATGACTCTACCATTACTAGAAACTAGAATTTTACTATAGTTACTTTTAAGAGTTCTCAAATTTATCTGCACATTGGAATCACCTAGAAAACTTAAAAAGCAAGCAAACAAACAAAACTCTGTGGCTTGGTTTATTAGCCATTGTTTATCTATATAAGTAGAACACTGGGAGTTGATCATTTATTCTCTCTCCATACCCTTAAGAAAATTATTTTTTTCTTTTTTCTCAAAATATTAGATGATTTTTGTTAAAAAATGTAATTTAATGAAGAATTATCGTCTAGGTCAACTTGACCAATTCGAATTCATTTTTGTGAGACAGTGAGTGAGCAGGGGAGGGGCAGAGAGGGAGACCCAGAATCTGAAGCAGGCTCCAGGCTTTGAGCTGCCAGCACAGAGCCCGATGCGGTGCTCAAACTCACAAACCACGAGATCATGACCTGAGCCGAAGTCAGACATTTAACTGGCTGAGTCACCTAAAAGCACCCTGAGCACTGGGAACATATTTATAAATAGACATTTAACTAATAGCGTGCAGGTGAGGGAAATGAAATCATAGAGGGGTTTCAGGAGAAAACTGTTACTTTAGGAAGTTTTGCCAGCTTGGGTTTGCCGTTGTTTTTTAATATCTCAAAATATTGTCTTTATAAATAAATTCACTGCAACTTGAATTTATTCACATTTGATTGGATCACTCAATTTTATGATCTAAGGACAAATTCAGCTCTTCTATCTTATTTCAAGTTATTGCATACATTTTTAGTATAGCTTTATAAATTTATAAAGTTTGTAATTTTAATGTGAGGCTAGGGCTTGCACAGACCATAAATAGATAAGCAGAAGATAGTCATTTAACTTGTCATATATGCTCTAAAAAAAAAAACCGTCTTGCTACCTTTTGATGTGTTACTCTATCTGATCATTAATGTTTCATTGCTTTAAAGTTCTTGCCAATGATTTTCGTTTTGAAATTTGATTTACTCAAATGATTTCTGTGTAAAGCCAACGTGTATTACATTAGTTAATGTTTTCCCTCCAGCTTATGCGTACAGTCTAGAACATTACTTACTTTAAAATTTCTAATCAACAGTCCTTCCAGTTGTAATGTTTTCTATAAATGTATCATCTGTAAACTCAATATTGCAGTGAAACATGTGAGATTAAGAAAGGAAAAGAAACCGTATTTCTTGACCACTTTATATTATTTATTTTATTAGTATTGTAACACTTATTGGACAGTTTATACGCGTATCTCATTTAGTCCTTACAACCCTGATGGGAGATGTTATTCTCATGATGCAGCTAAGGAAACTGGGACTTCTCCAAATTCAACTTGTCTGTGGTTACCGGCTAGTAGAGCCCGCATTCACTAGGTGATTCTGCAAAGTTCTCCCTCTTTCCACACACTATGCCTAAAATGAAAGAACTTGGAACTGTCCCATTTTCATCATACTATTGTCTGATAAAGATCTGATGGTTGCTTTGGCTGATGATCACATGCAGGTTTTATTTTCTAAAGTACCTCAATTTATTTTTCTGCTGTCTATCAAACTCCCTGCCGTCCCAGATTGCTTTACCCTTTGGCATTCTCTGTTTCTCAGCGAGACTTGCAGGATCTGACACATCCTCTTGATTTCCTAAATCCTATGACTAGCCAGAGCCTGAAATAATGAACTCTCCAATGCCAAGAAATCTGTTTTGTAGCTTCTCTGTGTAAGTCTTAACACCTAATCTCTGATTCAGTGCATTTCATTTCCCTTTCTAAGTATCAGCTTTCTGAGCCTGCAGCCTTGGGGCTACTACGTTTTTTTTCAGTACATGCCTGTTTGGGTTTTGTTGTTGTTGTTGTTGTTGTTTTTTAACTCAGAGAAACTTTAAATTTATCCTAGTGTCTATAGTTACTCTGGGCCGCTTCTTTCAATTTCCTCTGTACAAAAATTAAGTCTTTTAAGCTGTATTTCCCCAAATAGAGATGAGGGCTTCTCTGGGATGAAGGCATAGCTTCAAGAAATAACAAACACTCCTTTTAAAAGGAAAGCGAAGATTTATGACATGCCTTTCCACCCTTCTCTCCTCCAACCCAAAAACATCACCTTTCTTGAAACCAGGCCATGTAAGCTGATTAGAGCCAGAGGTCTTAAATGGTACACACCAGGGGGCAAAGATCAGCTTTAAAATAAATACCTCCAGGCAAAGAAAACAAAGCAGAACATTATTTCCCTTTCAGAGAACCTAAGATACAGCAGGAAAAAACTTAGTCTGTGCAGGTTTTCTAATGGACTGCCACCTCCAAGCTCGACTCAAAGGTTGACTTTATTTGGTGAAACGTGTTGCTATTCGCAGGCAGGTGCTGCCCTGATTCACCAACTCCATGTTAACTTGAACATGCAGAGGTACCTTTGATCAGTTCCCGGAGAGCGTCTCGGGCTTGCCGGCTTGGCTCCGGAAGCTTCAAAAGAACTGTAAAGCAGACTCTAATCTCAGCCTTCCTGTTTCTATGTCTGCCTACTGGGTTCACATAACAGCATGTTTTCCTTGAAGGGTGTTTTCTACTATTATACTGACTGTCATACTGTTAAACCCGCATCCAGATACAGGGGTTCCTCCTTTTTGTAACTCAATTCCTGCAAATGGGCTCTGGGGCTCATTTGCAATGACATTTATGTGATTATGTAAATCAATGCCTGCTGGCCTGGGGCTGGCAGTAACAGTTCAGTTTAGGGGAACTCCGTTATCAGTAATGCAGCTAGTAAGTGCAACAGAGTCTATCCATGAAGATGACCCGCAGACAAAAGGTCTGGATATTAACTGGGACTGTGACAGTGGATTGGGAATTTTGAGTTACAAATACAGCGATGTCTCCTACCACGGGATCCCAAGGCATATTTAGATGTCAAGAGCATCTCACCACCTCAAGAGTGAATGGTCCAATAACATCCAGTCTTCTTTTTCAATTTTTATTTATGTATTATCATTTTTTAGGTTTTTATTTAATTATTTTGAGAGAGACAGAGACAGTGCGAGTAGAGAAGAGCAGAGGGAGGGAGAGAGAATCCCAAGGAGACTCCGTACAGCCAGCACAGAGCCCGACACGGGGCTCAAATCCATGGACCTGCGAGGTCATGACTTGAGCCGATATCAAAAGTCAGATGATTGACTGAACCACCCAGGCACTCCTGTTCTTTTTTTTAAACTGGTGTCTCAGCCTTTTGACACTCAACTACTAGCAAGACAAGACTTACCCTTGGGCTTCATTTCCCTTTCAAAGCCCATACAGTTTTGGCCTCCCAGATTTTGTGACCTTGCATTTGGATTTGTTTTAAATCCTCTAGTTTTGACATTGCATTGGGAGGTATTTTAGAACAGTGGGGGTGTAGGTGAAAGAGAAATCGAACCTGTGAAGTCTCAAGCAAGTTACTTGGCATCACGTAAAGCCTGGGTTTCACCTCTTCATCTGGTCAAAGTAAAAATACTTAAAGTGGAAGCCCCTTAAAAGTTTTAGAGCAAAGCAGATTGACCTACAAATACATGTTGTCAGTGCACCTTAGCTAGAAGGAGCCTGCCTCTCCACATCCACGATTACCTGGACGGGTTCCGAGTCCGAGTCCAGGCTTCCTCGTTGCCTATTGGCAGGTGAACTCCGATTCCATCCGCAGCTTTTGATCTGGTCCCGCCAGCTCCACCCTTCCTGTTCTTCCCACCTCCTGGCTGCTTTCTTACAATAGCCGCTGCTGTTCAATTTCCTTCCCCCACTCCTAGTGCTGTCTTCCTTCCTTCTCTCTTGTTATACAGGAAAGTGGTGTGAAAGCTTCACTTTGTAGGCTGAAGAGAGTGGTAACCCTGCTGAAGAAAGTATTCATCCTCTCTTTCAGACAAAGCGGTTTGGATGTCTACTCCAGGTATCATTTCTGCAAAGTTCCAAATAACACCAGTTCTTCCTTACTAAGGGGTTGACCATCCAGAGAGGTTTTCTTTCTTTCTCCCCCATGTGGGTTCACTTAAGAGAAATACTTTGAAGAGATCTCATTTTGCCTTTTGTGATTTTTGTTGTTGTTCTGGTGAACGATGCTAAAGTTATGACGACTGTGGGACAGAAACAGAGGCATACTTTTTCATTGTTTTCTCGGAGGTAGAAGGACTTTTGGGGATCATTGGGATGAGATGAGATGAGAAAACTGAGGTGGTCTGTTAACCTTTTCAAATTACGTGACTTCTCCTAAACTGAGTCCCCTCATCTTCTTGTTTATCCTCCAGAGAATTTTTTTTTTTACAAATAGTTTATTGTCAAGTTGGTTTCCATATAATACCCAGTGCTCATCCCCACAAGTGCCCTCCTCCATGCCCATCTCCCCCCCCCCCCGCCCCGAGAATATTTCTAATATACCACAGTTGGTCTTTTACTAGAAACAGTAATGGGTCAAATAGAACCTCATTTGTCTATTCTTGGATGTCTTGCTTTTGCATCATTCCCCAGTTACTCGAGGACAATGTCTCTCCTTCAACTCTTCTTTCTTTACTTCGTGTTCAGNGTGGGCTGGCCGGAATAGAGCCCCGGCAAGCCAGGGAGAGGGACCCCAGGTTCTATATTCTGGCTGTGCACTGGAATCTCCTGGTGGGAGGCTCTCAAATACAGCTCTCTGGGCTCCAGCCAGGACCGGCTCCGTAACTCACAGTGCCGAGTGCAAAACACACGTGTGGGGCCCCTTCAAAGAAGAAGAAAAAACTACCATTAAAGCTACTGAAATCGAACGCTTTTTCCTTTCCGTTGTCTTGTCATGGTGTTTTCCATTGGCCATTTAACCTTGTTTTAAGCAAAGAAAAACTACAATTTAAATTATTAGCATGAATTTTTACTGTTCATCTTTATATGGTATAGTGCCAGCTTTAAATGGAAATAGAAGAGCAGACAACCTATGCGGGATCACCCAAATGACTCCGTTTCTGTTTCATAGCTTGTACATGCACATTCGTTCTGCTGTAACTGGGAGAGTGGAAACGCTGTGTAAAAGTAGCTAATCTGTTGTTTATCTGTTTCTTTCTTTTTTTCTTTTTCACTTCATAATATGCCCACATCCTACCAACATTCTTTACCTTTGGCTTACTGAACAAGGAAGCCTGAAAGAGAAGAAACTATGGGCCATCCGTCCTTTTCCTTTTATGTCACTTTTATGTCACTATCTTCAAAGTAAGTGGTTGGCTAATACAGGGAAGTGGCAAGAGCAGGAAAGAACCTGAGAGCATTCCTTATTCATTCATGACTCATCAAATGCCATTGCTTTCTTCCTGGCTGGAATGGAAAGCATTGCTTCTTGGGGCTGCGAGCCCCTCCAACTACTCGGTTATGAACCTAGCACCTTGACCGGCACCCACTTTGGGTCTCACTGATCTCCTGCTATCTCCAGTGAGTCACTGGAATCCCGTGCTCTCGGGCCATAGGGATTGCCGGCTACATGAAAATGGGCTGGCAAGGACACTTACGACCCCTACGTCCTCTGCTCACGAACATCCGCTGCTGTCCCATTGGACTAAAAAATTCAAAGATACACAATTATTAAGAATTTTAAGATGGTTAAGGTATTTTTTAAGTTCATTTATTTATTTAGAGAGAGAGTGAGCATGCGAGTAGAGGAGGGGCAGAGAGAGAGGGAGAGAGAAGGAATCCCAAGCAGGCTCCACGCTTTGAGTGAGGAGCCTCCCGCAGGGCTTGAATCCACGAACCATGAGATCAAGACCGGAGCTGAAATCAAAAGCTGGACACTTAACCGACTGAGCCACCCAGGTGCCCCTAATTTCAAGATGGTTATAAAGAGCATTAAACCAAGCACAGGGCCTTCCTGAGCATGGGGCCCCGTGTAACAGCACATGGCATGCCATGAATAGCCCTGGCTCGACTTCCATATTTCCCACCCTGGACTTTATTTCTAACTGGCAAGTTACCTGAATTCTATGGCCAGGGCTTCTGAAATGAAGGCAAGGTGAGGGAAGTGAGGAAGAGCCAGGCTTCATCAACGCTGCTAAAGAGGCAGAAGGAAAGGGAATTCTGGGTTGCCCTTTCTTTCCCCTTCCTCCTTTGTCTGACTTTCAGTGTATGCTGAAGGGTTCACCACTGGGAAACTCCAAATGCTTGCTGGAGATGCATTAGTGTCAGAGGTGCGAGAGAATCTGAGCCTGGGACAATGCAGCCAGTTACAATTAAGAGGCAAGGTTTAGTTTCCCAACTAAGCCACAGGCCAGCACTGGAGAAACTCCAAATGGGTGCCAACATTTTGTAGTGCTAAGAATTGGAGAGAGGGATGGGATTATGTGTGCCTGTGGTGAGGGATATATCCTTCCTCCCAGCCTGCATTTTGCCTTCAGCACTTGGAAGTCAAGGGAGCATGACAGAAGCCAGGCTAAGGTCAGGAGCTTACCTATTAGACCCCAAAGTAGGAAATCCTGGTTTAGGTCCACTACCATTTATGATCAAATCTAGCTGGATCATTCCTAAACTCCACATATGGGGGGTGTTGGTGAAGAACCCTCTGTTCTTGCTATCAGAGCCAATGTGTATTTTACCTTATATTCATACTTCTTTTTAATGTTTATTTATTTTTTGAGAAAGAAAGAGAGAGAATGAATGAGTGGGGGAAGGATAGAGAGAGAGAGAGAGACTGAAGATCCAAAGCAAATTCTGTGTTGACAGCTGAGAGCCCGATGTGGGGCTCAAACTCCTGAACCTCAAGATCATGACCTGAGCTGAAGTTGGACACTCAACTGACTGAGCCACCCAGAGGAGCCCCTACTTTACCCTGTATTCAGACCCAAATCTAGATTAGGTGGTATCCAAACTAGTTTTTGCACAATCTTTTCTGGAAATGGAAATGGACGATAGGAGGATTGTGGTTCATAAAAATAGTATGGGAAGGGGCGCCTGGGTGGCTCAGTCGGTTAAGCGTCCGACTTCGGCTCGGGTCATGATCTCAAAGTTTGTGGGTTCGAGCCCCGTGTCAGGCTCTGTGCTGGCGGCCAGCTCAGAGCCTGGAACCTGTTTCGGATTCTGTGTGTCTCCCTCTCTCTCTGACCCTCCTCTGCTCATGCTGTCTCTCTCTCTCTCTCAGAAATAAATAAAACATTAAAAAAAATAGTATGAGAAGCTTGCTTAAATCTATTAACATGGATGATAAATTGCTTTCATGGAATGAGAGCCATCAAAATGTATTGGTAGTACAGTATTTCTTAACATTTCTTTTGTTTATTTATTTCTGAGAGAGAGAGAGAGAGGCAGGGAGGGGCAGAGAGAGAGGGAGACACAGAATCCAAAGCAAGCTCCAGGCTTTGAGCTGTCAGTACAGAACCTGACGTGGGGCTTGAACTAAGGAACTGTGACATCCTGACCTGAGCCAAAGTCGGGTGCTCAACCCACTGAGCCACCCAGGCGCCCCACAGTATTTCTCAATCCTTTGTTATCATGGCAGACATAGAAAGCAGTCACACTGTATAGCACATACAGCTATGCTCAGCTCAGGGCTGGAGAGCCTAGCTGGGAACCCCAGCTGCCCCCAGCCTTGCCGGGGGCTCTGAGCCCTGCTGAGCACCCAGGGTACCTTACTTGGTCACTCTCCGAGCCAAAGCACGCTGCCTGGGAAGCTCTGCTGTGGGAGATACTGGTTGGTTCCTTTCTGAGAGCCATTTCCCCTTTCTCCTTTCTAAAGGCATAAATTTTTCATTTCCATCTGAAGAATGGAAAAGTGACTCTCCTCGGCCTGTAGAGGCAAGCACAGGACTTGAACTAAGTCTCTAGGTGAACTTGTTGTCCTGACCTCAATGACCAGCTGTGGCATGGCATTTTACCTGTCTGATCAGAATGACGGTCATGCGAGGCATGCTGGGACAAAGCCGTTTTCTTCTCTCGGACACCGTGTGTATGTGGAGGTGAGACCATGGCTGTGTCCACTGAGCCATCCTGACAGGCAGGGGAGACCAATGCTTGAAAGAGGGCCCAGCAAGTGAATGGAGGCCAGGATCCCTGATTTTACCAGAAACCTCTAAAGAATTCCAACCCTGGAATGGTTTTTAAACTTGGCACTTATGGGAGCCTATGAAATTATTTTATTGTTTAAACCAGGTCTAGTTACCTTGCCTCTTGATTGTAACTGGCTGCATTGTCCCAGGCTCAGATTCTCTCGCACCTCTGACCCTAATGCATCTCCAGCAAACACTTGTAGTTTCCCAGTAATAGCAAGGGAATGTCTACCCAAAATTTTCACCCCTATAGAATTGTTGCTAAAAGTATCCACTTGAGGGGCTCCTGGGTGGCTCAGTCCACTAAGCATTTGACTTCAGGTCAGGTCATGATCTCACGGTTCGTGAGTTCGAACTCTGCATCAGATGAGCTCCCCTGCATCAGGTGAGCTCAAGCCCCGCTTTGGGCTCTGTGCTGACAGTGTGGAGCCTGTGTAGGATTCTCTCTCACTGCCTCTCGTTCACTTGCACTCTCTCTCTCTCAAAACCAAATACATTTTTTAAAAAAAGAGTCCATTTCTTGGGGGAAAAAAACAGAGTATTCTGTTGGCCAGAGTTAGACCCACTGTCCCTGACCATGAAGTTCAGTAAAGTGAACTGAGCCATACAGAAAAAGAAACCTGTGACACTGGCCAGTTGGCGAGGCTTATGAACCAACTGAGTTAAAATCACCTGTACTGTGACACACCACAGGCCCCAGTGGGGTGGCTTACCACTAGGATTCTAGAAGTGGCCACGTGTTTCTGAGAGTGGATTGGCTCCTGTTTTAGAGACAGAAGACTTATTGCTGACTCTGCACTTTCCTAGCTCCATGACCTTATCTGAGCATCAATTTCTTCTAAGATGAGAATAACATATAGCTTCTCTGCCTCACAGAGATTTTGTAAGGATAAATGAAGTAGTAGATGCTGATGTGCTTCCTAAACCATAAACATTGTACAAACACAGTAGATTATGGGTAGAGCATTTTTACAAATAGTTTATTGTCAAGTTGGTTTCCATATAACACCCAGTGCTCATCCCCACAAGTGCCCCCCTCTGTGCCCATCTCCCCCTCCTCCCCCATATCCATCAGTCCTCAGTTTTTTCTCAGCATTCAAGAGTCTCTCATGGTTTGCCTCTCTCCCTTTCCCCCACCATTTCCCCCCTTCTCCTCCCCCGTGGTCCTCCGTTAAGTTCCTCCTAATACACCTATATGTGCAAACATATGGTATCTGTCCTTCTCTGCCTGACTTATTTCGCTCAGCATAACACTGTCAAGGTCCATCCATGTTGCTACACATGGCCAGATTTCATTCTTTCTCATTGCCATGTAGTATTCCATCGTATAGATAAACCACATCTTCTTGATCCATTCGTCCGTTGATGGGCACTTAGGCTCTTTCCATGTTTTGGCTATTGTTGAGAGTGCTGCTATGAACATTGGGGTACAGGTGCCCCTATGCATCAGCACTCCTATATCCCTTGGGTAAATTCCTAGCAGTGCTATTTCTGGGTCATAGGGGAGGGTAGAGCATTTTTTAAAGACCTGTAGACATTTACCAAAGAGTAATTCTATCTTAGAGTACTGAGCTATTATGTGATAGTATTTTATTCTTTTGGGAATTGTGGTAAGATACATGTAACATAAAATTTACCATCTTAACCATTTTTACGTGTACAATTCTGTGGCAATAAGCACTTTCATGTTGTTGCTTAACCATCACCATCATCCATCTCCAGAACTTATCTTGCAAAACTGACACTCTGTACCTATTGAGCAATAACTTCCCACTCCCCCTGCCTCCAGCCCTTGTTAACCAGCATTTCTACTTTCTGTCTCCATGAATTTGACTACTCTAAGTCTCTCATTTAAGTGGGATCATGCAGTACTTGACCCTATTGTGGCTGGCCTATTTCACTTAGTATAATGTTTTCAAGGTTCTTCCATATTGTAGTCTATGTCAGAATTTCCTTCTTTTTTTTTTTAAAGGTTGAATGATATTCCATTGTATGTATCTACCACATTTTGTTTATTCATCTGTGTGTCGATGGATATGGGGTTGCTTCTACCTGTTCATTATTTTGAATAATGTTTCTTTGAACATGGGTGTACAAGTATCTTCTTGAGACCCTGTTTTCCATTCTTTGGGTATACACCCAGAAGAGAAATTGTTGTATCATATGGTAATTCGATTTTTAACTTTTTTGAAGCTCTATCACACTGGTTTCCATAGTGGCTACAGCATTCTACTTTCCCATCTGCAATGCACAACAGTTCCAGTATTTTCCCCTCCTTATCAACATTTGTTAGTTTCTGTTTTCTGATAGTAGGATTCCTCATGGGCACAAGTGGTGTCTCTTTGTGGTTTTGACTTACATTTTCTAACGATTAGTGATGATGAGCACCTTTTTGTGTGCTTACTGGCCATTTGCATATCTTGGGAGAAATGTCTACTCAAGGCCTTTGCTCATTTTTAAATTAGGTTATTCATTTTTTGGTTGTGGTTCAGTTGTAGGAGTTATTTATGTATATACTGGATATTAACCTCTTATTAGATACATGATTTGAAATACATGGCATTTTTCATTTATAACTTTTTCAAATTTATCGTTTTTGTCTAATGTATTTTCAACCAGCTGAGGCTGCATTAGTTTTTTCTGCAAGGCGCTAATTTACAACCAATCGTTTCAATATACTTACAATACATCGGTCTTAGCGCAAGCTGCTGTAACAAGATAGCATAGATAGTGTCTTAAATAGAAAAAATTTATTTCTTACGGTTCTGGAGGCTAAGAAGTCCAAATTCAGGAGGCCAGCGTAGTCAGGTTCTGGTGAGACCTCTCTTCCCAGCTTGCCGATGGCCACCTCTCACATGGCAGAGAGAACAAACATGGCGTCTGGTGTCTCTTCTCATAAGGGCACTGATCTGGTCATCAGGGCTCCACTCTCATGACCTCTTCTAATGCCAATTGCCTGCCAAAGGTCCCATGTTCAAATACCATCACACTGGAGGTCAGGAGTTCAACATATACGTTTTTGGGGAGACACAATTCAGTCCATGACACCATTGAGAAGTATCCAAGATGGACTTCAAAAAATCAAATGATGCAAGTTAAAACAAATATGAAATCTCACTACACACCTATTAGAATGGCAAAAATCTGGAGCAGTGATATCACCGAGTGCTGACAAGGATGTGGAACAACAGAACTCTTATTCATTGTTGGTGGAAATGCAAGATGGTACGGCCATTTTGGAGGACAGTTCGGCAGTTCCTTACAAAGTTAAACATACTCTTACCATATGATCTGGTGATTGTGCTCCTTGGTATTGACCTAAGAGTTGAAAATTTATGTCTACACAAACATCTGCACGTGGATTTTCTAGCAGCTTTATTCATAGTTGCCCAAATTGGGAAGCAACAGAGATGCCCTTCAATAGACGAATGGGAAAATAAACTGTGGCACATCCATACAATGGAATATTATTAAGTGCTAAAAAAAAAAAAAAAAAAGAGCTATCAAGCCATAGAAAGACATGGAAGAAACTTAAATGCATATTACTAGGGGAAAGAAGCCAATATGAAAAGTCTACACACTGTGATTCCAACCATATGACATTCTGAAAAGACAAAACTATGGAGACAGTACAAAAGATCAGTGGTTTCCAGGGTCAGGGTTAGTAGGAGAGATGAATAGGCAGAGCATAGAGGATTTTTAGGCCAGTGAGAATACTCTGTATGATATTATAGTAATGGATATATGTCATTATACATTTTCCCAAACCCATAGAATATACAACACCAAGAGTGAACCCACCCTAAGGTACACTATGGACTTTGGGTGATTATGATTTGTCAATGTAGGTTCATCCTTGGTAAAAAAAAAAAAAAAAGTATCAGTCTGGTGACTGATGTTGATAATAGAGAAGGCTATGCATGTATGGGGGCTAGGGGTATAAGGGAAATCTCTGTAGTTTCCTTGCAGTTTGGTTGTAAACTTAAAACTCTCTAAAAATAAAGTATAAAAAAAGAAAAGAAACCAAGGCTATTTTTGTTTGTTTGTTTGTTTGTTTCTGAGAGAGTAAGAGATAGAGCAGGAGCAAGGGAGGGGCAGAGAGAGAGAGGGAAACACAGAATCTGAAGCAGACCCCAGGCTCCGAGCTGTCAGCAAAGAGCCTGTTGTGGGGCTCAAACCCACGAACTGTGAGCTCACGACCTGACTCAAAGTCTGGCGTTTAACTGACTGAGCCACCCAGGTGTTCCAGAAACAAAGACTATTTTTAAAAAATGACATGGGGAAAATCTTAAAACATGGCTATATGTGTCGCTTGGAAGTCACCACTCTCAAAGCTGATGCCGTTTCCAGAGGAGCATGTGTTGGCTCAACTTCCACATCTGTAGAGAAGAGGGAGTAGGATGAACTGATCTCCAATGTACAACTTGGCTTGCTTCCATAATTTAGCTACTGCAAATAATGCTGCTATAAACATAGGGGTGCTTATATCCCTTCAAATTAGTGTTTTTGTATTCTTTGGGTACATACCCAGTAGTGCGATTAATGGATTGTGGAATAACTCTATTTTTAACTTTTGAGGAACCTCTACACTGTTTCCCACAGTGGCTGTACCAGTTTGCATTTCCACCAACAGTGCATAAGGGTTCTTTTTTCTCCACATCCTCGCCAACACTTGTTTCTTGTTCTGTTAAAAGTCTTTTATGGGGCTCCTGGGTGGCTCAGTTGGTTGAGCGTCCGACTTTGGCTCAGTTCATGATCTCACAGTTCATGGGTTTGAGCCCTGCGTCGGGCTCTGAGCTCACTGCCAGCTCAGAGTCTGGAGCCTGTTTCAGATTCTGTGTCTCCCTCTCTCTCTGACCCTCCCCTGCTCATGCTGTCTCTCTCAAAAATAAAAAAAACATTAAAAAAGTTTTTTATGAAACATGTCATCTAGTTGAATCCTCACAACAATCTTTGAAATAATTAAAATAGGTATTAGTTGGGGCCCTGGGTGGTTCAATCAGTTAAGTGGCCGACTCTTGATTTTGGCTCAAGTCATGATCCTGGAGTAGCAGGATTGAGCTCTACATTGGGCTCTGTGCTGAGCGAGGAACCTGCTTAAGATTCTTTCTCTCCCCTTCAGTGCCCCACCCCCACTCACATGTGCTCTCTTTCTTTCCAAAACAAACAAACAAACAAACAAACAGGATTATTATCTGGTTTTGACAGAAAGGAAACTGAGGCTTAGCAAGGTAAGATTGAGCTACGCGACATCATGGAGTTGGTACCTGACTGAGCTGGGATTTGAATTCTGGGCTAAATCGCTAAATGGTCTCCCAGGCTACTCACGACCAGTATTTTGTCCTGCTTCATCTACTGCTTCAATCTTATTGACATTTTGCCGTAAAGTAGATAGGGATATTAAGGTTATACACATGGAATATATTAGCTAAACTCAGCATGCTTCTGAGCAGACATCTGCAGGACTAACTCACTGCCCATCTGCGTGAGGGTCGGAACCCTGTTCCCAATTCAGCTGCGCAGAATGGTTTGGCTGTGATCCTGCATAAGTCACAATTCTGCACATCAGTGCCTTCGTACGTAAATGGAAGCAATAAAACTCACCAGTGTAAAAAAAAAAAAGAATAAGACTTTATGTGGTTTTTTTTTTCCCTTCACGTTATTTTTTGTGTGGCTTCTTCTGCATCTAGCCTGAAGCATACACAGGCCTTGAGGATCATGAGGTATGTGATGGATGAAGTGCAAAGAAAAAACACATCCATTTTGCTCATTAGTTTCACTCTCAAGGTACACTTTTGAAAATCAAAAGAGAGAACAGGGAGGCATAGGGTTTATGCCCTAACAATAGTTGAAGAGCCGCAAGAGCTTGGTGGGTGGGATAAGATGAAGCAGTAAGGTGAGATGCCATCATGGCTGCCATGGGGAGGGGAAGGGAGATGGGCATGGTGGCCTTGGAGATGGTGGGTGCTGGTGATGAGAGGTGCTGATAAGGAGGGAGAAAAGAAAGGGTCATCCACTTGGAAATCTCCAGGCCAGGCCATGCAAATTTCCATTTACACCTGATCTTGGGCTCTATTGTGGAGAAAATCACCCTCCTGTGCTGTTAGGGCGGGACTGCTTGATGGTAAAGCCAATGCTTGTGATAAATGCCTGGCTCACTCTGATCTCGGGGTTGTGAGTTTGGGCTTCACGTTATGTAAAAAATGAAATCTTAAAAAAGTAAGATCAACGTGTGGGGAAATGCTCTATAATTTTTAAAGTGTTGGCAAATATAACTTAATGTATAGGCTTTTCCTGGATTATAAAACTTNAATAAATAAAACAAAAAAAAAAATTAAAAAAAAAAAGCACTGTAGCCCCTGCCTGGCTGGCTCAGTCAGTAAAGTATGTGACTCTTGATCTCAGGGTCATGAGTTCAAGCCCCACATTGAGTGTGGAGCCTACTTAAAATCAAAATAAAAATAAACAAATAAAAAAGCACTATAACCCCGTCTCATCTGATGTGGGTATTTGTACTTGCTCTAGCTGATATTTGTCAGAATTTCAGGAAAGAGGAGCCAGGGTTTTACATACTCATTGTCATCTTTTCTCTGAGTTACTGATTTTACTGGAATGCCACCTGCCTCTTATAGTAAGCCCTCTCCCCATCCCATGTCATCTCATGCCCTTGGGATTTCATTCCTCTTTATCTAAAACACAGGAAAACACAATGCAATAGCAACTGACAGCAGCAACTTTTTACAGAAAAGATGAAGATACTTTATAATAAATATTACAGAGTAATGTATTATGGATTATTACAGAATAGGCAAGAAATAACTTCAAATGCTACCCATTCAACTAATATTTACTGAGTGCCTTCTATTAGACTCCTTGGAAATATTAGAAAGGAATAAAACAGACAAAATGTCCCTATTGTCCTTGGGTTGACATTCTAGGTGGGACAAAGAAAGCAGATGTATTTTATTTATGCATCTTGTTGATTGTCTATTGTAGGATAGATAGTGAGAAGGGGTATAGAGGGTTCCGGGAAGTTGGTCCACAGTCCTCCGGGGAGGTAAGATGGCTGAAGGATAAATAAAACAGACCTCAGAGAGCTCCTTCACACCTTCTGCCCTGTAAGGAAACATTGGACTTTCACCAGATGCTGAACCTACTGGTGGTGCCTTGATCTTGACCTCCTCAGCCTCCAGAACTGTGAGAAATGTTTGTTGTTTGACCCAAACTGTAAAATGGATACTCTATGGTATTTTGTTCTCGAAGCCCAGATAGGCTAAGACAATGGTAAATGAGAAAACTATCCTTTTACGCAATTCTAGTTGGTTTTTTTTAGATTAAAAACATTTTTAAAAATAATCTCTACACCCAACATGGAGCTCAAATTTACAACCCCGAGATCGAGAATCACATGCTCTATGGACTAAGCCCCTAGATAATTCTTTCTAAGACTGATTCTGCTACATGACTACGCAGAAAAGTCTCAGCTGTGTAGTAATTGCTTCACACTTTATTGCAAAGTATGTTTTTGAAGATAAATTGATACTAGCAAGTCAATTCATGGGAGTATGCTATATGATGTTGAACTTCCTGCCTTCTGCGTTCTAATTCTCAGAATGAGTGCTGAAAAGCCAGACTGGCAAAGATATTTAACCTCAGTGGAAAGCCTCTCACTTGACTGATATCCTTATGCTCCAGACAAACTCCCCATAGATACAAATGGAGACATTGTGTTCCACTAGTAAGCGGGTCATAAAATTCCTAGTAATGCTTCCGGTAAGGATAGCTTTTTTCCCCCTTGAGCAAAGTACGCTTGTTCTTGTTTGTCCTTGCCCTGGCATATGAGTTAAAAGGCAACCCCTGCTATGCACCTGTCATTCTAGCCATACCTAATTACCTGTGATTGATTCCTTAGACATTCACTGCTCTGACCCTCCTCCATGCCTTTGCTCAACCGTTCTTTTTGCTTCAAATGCCTCTGCAGTAGGGGTTCTCAACCTTGGCTTCACCCAAATATGGATGCTTTGGTCGGTCCTTGGCCCCTGCCCCATTCTGATGTAATTGATCTCCCGTGAAGATTTCTTAAAGCTTCTCAGGTTGAAGACCACAGTTGGACAACAGTTTCTCCAAGGGGGGCCGTGAACTTTGGCATTAGACTTACAGAGTGAATTTGTTAGAAATGCAGAATTGGCCCTCAAAGCAGACCTGCAGGGTTAGGATCTGCTTTGAGGGCTGGGGTAGCTAAGTGATCCCTTAGTGATTCTTAGGCACATTGAAGTTTGAGAACCATTGTTCTGGGGGCTGTTAAAAGCCTGCAAGTCAAACCCCACCGTCCATAAATCTTTGCTCCTTCTTGCAGTTAATCATTTGTATTTTGCAAAAGGCAAAGGCTTTGGTCTAGCCTCAGGTTATAGTTAAGTGTTCTTCTTCTGCATCTGCAATTTGTGTCTTTTTCTCTTTCCTTCTCCCCTCACCCCCAAATGATAGAATGCGGCTATGAGAGGGGAGGGACAGCTCAGCCCAGTGTTTTACATTTAATAAAGAAATGGTGGTTAAATGGTGACAAAGCATAGTCTTCCCAGGACTGGGACTGAAATATTAACCAGACCTTAGAACCCTAGGGGCTGTATGAAGTCTTCTGTGGCTTTCCCACATTGGTGAAGAGTCCTTGGTTCTAATGTGTGTTAAAAGGCACAGGGCTGTTTGCTTAAATGCAGCTGAAACTGCCCCCGGGTCACAGCATGAACACCGGTGTTAAGTGGTGACAGCCCCGAGGGACAGCAGCGACTTCCGCCCAGCCAGAGCGGCCAAGCCTACTGGGAAGAAAGGGTTGCAACCTTTAGCGAGACAAAGGGATGCTTTTGGGAAATGAAGAGTTCCTGCTCACAGACAAATACGTCTTGAAAGTCACACGCTCTGATATGGGCCCGTCTGAACAGGAAAAAGAGGACTTCTTATTTGTCAGGAGGTCTGCTTGGAAAGAAAAGAAAGGGGAAAAAAAAAAGTACCCACTGAAATATTGCTTACTTCCTAGAGGGAAGGACATATTCTTGGATTGAACTCCAAAGGATGTTGGTCTCATCAAGGATGTCAGAACTGACTCTGTCTTATTATGGGACTATTTGTTTGCCAAGAACCAAAAGTCACTCAAACCAGTTAAGCAACAGAGGGCTGATTTTAAAGACACAGTAGTTGTACTTTCTTCTATGGGGCTATTGTCCGTGCTGTGAGTGATTAGCAAGGCAATTGTATTCACACACTAGCGCAACACATGCAAAATCATTGTGGTCGCTCTTTGAAGATAGGAACTTTCAAAGTTTTGGAGTCTCTAGAGGGTATGAAGAGAAACTTTAAAATGTTGACCACTTTGCTGGGTCTATCGGGAAGCCCCAAAGGAAATTTAGTATTTGTTTGAGGTCACTCAGGACCCTGGGGGTCTGAGAGCTTGATGAAGTCATACACCAATTTTTCCTTTCTTTCTTTCATTGTTTGGAGTTTTAGGTTTTGTTTCTGTAAATCTTCTTAAAGCCTTTTTAAAGAAGAGGAGTTTCACTTTTAAAAAAACTAAGGAGGAAAAACTTCATGAGTAGTGGTTGATATCCTGTGGTATAAGCCTACTTAATCATCCAAGTTCTCTGCCCTAAAGTAGACATAGACCCATAGTGGGATTAGACCCTGCTGCCAGAGGCTGTTGGGTTCTTAGGCCATTGTCTAAGATGTATGCAAATAGACCCAGTGCCCCAATGAGTTCACACCCCAGGGCTGATGCCATGCTTATGTTTTCCCTCAGTTCGGGCACGTTTGTTCTTCAAGTTACCTAAAAGGTAGCATTGGAACCATCTCCACATTTCCAGAGACTTTTTCTCCTTCCTTGTGGAAAGCCCGTTGGAAATTCCTGGGTTTGTTGTTGTTGTTTTAAGCATTCCTCTGAATTTACTTTTTGAATGATTTGTTTCCCTGTTTGCAAAGGTAGGTGTTAAATCTCACACGTGCTTGGTGACCTGAATATCAAGGCAGCCTTTTTGGAAAGTCAATTAGCAATATTTAAGAACAAAACATGTGTCCAGTTTTCTAGGAATATGACCTGTAGATACACATCCACATGTACGAAAGATGCATTGTGAAACGATTTTCACTGCAGATTTTGTTTGTCATAGTGAGCTGTGGAAATGGCCTAAATGGCCATCAGCTGGGGGACTGGATCATGGTTCACCCATTAAATAGAATGCTACAGAGCCATTAAAGGGAATAGTTGGGTCATAGTGTGCTGAAATGAACCCACACCTCACTAAACGAGAAAAAGTGAACAATAAAATAATGTGTATGGTAAGGTTCGTGCCTGTGGGAAAACAGAAAATATATGTGCTTGAGTATGCATAGATAGATTTCAAAAGGATACTCAGAAAAATGGCTCAAAGATGTTGAATGTTGCAGGAAAGAACTGGAGCAAAAAGTAGGCTTATTTTCGATGTATACCCTTTTGCTCTTTGTTGAAATTGTTGTATGTGTACCTTTTTCACCAGTGAAACACTGAAAGAGAAATGGTTTTGCTTGCACAAAGAATCTAGACTTAGATTGGATTGAGACATGAAGTCTGTTATCACCAGGGACCTTGGGATGCTCCCTAATCTCTCTAACTTACTTGTAGCGACTATCTTATAAGGTTACTATGAAGATTAAGTTACGAATTGCATATAAAATAGTACAGCCAGGACACAAGTCACTTTCCCAGTAAATGTAAATGTATCATAATAATGGTGATTATGAGTTGCCTGAGTGGCTCATTTGGTTAAGTGTCTGACTTTGGCTCAGGTCATGATCTCACAGTTTTGAGTTTGAGCCCTGCATCAGGCTCTCTGCTCTCAGTGCAGAGCCTTCTTGGGATTCTCTGTCTCCCCCTCCCCTGCTTGCTTACTCTCTCAAAAATAAATAAGCATTAAAAAAGATAATGGTGATGATGGTGATAATGAGAGTGAATATTTACTGAGTGCTTACCATTTTCGAGGCACTGTATTAAGAGCTTTCCATGTATTGATTCATTTAATCTTTAGAACAACCTTATGAGGTAGCTACTAGTTTCGTCCTAATTGTACAGATGGGAAAACTGAGGTACAGAAAGGTTATGTAACTTGCCCCAAAAGACATAGCTAGTAAAGAACAGAGCTAGGGATTCAAACATAGGTGATCTGGCCATAACCTGAGCTCTTTCCCAATTGCAGAATGGCCCTATGTCTGCTGGACAGACTGGCCACTCTTGGCACCATTTTCAAGTGAATGAGAGAGTCAGTCCAGTTTCTAAGAGAAGTGCTGGAAATATTTGTAAGCATATGACAGTGCTTTCTTACCCAACCCCAAGTCAGAATATTACAATCAAAATGTCACATGGGTCTTTCCCCTGGAGTGTGTGGGGACCTCAGGTGGAACCTCTCTGCTTATGAATCTGGAGTCACTGTCAGAAACCCTGCTCAGAAATTATTACTTTGGGCTGAAGTCAATGGGGATTATGGGGAGTGGAAGGGGTGAGAGACCTCTCTTCTCTGCATTTATTATCTAATAAATCTAAATACTAAGAGCCATGGGGGCACTTGTCCTGTTTGATGAGGATCACTCAGGTAATGCCATTGGCAGAATGACCTTTCTCAGCAAGATACCTCACCTTTCTCAGGGTAGTCAAGATCTCGTACTTCTTCAGGTAAGCATTTCCTTAATACTTAACCCAAGTTCTCTCAGTTGAATATTTAATCCAACTCTAATGTGTTGCCTTTGCTGAAAGATGGCCAGTCCTTGACTTTTCTTACCCATCTTAAAATGAAGTGCCCTTCAGAACAATTACATGATGAATTCAGCCACTGACAGATCCTGAATATTCTAACATGAAACATCTTAGGCTCACATTCGTTTTCTTTGTCTCTGGATTTACTCACAATTATCTGAGTAACTATTCGTCACTTCACCTCTATTTGCAAAGCCCTTTAACACTCACTCACTCTCTGTTGAAAACTCCCATTTTCCTGTGCCAGCATCTCTCCACTGTTCTAATTTTCCAAACTATTGATCAATTTTTTTCCATTCTCTGTAAGATTTCATTTTGAACAGTCTGCTAGCCAAGGGATCCTTGGTGTAGCAACTCAAAACTAGACACAAAGACACCAGCTCTTTTGAAAGGGTCGTCCTTTAATCATTCCACACTCATTGCCTTTCATGACTAATGTAAAAAACAATTCAGCAGCCTTTGAGTTGCTGTTTCATGCTTGGCAAGGTCAACATTGGAAGTGCCAGGCTCACTAAGACCTCCCAGGTACTGCTGTGGCCAGGGGCCATGCTCTAGAGGAGAGAAAATCCCTTCATTGAGCATGATGGGGAGAAGGGGGGGCTCTTGATCAATGTGTTAAATTAATTCAAGCTGGAAAGGAATCTAAGAGTAAACTATTTAACCTCTCTTCTGCTTATCTTTGTTTATGTTCTGACTTTAAGATCTGCTTCTTCTCACACTTGGGAATTACAGACATTGTACTGGCCAAGGTTGCAAAGTACATTAGGACTTATTCTAGAAAGGAAACAATGGGATAAAGCTGGTATTTTTAAAAATGTAATTCACAGGGCACCTGGCTGGCTCAGATGGAGGGAGATGAGACTCTTGATCTTGGGGTCGTGAGTTTGAGTTTCGTATTGGGTGTAGGGATTACTTAAACAATTTTTTTTTAATTTACAGGAGTAAACATTTTTGATAGCAAGAGGTTATTCCCTCGGACCCAAAATCTTTTCAAATGGAGCCTCTTTTAAAGTTAATAAAATGTTTCTGTCTTAATCTTCAGAGATGTTTCTTCCAATACACTTTATGGGGCCATCCATATAGTATTATCTAACTTCCTAGAGGTTCCTCCTCATTTTTCATAATAGAAATTGCTTGCAGGCATTGGACTTGAAAGCCCTAAGAAAAAGGAAGGATTCATCAAATGATGATTATGTGGGCAAATCTCAGAAGGCTAACTATGCAGGAGCATTGACCTTCAGAAGCACTGAATGCAGCACCAGGATTTAAGACTACAAAACCTGTAATTGTTGTCTACCACCTTCTTTAGTGTCAATAGGGAGAATGCATCTTCCCCTTTGTAACAGAAGAGAAAACTAAGACTGTTTGCTTCCCTTTCCTTCTTTCCAGAGTGAAAAGGTGAATTTTTCTGTGGAAAAATCTTGTTGCGATCTCTATGGAAACTCCCCATGACAATGATTTACTTATCAAGTAATCTTCCTCTTCCTAGAAGGAAGACTAGAAGTGTAAAGAGAAAGGAACAGCAATCTTCAAAAGTACTAGTGAAAACATTTGGTGCAAGGAAGACTAGAAGTGTAAAGAGAAAGGAACAGCAATCTTCAAAAGTACTAGTGAAAACATTTGGTGCAAGGAAGACTAGAAGTGTAAAGAGAAAGGAACAGCAATCTTCAAAAGTACTAGTGAAAACATTTGGTGCAAGGAAGAGCAACAGTTCCATCAGCCACATGGCAGAGCTTGACTTTTGGTGTTTATCAGAACACTTTCCTGATTTCAGTCATTTTCTATAAATTTAGGCTCGTGCTCATTTACATAGAAATATATTGAAATAAACCATTGGCAGCCTAAATGGAGACTCAGGAATCAGGAATCACCGGTACTGGGGTTTCAAACATTCCTGTGTTTGTCTGATGATGCCTCCCTAGGCCTGCAGTAAGCCCGCAGAGAAGCATATAGATCAGGACGCAGCACACTATTTCCTCTCCCTGCCTTAGGGGAGATAATGAGCGACTTACAAAGGGATTTAAGACCTAGTCTGGAAACTTACAGTAAATGAGTTAGGACCCAGAGACGGTTTTCAGCCAGGGTCACCAGTTTCCTGTTCGCAAAAGGAGTTGATCTGAACTTAGTTTAGTGCTTAAATGTCAAATAGCCTATTGAGCAAACTTGAGGTAAAATTCAGATGCTTTAGTATCACTGGCATTTGAGAATGAACACATTCAGACACTATGATTTTTAAATACCATTTATTTAACCCAAATTCGATTTGTATTTTCAAGGATGCCTTTCAAAGATATAAAAAAAAATTCATGTTCAGAGCAAACAATTTTGTTCAATTTCTATAAAAAACAAAATTACTTTTTGGGGGGGAATGGACCCTGTAACATGGGAAATTGAAATTTGCTTCGCTGAAATTCAAATTTATACATGCAACAACAAACATGCTTTGTTTTGGGATGGGCCGAACGTTTAAGAAGCTCCAATGAAATATAAGAATTAATTTGGTAAAAGGCAAGAAGTATAACTGTGGTTCACACTTACAGGAATAGTCAGTACACGAACCCAAGTAATGGGATCTTTGCAGCCTTACAGGGGTTGAGCCACTTGATCGATCCTCTTTTGAAACAGTTTCAGAATCATGTTATTTCAGTAACTGGTAAAGGTCTTGCTTACGGATAAAAATCAGAAAAAGTGGCTTAGCTGCTTAATTTCCATGTTTATCAGAAAAATTGGCTTAGCTGCTTAATTTCCATGTTTGTTACATAAAGATGGATAGGTTTGCCCAAGTACTTGTGGGGTGGAAATACTGTGTAGACTTTGGCATTTTCAGAGAAGTTCAAGTCCACTTCATAAAACATTCTAATTTACCTTTATGGGGGCAGGGAGTAAATCTGTATTTTTGTGTATAAAGTAAGGTTATGGGGCACCTGGGTGACACAGTCAGTTGAGCATCGGACTTTGGCTCAGGTCATGATCTCACAGCTTGTGACTTCGAGCCCTACATCGGGCTCTGTGCTGACAACTCAGAGCCTGGAGACTGCTTCAGATTCTGTGTCTTAGTCTTTCTCTGCCCCTACCCAACTCATGCTCTGTCTCTCTCTCTCAAAATTAAACATTAAAACAATTTTTTAAAGTAAAGTTTATGACTGAGATCAAAACCAGAGGAAATGGACAGTGGCAAATAATTATCCATTTTAAATGTGGGAAGAATGATAGAGACCCTACTGAAGAGGAAGCTGATCAAAGTTTCAGATTTTTGAACTCACATCTGTCACTTGATAATTGTGTTCCACTGGGCAAGTCACTGAGCCTCAGTGAGCACAGTTTTTCATTATTTCGGGGATAAAATTAAAACCACAAAGCATTATTCTGATTTTCCCTACCTGCTCCAGGGTAGGAACCGTGTAGGAAATGTTTGTGAAGAAATCCAGGTAGGTAAAATCTGTACAGATCTGCACATTTGAAAGGCTGATAACTTCTTTCAAAAATATACAGCTCTTTGGGATGCCTGGGTGGCTCAGTCTGTTAAGCGTCTGACTTCGGCTCAGGCTATGATCTCACGGTTCTGGGTTCAAGCCCCGCGTCAGGCTCTGTGCTGACTGCCAGCTCAGAGCCTGGAGCCTGTTTCAGATTCTGTGTCTCCCTCTCTCTCTGACCCTCCCCTGCGCATGCTGTCTTTCTCTCAGAAATAAGTAAAAGAATTAACAAAACTGAAAAAAAGATATACAGCTCTGACCAGAAGCTTTCATATGTGTGTGATCATCATGGTAAAAGGCCTTTTGGTTTTCAGTATTTTGATCCTTTCCATAGGACACAGAGTCTACCCATCTGCTCACCAATGGCTAGCCTAAATGTGTATTTTATTGTATTCTAACAATAAAAGTTAGAATGATATACTTCTTCATTGCTTAATTATTCCCTCCAAAGACAACTACTTGTACTGTGGAAGGAGCAGGGCTTTGCAGTGAAAACGCACAGACCTGAAAGCAGTGCATTAATTATTTTATTAATTTCTTCTTTTTACATTATGGGAAACATTCATCTATTTACAATTTTTTTTTGTCCACACACAATCTAGGTAAATAAGCCTATGAAATTCCACTTCATAAAGCCATAAAAATGTTCCCCACCCCTCCATCTGAAGGCTTTCAAGTGAATCTTTTTTTTCCAAACCAAAATAATTTTTAAAAATTACACTGGGAATTCAGATATGCTAGTGATTTACATTCCAGTTATTTAAAATATGCATCTAGACATGTTTTAAAAAAGAAATGGTAAATTCACAAGGATAAGGCTTAAATTAAAGTGGTAATGCACAGTAAAACATTAAGGAAACATCTATAAATAACAGAAATATATTACAAATAAATTAGTTCTATTTACCATTTCAAATATTAAAAATCTTTAATCCATTTCTTCATCTCTCTTTACAAAAAGGTTATGTGAATTGTATGGAAACATCTGCAAAAAATATAATAAATACTTAATTTCTTTGAACGTTTTTTGATGTGGGAGACAAACTTCTTTTGTAGTTCCCCCCCCTCCCCAAGAAAATGCCCAAACAGCTTTATACCAAAGTTAAACAAAATAAGTAATTTTTCAGGGTACACACATTTTCCATTATGAACTAAAAAACGTTTCTACAAATTACATCAAAAAGAACAATGTAACAAAGGTTATGCTCATGGATGTCAGCTTAAGGGGCAAGTGGTTAACAAGCAGCTTTATGTGGGGTCATGTTTGAAGATCAATAATTAGCTTTTTATAAAGTGTTTGTACAATTTGTGTTTTAAGGAAGGCAAAGGTCATGATGCCTGCAGGCATTCGGCTAAAAGATTTAAAATTCTTACCAAAAATAGCTTATGAATATACAAATACCATTCACATAGACAAGATAAATAGGCCTTCTCTTGTCTCTCTTTAAAATATCCTGGGCTAAACCAGTTTCCAAAGAAAATAGGATGATCTTGAATTGTATTAGAAATCGATTTCTTAATCCCAATGTCTCTACCTCGGGGCATGGAGCTGTAGTTGGGAACATGGGTGTTACAATGGATACCGCTTCCTTCCCTTCCCGTCAATCTATGAGTTCCAAGTCATTTTCAGGATTGAATGGGACTGTAGGCTACCCAAGGTGGCAGTTGGCCTTACTGGTTGCAAACTTTGTGTGACCTTCCGTTGCTGCTACAGACTAAAGAAAAGGCGTATTCTTTTTAACACAAGTGAACACTTGAAGTTCGAAATCTCTGTAAGCTCCAATTTTGCAAAGCACTCAAGGTGCTTTGTCCACCCTAGTTAAAAGTTGGTTGGTTGGTTTTTAAATAGGTTAGTAGCCCTTTTCTTGTAAACCACAGCAGTAAACATTTGTGCCCTGTTTATAAAGATAGCTCAAAGCATCAATGGCTCTGAGAGGTAGCGAATTCCCTAGTGGTTTTAGAATATGACCATGAAAATAGTTGTTGCCAGAACCCATCACTTCTCTAAATTTCGTAAATAGATTAGCACCTGGCTACAAGAGTATATAATTTTTTAAAAAACCCTCTGGTGCACGCTTATTTGATGTGTTTTTAGTCTGTCATTTTTCAGTGGTAATTTCTAATGCTTTAGGGGGAGAGCTGGACATAAAATGCCAGTGATACTTTAAGATCATCACATCCTAAATGTTTAAACTGCTACGAGTAAGGGCATTTAAAGATAGCTTCGGCTAGATGCTTAGTGCACACTGCCCATTCGTCAGGACTAAAAACGTAAATCCACATTCTCTGCCAAAAGCCTGGGTTTCTTTCAGTGCTTATGAATCACTACTTTTCCCCCTTCCTCGTACTGCTGAACTTTTCAGGTCAAATTTCTTCTCTCACAACCTGGGACCTCAAGATGAAGGGCAAGCTCTTTGGAATGAGGCCGCATGTCTACTTGGGTAGGAAATTTATTGTAATCGGTTTGACACAGGACGAAATCCTTATGCTGGGGTATGATAGGATTCTGGGTAGCAGTTTGAGAAGACCAAAGGTGAAAATATGTCTGCATTACAAACTACTGGGTTACAGCAGATGGATGTGTAGCATTCAAAGGGATGACAGGAAAATCCAAACTTCTCTCTGAAACACCCTCCCTGCCATTTACAGCACTTCTTAAGCAGGTGTGTACTTATATGCGTAATTAGATAGACACCCCCCCCCCAGGACAGACACTAACAAATTAAGAGGACCAACACTTTCCCCTTTAAAGACCCCCACCACAACAACAATATAATACACATAGTACAGTAAGAGTTGATAAAATGTTTCAGCTCTAAATTGTCTTAATTTAGGACAAAAAAAAATATCCCTTATGTAGTATATCTTAAACTATCAGTGCTTCCTTGCCTTGCCTTTCTTCATTTTATTGCCTTTCAGAATAGATTAATTTCCCTGAAAGATCGAATTTACAATCTTCTGCTGATTGAAACATTTGAAGCAGTGATGGAGTAACAGAGAGGCAGTTGGTGCAGCTGTGAGTGAAGCAGGCAATCCCCAGCACCTGCAGAGTTTGCTTCTCCCTTCCCCACTACGTATCCAGCCCCACTTCGTCCCCTCTAGGATTGTCACTCATCGATTCCGGTGAGATGGCGTGATTTCTGAGGTTGGAAATAAAGTGCTCCATCTGCTTTACAAAATAATAACCGTTTGGGGGAAATAAAGGGAATCGGAGCCCTAGTTTCTTTCACGTGGAAGACGGTTAAGTCCCAAAGGATCACCCTGTGCTACTGGATTTCTGAAATACCCTATGGTTTTATATTGCTGAGCTCTAGGGACAGACTAGCTTGGGAGAACTGAGGATGGTGGGTGACCTAAAGGGGCCATTTCTACACAGGTGGGTTTGGCTCTGCCGAGAAAAGAAAGGGCCGGCTGTGCGGATGAGGCAGGTGGGTGACGCGTCAGTACGGGTGGCGAAGCTCGGTNTCCCCGAGCCCACCCACCCAAACCTAAAAGGCCAAATGAGGAAGAGGAGATGTTAAGACTGTGTTCTTTAGCTTTGTCGATGCCACTGTGAGTTATACCCGTTTGGACATCACATACAAACACACAGCTATATACTTCCTGGGGTCACCCTGGAGGGAGGACACTGGTGGTTCCTCCGCTCNAATCCGTTTCCAGACAGCCTCCTAAAAGAGCCCCCTGGGACGTCACTCCTTAGGGGCCTCAGGACGGCTGTGGTGGCCCAGAAGGCAATTCCTTCCAATCACCAGGACAGACACTGTGCCTTGAAAATTTAACCCAGGGTTGAAAGAGGTCTTCCCCCTCTCAGCATCAGCAAACTCTGAAATGGTTGGATACTTTAAACTGCCACTGCAAAAATAACGGCCCTTCAACACTTGGGTCACAGAAAAACAAATGCAGCAGGAAGGCTGCGAATCTAAACCACTGAAGGAATTTTAGGAAAAGGATAGTGAGTTTTTAGGCTCTCGGTAAGGTCCATGTGAATCTGCTGTTTTCATTTTTAGTGAGATACCTTCAATTCTCATGACTCAGATGTGACAGTTACCTTAAAATAGGGATTTTATGATTCTCCAAAGGGCACTCCTGTGTCTTAGCACTTAACACTCGTTGTGGCAAATCCTCCTGGCTTGCCTGGGTGAAGTGCCTAGGTAAATTTATTACATTGGAATTGCCCTCAGGCTGTTTAAGATGGAGTCTGTGTGGACCAAAATGGGAAGTTCAGAGTGCAAACAGCATTTGGCCAACTCTGATTGTGCTCATTCCTGTCAAGTTCGGGGGGTGCTGAAAAGCTCTGGTTATAGACAAAGTGTATAAAAATTTAGAAATCAAGTTCACTAATGACTTACTGTGTCCATGTCAACAGGTTACATATGTCAATTCTTACCATCACAAATTTTGGACATTTTAAATCTTCACTGTGGGGTAACTTGGTGATATTTGAAAAAGTGTGAATGCTGGAAACTTTTTAACCATATCTTCCTTTCCTTGTACTTTAAAAAAAATAATACTTGGAAAAAAAAAAAACCCCAGTGAGTGAGAAAGTAGATGGATCAGCTCTAGAAACTAAATTACCAGTATGTATGTACATCTGTCGTGTTTTCTTAACAATTTAAAAGCTTATTTAGTACATAGTTTTAAACACAGATTAAAGAAAACTAGATTGAGTGCAAACGTTTGGCTTCCCAGGTAAGAGGCCAGACATACATCAATGATACTTTCAAGCTTAACACTAAAGCCCCCAGGTCAATGGTGATAGAACTGGAGATGAGGGACAATGACAATGACCATCTTGTTGATTATGAATCGGCCCTTGGGATTGGCTTTTTCCTGGGAGTCCACTGACTATGGACCCGTATACCATGATGGAAAGCAGCAGAATGGACTGGATTATTGTGAGCTCTCTGACAGGCAAGGAGATCTGAAAAGGACAGGCTACCAGAGCCTCTTGGGAACAACCAAGCCTAGTTTTTAGAAGCTGAATCTCTTGGAACTATTTGACCTTCGGCCATTGGAAAGCAAAGGGTTAAAAAAGTCATTGATGACTGGATATTGGATACCTGTGTGAGTCTGGTGGAACCACGTAAGCAAATGTGAAAATTACAGTTCATTAATTAAAGTAAAATAATTTGAATCTTTATTTCTAAACTGTTGAATGAGAAACCCAGTGAGCAATATTCCCCACGGCAAGTCAACCAAAAGTAAAACTCTTAAAAAAAAAAAAATCCCAACATTTATGATTACCATGAACCTTTATGGTGTATATTTTTAACCTTGAACAACAGTGGTTTCTTTATTACTATATTTATGAAATGATTATCAAAGTCGGTTAGTTTTCAGGGCTTCCTATGTTTCTCAGAAACACATCCTAGGGTGTAAGGAAGTTGAACTCTTGCTCTATATAATCATGCACTGAAGATGTCATTTATTTTAGTTTAAAAAGCAAAATGGAGGCAGTTCCTTCCAGTGACTAAAATGGTTTAACTTAAAGTTTAATTAACAAAAAAGCCACATTCCCATTTTCCAATTCACAAAGACAGGTTTTTCTTAAAAATATGCCTGAAACATATTACAGATAATATCCCAAATGATTACTATGTAAACATTGTCATTACAATGAGATTAATATGATATCAGCTCCATTTCACATTGTAAACAGCAAGACTGAATGCAGAAGCCTATTTAGACTGTCCAGTGTTTGTGCAGGTTTTTAAATGAACCATACAAAATCTACATTGTTCTACCTTCTTGTCAAGAGGATCCATCTGTTTCCAATTATTGGCCTTTAACTGATGAAGTTCATCAAATTTCATACTAATATTTTCTATGGACAACTGCAGCATGTCCCAGAACCCTGCCAGATCCTGGGAAGTGGGCCTCGGATGAGCATTGGGATTCTGTGCAAGAGAGAGAAAAACATTCATGCTTTAGAGGCAATCAGTGACAAGCACAGCACCAAAGGGGCATTTTCAAATATTTCAAATAACATCAGGGGGATGAATTTCTTCTGGCTTTCAAATAGGAGATAAGAGTGAGGCTACAAGTGGTAACTCACTACCCTTCCTTCCTATCTATATCTATCATCTATTATCTACCATATCTATCTCTATCATCTATTATCTTTCTGTCATTTCTATCTATCATCTATCTATAAGATTTATTAAAGAATAATTGAAACACACAATTGTAAGATATTTAAAGTGTACAATGTGAGGATATGATATATGTACACATTGTATACGGCCTCCTCCCTTAGAATTAATAAACACATCCATCACATCACATACTTATCTTTGTGTGTGTGTGTGTGTATGTGTGTGTGTGTGTGTGAGAACATTTAAGTTTACTCTTAGCAAATTTCAGTTATACAGTACAGTGTTATCAGCCATAGTCACCATGTTGTACATGAAATCTTCAGACCGTACTCATCTTATAACGGCAAGTTGGTACCCTTTCAACCAATGTCTTCCCTCTCCTCCACCCCAAAACCCCTGGAAACCATGGGTTTGACTCTTTTTAAAAGATTCCATTTCAGCAGCACCTGGGTGACTCAGCTGGTTAAGTGTCTGACTTGATTTTGGCTCAAGTCATGATCTCACGGTTCGTGAGTTCAAGCTGTCAGTGTAGAGTCTGCTTGGGATTCTCTCTCTCCCTCTTTCTCTGTCCCTCTCCTGATTGTTCTCTCTCTCTCTCTCAAAATAAATAAACATTTTTTTAAAAAGATTCCATTTCAAATGATAATTTTATATGCTTATCCATCTAAGTTGGTGATTCACAAATGTCAAGGTTGTAAAACTCTTCTTTTGTATTACAACATCTGTCAATGTGGTATGGGGAGAGAATCCAAACTTTAAAAAAAAACTATGACCAAAATGCATTAAAACATATTTAAATGAAGACACCGTCTTTGAGGGGGGGAAATGCAGTATATTATTAGTGGACTTGGAATCTGACTTCATGCCATCCAACTTATTCAGAGAACAGATAAGAAATCTAAAATAAGATTTGTTTTAACAGTTGTGTTCAGTGAAACAACAGGGTAAACAAATGATGAGTAAGAAAATAATTACATTTTTAATATTTCTTAATTTTGTTTTATTTTTGAGAAAGAGTGCAAGTGGGGGAGGGGCAGAGAGAGAGGAGGACAGAGGATCTGAAGCAGCTCTGTGCTGAGAGCAAAGAGCCTGATGCAGGGCTCAAACTCATTAACCTCGAGATCTTGACCTGAGCTGAAGTTGGATGCTTAACCGACTGAGCCACCCAGGCACCCCCAAAATAACTGTATTTTTAATGTACTGTGAACAATTAAGATGTTACTAATATAGGAAGTCATTTTATCATACAAGTACTTTGACAAAATCTTTTGGAAATTAATTCATTTTAAATCAACCCTAACATAAAATAGCAAATGTGAGAACACATATCTATACATTACACATAGATGTCTGTAATGACCCACTTTCTAGATAATATTAAACAGTCTTTGGTGTTTAAGNNNNCTTGACAGGTACTAGAAAGTATGAACCATGAATTTATATGATGTAAAACAGAAAAAATGTAACTAAGAGACTGAAGGTGTCATGCTCAGTATTAATCACTACCATCAGTGGTAGCTAAGGGCATTCATGGTTCTGTGGGTGGGAGCTTCCAGGGATCAGAGGCTTACATCTGGGTCAGTTTGGGTTACCTGTGGGTATTCAAGCCAATTGGATATACTGTGAAATCTTATGCCATATAGTAACTTGAGGCCATTTTGTACTTTTTTAAAAAAATGTTTTATTTATTTTTTGAGAGAGAGCGCAAGGGGGTGGGGGCAGAGAGAGGGGGGCAAGGGATCCAAAGTGGGCTCTGTGCTGACAGCAGCGAGCTAGATGTGGGGCTCAAATTCACAAGCTGTGAGATCATGACCTGCCCCCATTTTGTACTTTCAGACCAACTTTCAGGGGTACCTGGGTGGCTCAGTCCGTTGAGCGTCCAACTTCAGCTCAGGTCATGATCTCACAGTCCATGAGCTCAAGCCCCACGTCAGGCTCTATGCTGACAGCTCAGAGCCTGGAGCCTGCTTTGGATTCTGTGCCTCCCTCTCTCTCTGCACCTCCCCTGCTTGCGCTCTGTCTCTCTCAAAAATAAACAAAACAACCAACTTTCAGAAAGTGCAAGGTCAGTGCTCATCAAAGTTAATAGGCTGGAAATGTTTTAGCTCTCTGATGGACTAGCATTATTGGTCTGTCTTCAAAATAAATACACGTCAAAATGTATTTATTAACTTATACTTCTTAAATGGCCCAGAGTTCTGGAATTCACTGAAGACGTAAATTCTAAAGTTTGTAACTATTTGATTCAGTATTAAACCCTAGCTAGTGACACCCAAATTAAAGAGTTTCTCTGCACCATTTTCATTTCGTAAGTTAAAAAAATGTTCTCAACATCTAGGAATAGACAGATAACAGCTTTAACAAAGTACATTGTGAATGGAGTTTTATGGCCTTCCTCATCTCACTGGTAACTCAGAACCCAATTGCTCATACTTTGGAATTGACTATATTCTCTTCAGTCACAAGACTATCGGCTAAATGGTTTCAGTGCAGCAGTGATGAAATGATAGCTTGGTAGGCCCAAAGAGTTTAATTCTGTATGACGGGCGATTTGGTCCCTCCTCACCAAGAATCTCTTTGCCCCTGTGTCATCAAGGGGACAGATGGGGAAGCAGAGAGAAAGAGAAACTGTGGGTCATGTGACATCCCATGCACAGAGAGTTGCAGCCCTGGCCTTAGTCTGAACCAGGCCACTTGGAGGTCGGAGGTGGTGGAGGGTGAGGAAGGATGAGGGGGGCTGGGTTCCTTAACTTAGTTTTGTTTGAAAAAGTAAGGCTCATCCATTTACTGAGCCTGAAAGTCAAGTCTGGGATAATACTCAGGTGTTGTCAAGTGTTCTCCTCCTCAGAGTAAGAACTCCAGCAAGGACAGCTGGGTCTGGTTGCAGGCAATCTTAGGGCCACTTTGGTGCAGATTTACAGACCTAAGCAATGCCACCCCCAGGCCACCATGCTTCCTGCTGCAGAGAGGGTGGAGCTGACTGATCAGCCCATGACCCTCTAGGAGGGTGTGGACTAGAACTCAAACCTCGGGGGCTGTGTGCGGGGAGGGTGGGGGATGTCAAACAGGCACGGAGGTCAGACAGACTGGGATTTTAATCTTGGGCTCTGCCTCTTACCAGGTGACCCTGGCCAAGTGATTGATTGATCAATTGATTGATTTTTAGTTTTTGTTTTTTATTCCTGACCAATTGATTTAGCTTTTCTGTGCCCATTTCCCTCAATTGTAAAGCTGTCATAAAAATAACATCACTATCCGCTCCATAGGGTCGCTTTGAGGATTTAACCAGAGCATATATCCGAAAGCTCTCAGCATGGCTTCTGGCACATCCTGGGCTCTGAACCTTCCCTTCTGCGACACGATTCGACCAGCCATCCATGGCCCTCCACCCAAAGTGCAGCCCCACTTCCTGCCTCTAACATGCTGCCCACACTTCCAATAAGTTCCTCTCTTGGCTCAGGCATGTGAGCCTATCAAGAACCAGGAAGTGTCAAAAGCTGGCTTTAACAAACCTTTCCTAGAAGGCTGCAAATGTTTCAAAACATTTTCTCTGCAATTTTGTCTTCAAAACTCTGCACAGTGTTCATGTTCTATTTCACAACATACCTGCTTATTGTATAATTCTGTGAAAAAGTGTGCTGTTTGCCCTATAGTGCGTACATCTTGGCTTCCACATATCTTTTAGGCAGTTTGAGAAGCTTTCTATGAACTTTTGCATAGTAAAAGAGCACAGAGTCATGTTAATTAAGATCTGTGACACATTAGCAGGTTTACAAATTAGTAGGAATTCTGTTCGTGGCACTGAGTGAAGCTCAATAAAATATTTGTTGAATTCACTTATCTATACCTTTACTACCCTATGTTATCCCATAATCCAGAAGAGAATTTCTGAGAAGGTGGAAGGATTTTTGCTGAGGGAGAGGAAAACAAACTACAGATGTGGGGGGTGGGTGTGAGGAGGAGGGGAAGGACAGCCCCAAAGGGAGGTTTCAGAAAGAAAAGTCTGGTGAAGAGGGACAGAGAATATCAACTTCTGCATGCTTTCAATTTTCAACCCTGTCTTGATAAATTCCCTTCAGTCTATATAACAAGGTGTGGTTAAAACTCTAAAATCATTGTCCATGAGATTGCAAGTAATCATGTTTTTACTTTCCACAGGATCAACAAGTTGCTTTTCATTTTATTTTAGAGCAAGCATGACCAACAACTGATCAATAAAAGCTCTTCTTGTGGAATGACACTTGCAGAGAATAGTAGCAGTTTCTTAAAAACGGCCATGTGAGGAAGCCCTTGCCCTTGCCTTTTGCAGGCTGTTTAAAAAATATTGTTGGTGCTAGTGTGTTTCTGTCTTTTTGTTTTGCTTTATTTAGTTTTTGTATGTCCAAGAAGGATGAATTATTCATTTGTCTCAAGGAGATCAAATCTACACTTTGGGATGCTGTCCACCTCTGGCCTTAAGTTAAAATCGAGAACCCTGATGATGAGATAGGCACTGATGGCTATTTCAGAAGGAACATCATTATCCAAATGGTTTTCTGTAATACCATTTTTGAAATATCAGGCTGCTCTGTACTTTGGTAAAAATACTGAAATCAGGGCTTCCATGGGGAAGCCAGGAAAATGGAAAAATTTCAGTTACAAAAAAAAAAAGGCAGGAAATGGAGGTTCAACTTGATTGTATGTTTTCTTCTAAGATTATTTAAGTATAAAATAAATATTTTTAATTTTTAAGAAATTAAATTTTTTTCTTAACATTTATTTATCGTTGAGAGGCAGAGACAGAGTGAGACAGAGTGTGAACAGGGGAGGAGCAGAGAGAGAAGGAGACACAGAATCCCAAGCAGGCTCGCGGCTCCCAGCTGTCAGCACAGAGCCCAATGCAGGGCTTGAACCCGCAAACCATGAGATCATGACCTGACCTGAAGTCAGATGCTCAACCAACTGAGCCACTCAGGCACCCCTAAATATTTCTGATTTTAAGAAAAGCAGGCAATACAACTCATCAGAAAACTCTCTATTTCAGGTGAGAGAGTCCAATGGGCCTTAATTTGGTTCAAAATTAGTGTGCCAGGCTTGACAACACGATCCTCTCCTGACTAGCTGGGAAGTGGTAGTGACAGGGAATGTTACCTACCAGGTTTTCTTCACACAGTTCTCTGAATTGGTAGAATTTCTGGGCCATGAGAAGTTGGGCACTGCCCACTGCGGTTCGGATTTTCCCTAGAACTGAAAAAAGCAAACATACAAGAAGTTTACACATTATGTCTCACTGTGGAGATTTAGTCTGGTGAAGCAAAAAGGAAGTTATGCTGCAATAATTAGGAAAAACAGCACACACACTGCACGTGAACACACACACACACTCAGCCCAGCTGCCGTTGTTACTCTGCTAGTCTACGGAACAGAGGCTAGGTGAAAGTATAAAATCGACTTGGACAAAAACACAGGCTGGTCACACATTTTAGGAATGACGGAGTTTTCCATCACAGCGCTGCAGCTTACCAAGAGAAGAGGTCAACAGGTTTTTCTTCCCCCCTTTTACTGCAAGGATAAGTTTCAAGTGTTTATCGGCATAGTTATGGATTTATTTGTGTCAGCAATCACGGTCTGCGAGCTCATTTTTCTAATCCAAATTCAAACACAAGAAAAGCAATCCTAACTTGCAGGGGGGATCTCTTGGCACTCACCATCTCCTATCCATAGCCTTCATTATTTTTCCGGAGCTCAGCCACGGGGACTGTCAGGAGAGCGCCATGGCCAGCTGAAAGATTTTCTAAGGAATGAACATTTTCCGCCTGTTGCCTAGGGAACGCCAGCACCGTCCCAGCTTTTCCACTCCACAGACCAATTTTATTGTTAATATAGGTTTAATTCCCTATGCGCTGCGCTGAAAATCTCCTTTGCAAGCTACTTCTTGTCTTCCGTGCAGACTAAGGCGAGGACCTTTCAACTGAGGGCGTGCTGAGACGGGCGGTTCCGCTCCGCACAGAGCTGTCCTGAGGTCCGCATTGTCCCAAGGCCCTCCCTCCACCCGGCGGGGACCGGGGCACAGCTGCGCTGCTGGAGCTCTGCCACCAGGCAGTTCTCAACATGCCCTCCCTGTCGGGAAGGAAGGGGAGAAGGCGCCCTGCTCGCCCCTTCTTGGTCCCGCATAGACAGGGAGACTCTCAGAACGGCACTTGCCCCGGGGTGAAATCTGCATCTGCAAGGGGAGGTGGAGTAAAGGATCCAGTGTGTGTGCCGCGCGGTTGTGTTGCGGATTTACAAAGCCCAAGACCCAGAATGGAATGAGGTCTCTCTTGCTCGACCTCAGTCCCCACCAAGTCTGAGAAGAAAACAAAAGAAAAAAAAAACTTTATTGTGACACAGGGTTTTCTAGTAGTTTTCTTCTCTGTTTAAAACTGACAGGGCAGGGGGCACCTGGGTGGCTCAGTCAGTTGAGCTTCCGACCTCAGCTCAGGTCATGATCTCAAGAGTTGTGAGTTCAAGCCCCTCATCTGGCTCTGTGTTGACCGTGCAGAGCCTGCTTAGAATTCTCTCTCCTCTCTCTGCCCTGTTCACACTCTCTCTCAGAACATTAAGACAGAACAAAACGAAAACCTGCCAGGCTAGACCATGGCTTATGATGCACACTATACTTAGGTATTACTCAAATAGTTCGGCATCCCCACGCATGGAACTTAGGGCGTTTATGAACTGTCTGTCACCAGTCATTCCAAACAGCCCAAATGCAGAAATTGCCTCCTCAGTGACAGCCGGGGTCTTCCCTTGATGGCTCTAAGGCAGCAATTCCTCAGGCCTAAGTGTTTACTTTTTTCCAGTCTTGCTTTTAACACCTTTTGCTATGTGAGGCCCTTCTCCCTTTTTCCACACCCCTGAAGCAGAAAGGAAAAAGTGTGTGGAGACACAGAGCATCCTAGTAACTAAAGATCCAGGCCCTGAGCTGGCTGAGAGTTTTGGCTCCAACACTTACCAGCCCCTGCCATGGACAGGTCACTTAATCTCTGTTCTCTCCTATGTAAAGTAGGGTTAATGGTACCGATTTGTAGGGTTGTTGTGAAGGTTAAAAGCAGTAATACATGGGAAATGCGTGGGACAGTGTCTGATATATAACAAACAACCTATAAATGTTTGTCATCACCTAGGGCCACGACACTACCCTTCCTCTCTGGGTGTGTCACCTGAGGGCCCCACACTTGCTCTGCCCGGAAGAGAAGAGAAAAAAAAAACAACAAAGTCTGGATTATTCAAAGGTAACCAAACATCCTTGGTTGCCTGGGACAGGTATGTGCTTTGGATGACCTGTCCCAGATCCGAGACAGCTCTGAGGAGGCATTTCCCATGTGAACATGTGGCTTAGGTAAACTCTAAGGTCCCTGGAAACATCTCTGAATTATGTTTCTGATGGGTACGATTGTGACACCAGCAAATCCTCAGAATGAATCCTGGAAGCTTAGAACTTGAACTGAGGGGTCTCTAATTTGCTGGCTGGGATTGCGGGGACCCTTGGAACTGTCAAAGCAACTCAAGCTCTTCTAATAGTCCTCAAAACTTTGAGCTGATGGTTCTCCGTTACACCTGAAAACCTGAGCTGTGAGACTAGATTACTATAGTGACAGCAGCCGAGTAAGGCAGTGATTCTCAAAGAAGAAGAAAGCCCTGCTCCAAATAATCTATCAGGCAACACCCAACCGTGTAGAGGTCAACCCAGATGATGTCTCCTTGGAAGTGAAACAAGGGACATCTTTATTCAGCATGGTCTGGCGAGAGCCCAAGATTTGGAGCAAAGGTAACTGGGGTGAAGTTGTGGCCCTTCTGTTTTCCAGGTTTTTTCCACCATGTTCCTTGAGTAGAAATTCCTTCCTGGCTCTAGGATTGTTTGCATCTCCAATGTCTGAGTGATAATCTGTCCCGGGCCCAGAAAAGGGAGGTGCTGATGTGGGCTTTCAGAGAAGCCATGCAACAGGTCAAGCAGATTAAATTCCTACTTCCTTGCCCTCTATGCTTTTGTTTCTAGAGAACTAAAAACTCACTTTAATTTCTTTTAAGTTCATTTACTTAGAGAGAAGTAATAAAAGAAGTGCCACTATTTTTAGGTAGGTAAGTCTGGCCTCCCTAGGTGTCTTATAAAACCTCTGGTAGTTAATTTTTAAGATTCCTTTGTCCCTTTCTTTCCTCCCCAGCTGTTAGTCTGTTCCTCAATGGAAGTATAAAATAACAACCCAGAACACTGGTGAACTAAATTCCTTCCATTTCAGAGGTAGGCACCTCCATACTAACTCCGCCACTCATAATTCTAGAAACTTCTCATCCTGCAGTAGATGGTTATGGGGAATCGTAACAGAGAGCACAGGCCTGGGTTAGTTCACCACATAAAGCCAGGAAGATCTTTTGGAAGGTTATCACTGTTTGGTTTTTGCACAGATCTGCTTATTTGTATTATTATCTTGTATTTCTCTCTTTTTTAAAGTTTATTTATTTATTTTGAGAAAGAGAGAAAGCACTAGTGGCGAAGGGGCAGACAGAGAGGGGGAGAGAGGAAATCCCAAGCAGCCTCCATGCTCTGTGCGGAGCCCTATGTGGGGCTTGAACTCATGACAGCAAGATCACAACCTCAGCCACTGTCAAGAGTCAGAAGCTTAACCAACTGAGCCAACCAGGAGTCCCTATTACCTTGTATTTCAAAGCACTTTTCACACATGCATCAAACTGGATCCTCTCAGGACCCTGTGAGATAGGGAAGATACTATCATTTAAGAAAATCTGGGCTTGAATAATGCACTGCCTTCCCTGGTGGACCTATTGTGCCTGGGGTTCAGTCTTCTCCCTCCCCGTCTGCTTGTGCTGGGTTGAAAACTGGGTCCAAATCTACTGGAGAGGGTGATTTCTTTCTTTTATCTATACTTTCTAGCTGGGATCACTGGACAGAAGGGGGGTGGCTGTAGCTAGCTGATGGAAGAATGTGAGGCCATTCAGCAAACTCGATCTCTGCCCACACCGAGATGGGAGAGCAAAGCACATGTTCACAAACTGTTGCACAAAGAGATTTCAGCTGTGAAAAGAATGGAAGAACCGGGGATCACTTGAAAGGGATGCTAGTGGGTGTAAGTAAGGTTTAAGTTTGGGTTTTCCTTTTATTTTTTATTTTTTAAATGTTTTAATTATTTCTGAGAGAGAGAAAGAGAGACAGCGTGAGCAGGGGAGGGTCAGAGAGAGAGGGAGATACAGAATCGGAAACAAGGTCCAGGCTCTGAGCCAGCTGTCAGCACAGAGCCCGTTGCGGGGCTTGAACCCATGAACTGCGAGATCATGACCTGAGCTGAAGTCAGATGCTTAACCGACTAAGCCACCCAGGCGCCCCTGGGTTTTCCTTTTAAAGATTCTTTATACATCAGAATAAGAAGCAGAGAAAGACTATTTTGGCTATGAGATGGCTCTTTTGTGAAAAGTCTCATTTTAAGTCTAGCTATATGTAAAACAACCCCCAGACATTAGGGAAGAGCATACCTCCTCCCTCCCACTGACCCCGTGGGGGATGATTCTTATTTGGGAACAGGGAGGTGGTATACAAGGTACAGGGCTGAAGAGGATGACTATTTTTTTAAATTTAATTTAATTTTTAAAGTAATCTCTACACCCAATGCGGGGCTCGAACTCACAACCCTGAGATCCAGAGTCGCATGCTCTGCCAACTGAGCCAGCCAGGTGGCCCAAGAATGATAATTTCGTTTAAACCTGCAAGTGGATCCATGGTAAAGGTGCAAACGTGCTGACCACACAGAGTAAAACAAAGACTGTTTCCCTTGGGGCTATGCCGGACNNAGCCATTCCCCCCACCCCCCACCCCCGCTCCCCCCCAGTCAGAGTCAGTATCCCTAAGCATAGCTCTCTCTCCCTTTCTCTGCCATTGTGGGGTGTGTGGCTGACTGCTCCTCACCATGTCTTCTCACAAGACTTTCAGGGTCAAGCAATTCCCGGTCAAGAAAGAAAAGTGGTACCATCCCATTCCCTCAGTAGATTCAGATGAAAACTGGTAATAAAATGAGGTACAACTGCAATGAGAGACATTGGAGAAGGATGAAGCTGGGTCTATCAGGATTCGCACATGACACATGTATTTAAGCTGCATCAAGGTCACCAGCATCACCACGATCTGGGCAGTTGGACATGCGTTTAGGGGGAAATGATTTTCTATGTTTCTACACTAGTAGGCTGCCTCAGTAATATGAGAGCTTCCATTTGAAAAAAAGAAGTCCTTAAGCATAATTAACACATATCTCCTTTAATATTCCAAGAAGAACTAAGTCTCTAGAACGGAATAGGCAGAAGCAGTGGTTTTCCTGACTGCTTCTGGTTCTTACCTACTACGCCTAACTCCACAATTGTCAAGCCCCCACATTAGGCATCAGAAACAGAGGAATAGACATATTTCTATACCCTCAATGGATGGTGAAGCTTGCCCCTTCCTGTCCAGTGGATATGCTGAGTTGAATGCTCCCCCAGCTCTGCTACCCACATTGCAAATCACCTCGGGTACTCCTTTTCCAGTCTAACTTTTCTTTCTGCTTAAGATACTGGAAAGAGAGTAGGTGTGGAAGTCAGGAATGCCACTTACTGGTGACTGGCCTTGGGAGACTTTACTGTACTCTCAGACTCTGTTTTCTTTACCTGTCAAATAATCATAATACTATCTTCATGGGATTGCTGATTATTTAATGAAATAACATATAAAAACTGTTAGAATGTGAAGTAGAAATTATAACTCCTATTGACATTCTTTACTTCTTGGGCATTTACCTGGGAAACTAAAAGGTGGCATGAGGCAAAAGAGGGAATTATTTCTCCTGCTAATCTTCATATGCCAACCTTTCTTGAATGTCTATCCTATTTGTTTGTTTGTTTGTTTATCTTGGTGGGTTTCATTCAGGCAGATTTAGGCAAGCGTCTATAAGTTCTTTGGTCTCTGTGTATAAGGAATTCATAACAATCATTCAGGGACCCAGAATTTCTGGCATAGTCTGGTGTAGTTCCCCCACCTAGAAGAGCTAGAATAGTGGCCAACTGGCTGCTGGGAGATAGAGATACAGAGAGGAGACAGAACCCTCACCGGTGCGGGACACCTCCACCACCCAGCCGGAGCCTTGTGCAGGAAGCAAGCTCACTGCAAAATGAAGGGTCAGAGCCCTCTGCGTGAGAAGCAGCTCCTATTACAAAACCAGGTCCATCTTCAGGTGCAGAGCAGGCCAGGTAAGTCCTGCTACCCAGAGAGCTACATTCCCATCTTGCGGCCCAGTGTTTAGTCCTGTGGCTCAGGGCCACTATGAACCCATAATTTTCAAACTCAGTTGGTTGTTCATTAGTCCTTTGAGATGATCTTCATTTCCTCCCTCTCTGACTCTCCCTTTCTGACTCCTGCTCACTTGCAACTCAGCCCTGCCTCCTCATCTTCAGCAATAACCCTTCCTCCTATGAGAAGAAGACAGCAGAATCAGGCAGGAATAGTCTCCATGTTCTGCCTCTCCTAATACTGGTCTAGTCCCCTGAACCCGTAAAGAGTGTGAGGGTCCTACACAATGGGTGAGCAGCAGACCCTTCTGGTTACTTGGATAACAGCAGACAGGCCAGGTGCCAGGAGAGAACTACTTACACTCATTCCTAATGTCCCTTCTCCATGACTGTTAGCTGCCCCCACTGTAAAGACTTGTCTACATTCACTCCTCCCATCTGGTTTGCCTGATTCCCTTCTGGCTGCTCTGAGAACGTGCTCCATAAGTCTGTCCCCATCTCTGCGACCCCTGCCTCTCTGTGCTATAGCACTACCGGGGATGTCTGGGAGCATCCTCCAGTCTCTCCCACCCTAAGGGGGGAAACGCCTCCCCAATCTCCCCATCTCCTCTAGCTAGTATAAAATTCCTCTCCTTCCTTGTCCTGGACTGCATGTCTTCTCCCAATATTCAAATGTTGAAGTCCTAACCCCCAATACCTTAGACTATAACTGTTTTTGGAGACAGGGCCTTAAAATGGGTAGTTAAGTTCAAAAGGGGTCATGCGGGCAGGTCCTAATGCAACGTCACTAGTATCCTTATAAGAAGAGATCAGAACATGGACACACAGAGAGAAGACCAGCTACAAGCCAAGGGGAGAGGCCTCAGAAGAAAGCAGCACCTTGATCTCAGACTTCCAGCTTCCAAAACTAAAAAATCTGTGTTGTTCAGGTCAGCGGTCTCCAGTACTTTGTTACGGCAGCCCTAGTGGGCACATACCTTCCCATGAATGCTCTTGAAAGGACAGTGCGCCTCTGCTCCTCTACTTCCTCAGCCACCATTTGTCTCCCAGTTCTCCACCGTATGGCCTCTCTTCCCCCTCCTTACTCTTCTGGATATCTCCCCGTTTGGCCCAAAGGCTCCTGCAGACAGTCTCTGGCTCTGATGCTGCATTCCTTGTTCCTGAGACCTCTCCCTTTTTACCTTGTAAATGCTGACCACAAAATTCAGTCCAGAGCCCATGTCCCTGATTCCCCTTGAACGGATTCATCATTCTCCTGGTTTCAGCTATTTTGGAGACTTGTTTATGTGTCCTGAATTCATCACTCCCATGTGTATCAACCCCCCAGACTTCAGTGTTGCATATCTAAATATGCACTCGGTGTCTCTTGTCTCCCTAGAGCCACGTTTCACTCAGGATTCCCCAGTTGATTACTATTAGGGCTACAAGGCTTCATCACCCTTCATCCACAGTGTGGATGCCAATCTTGGAGGTCTGGTTTTATTAGGGGAACTAGAGGGACTTTTCCATGGGTCCCTATCATCCATGGGGTAAGCGGGTTATTTTCTTCAATGGCTTGCAGGCATGGCCCACCTGTTCAGCCTCACCTCTGCCCACTCCCTCAGTGCTCTGAGTCCTCAGAGCTGTCTCTCTTCTCGAAGCCTTTGCTCAAACTAAACACCAAGCTGGGGAGGCCTCCTGCCTTGGTTCCTATACTAGCCCCTCCCCTCCCCCCCTCCCCACTCAGGTGTACCTCTTCCAGAAGGCCCTATCTCCTTTCCCCTCTCCCTCCCCATTGCTCCTCAAATTCCCATACAGAGAGTTGTCTCTGCCCTTCCCACATTCTTTCCAGCATGATCTATTTATATGTCTGACTTTCTAACCAGACCTCAAGCCTTTCTTTTTTTCCTTAAATGTTTTATTTATTTTTGAGAGAGAGCAAGTGGGGGAGGGCCAGAGAGAGATGGGGACAGAGGACCTGACAGCAGCACATTCAACTGACTGAGCTCCCCAGGTGCCCCCAGACCTCAAGCCCTTCGAATGGGACAGACTGTGCCCGTGTAATTCTTGGTGTCCTGTTCAAGGAATAAGTTTTGAAATTAACAGACTCCTCTACAAAGTCTTTGTTAATGAGAAAAACAAATTAGCTGCAACATTCTAGACTTTACGCATTCTGATTCTTTAAGGATTTTACCATGTCTAGCATCACTTTTTAAGTTACAGTCCTGATTAATTAATTAGCTGATATAGTCTTAGCTGTGCTATTGTTCCTTTTGGGTGTCTGTTTACACTATTTGGGCTGATTTAGGCTGGAAGAACCAAGCCATCTGGAGTCAGATGAATGTGTCTGTGGATGAATTAAACCTCCTTATCGTCAACTTTTGACTTTTTTTTACTCACCTGGCTTCTCCCGCACCCCCAATGTTGTCGACTTTAGGGATGAAGAGGGAAAAGGAAGTTTTAAAAAGTGGATCCACCCAGTTACTTTAAATTCATGTGGATTTGTCACACCAAATCCGTGCGATTTCAAGTTGGGATTATTCATGTGGAGACATTCTTATTTACAAATGCGTCCTCCCTGAAAAGAATTTCTCCAACCAATTGCCCAGCTGCTTCTCAAACACATTTGTGATCCAGACCTGCTGTCAACAAAAGGTCTCCATAGAAAACATGGATCTGTTTCATTCCTGGCTGACAGGGCTTGCTCCGCATTTTACAAGATTTTTTTTTTTAAAGGAGCCAAAACTCAGTGGTTAATGAATAGAGAATAGAATTCTCAAGTAGAAATTGTCTCATGAGCTAAAAGCTTCCAAAGGGTTAAAACATGGAGGAAAATATTGCTTTGTTTGTAAAGAGCAAGTTTTTGAAAGCTCAGCTAATTTTATTTTTTCTCCCAGTTCGTAATCCAAGAGTCTTACTCGTAAAAGATGGTTATGCTTCAACCCATATCTCAATTTACATCAGCCATGAAATAATAGCAGTATATACATCACATAGAAAAATAGAGTTCTTGAGCCTTTGAAAGCAGAACAAAATGAAATTACAAAACATTTCTCTTGGTAATACAGAAGAGAACTGAATGCTGTGTTTGAAGTCCATTGCAATTATATCCCACATGAATAGTTGTTGTTAGAGAAAACCATCAGCGATCTTGCCCCAGTCCCTCTCTGTAATCCCTGGCTCTCCGCAGCGCAGAGGCAGACTGGAATGATGGAATCCCACTGGCCTAGAGAACAGAAGACCATTGCAGGCCACACACTCCACCTCTCTGTGCCTCAACACCCTCCTCAGCCTCAAGACCACTCCAAGTGCAACACACCCACAAAAGGATGCTCTGTTATGTCCTTCTGGCACCCAAACCCTCTTCTTCGTGCCCAGCACTGTGCAGAGCAAAATGAACTGAGCATTCCAGAAGGTTAAACATAAGGCACATTATACACGATTTCCTTTTCATTACTGCCGCTTCCTCTGCGGTCACTAATTTCAGGGTGGCCAGACCTTAAAAAAGAGGCTATACAGTGTGTGTGTGCGTGTGCATGCGTGCATGCACACGTGTGCTCACACATGCATAAGGGTATGGGTGTGTGTGGGGGGGGTACTGGGGAAGGGAGGGACTTTTTGAAGGTCACTTCAAAGGTAAGATGAGAATAAAACAGAAAGGAGCTAGGATACACTCACTTCGTCCTGCTTAGAAATACATAAGGCTCGAGGCAGATGAGTTGTAGAAATCAGAGAGAGAGTGCTCCTCTGCTTGCTACCCCCAGGCTGCCGGGATACACTGCAGGCACCTGGGCAGAGCAGCCCTGGTGATCACACTGATAGACGGTCACAATAATGAGTGCGCACAGCTTCCGTAACTCAACCTGAAACCAGGCAAACCCCTTTTCAGGTTTCATTTCCAGGCCCACATTTGCTGCCAAGGCTCACAAGCCTTCTGGGAGACCCAAGGCCAAGTTTCACTAACTTGGATGTTATTACCAGGCAAAATTAAAGTGGAATTAATCTGCCTCCTGCACACGCTCTAGGTTTATCACTTCATTTCAGATAAAGCCTGAAAATTCCGCATATAAGTTGTCCACAATTCAGGAGGCAAAGATAGATTTCCAAGTACAATCAACCAGTATTTCATCGTAGGGCCGCTGAAACCCGAGCCTCTGTTTTTAACCCACATTGCTAGACTGCATTCCTAGTTAGGAGTGTTTGGTTCCATCTGGCCATTTCATTCCCCGGCAGATAATACCAGACGTATCTATGTAACATACAAGCCACTGTCAAATAGCAGTGAGCCATCTCCCCGAGACAGCTGTTCCACACAAGGGCTTCATTGTCTGAGAAAAGCTTGTATCATTTTACTTCAAGAGCTTGGGGGACAAGCATTCTGTCAGCTGCCAGGGCTTGGAGGAAACCTCACTCACTGCAGATTTCCATTATTTTGTTACCAAGCCCAAGCCCTACTATCGGCTGTTAGGGATGAACATTTGAAACAGAAACGAAAGTCCCCACTCTGCTTTTATTTTATCATGGAACATAATAGCTCCACACACCCAGGGAATTTATAGTTGCGCTTTTCGAAGATAACACGACACTACCAGGCAACCACAAATGCCTGTTCTCAAGCTGCCCTTGGTCGCAAGCGTTTAACCGCTTCAGGTAAACCAGGAAAGTGTTTTCCAGTCCCGGGATGACAAAAACAACGGCCCTGGGAAGCAGCTGTCGGACTCAGGATAATGGCATCATAAAATAATTGAGAACTGAAAAAATATTTAAAATCGGATGGCTCCTTTCTTTTTTAACTCTCTAACCAAGAAACATTACTGCAACTATTGAGTGACATCTATACCTCATGCTTCCATTGAGTGACAAGATTCTGTTCCTAACTTCTCTTTTCTACCCCAGGAACACAGTGTATTTAACAAAATACCTTACATTCTTATGAGTATGATGACCATGAATGTGCTGATAGGCAGCCCGTTCCAGTACCTTCAGCTGCTTCTGGAGAGGAGGGTGGGATTTTTTGTGTGTGGTAAAATATACATCAGATCTACCATTTCAACCATTCTCTCCCTCCCACTTTCTCTTTTCCTTCATTCCCTCCTTTCTTCCTTCTTTTCTTTCACGCACAAGGAAGTGAGGGGCAGAGAGAGAGGGAGAAAGAGAATCCTAAGCAGGCTCCAGGTCCAGCATGAAGCCCAATGCAGGGCCTGAACCCATAACCAAGAGATCATGACTAAATCAAGAGTCAGATGCTTAACTGACTAAGCCACCCAGGTGCCCCTGACCCACTTTGGAGTGTACACTTCAGAGGCATTAAGTGCATTCACCAATCATCTTTGAATATTTAAGAATGGGGATCATTCTGGTGCCCCACAAAATAAATTAAGCAAGTATGGTCCGAGTCTTCCTTTTTCTCACTCTATTCTACTTATACCTCCATGATGATTTTGAAGACTACATCTCCTGGAAGGGATTTGTCAAGGAGCCACCTTCATCACATACCCTGAATATACTGCCTTACATGGGACCCAAAGAACACACAGGGTGTCTTGGCCAAGAGATAGATGGATCTGGGCTTGACTCATTTGTCAAAACTATTTTTCTGGGTGTATACAGATTTTTGTTTTTAAGCTGGTTACTCAGAAATTGGCTGTGCCTACCAGACAGGCTTGGCCTCTCTTCCTCACCAACCCTCTTATAAAAAAGGAAAAGGTTAAATTAGAGGATGAGTAAAACAAAGGCTCTCTGCAGCTCCAGGCTCAGTTATCAGAACAGAATTGTGGTTGCCAAGGAGCCTGGGACAGATATGTATGGAGAGCTTTAGAGGACAGCACCAAGTGACACACAGAGTATCATTATCTTGCCAAATGTTATTCATGTTGTATCTGTTCCATCAGACACTTCTGTGTTCTGTGACCTTGGACAAGATACTGCCAGCCAGCTGTTTTGAGGGCAATAAAACACCTGTCAAAGTCTCCAGCCCATCACGCGGGGTATTGTAAGGACAAGATGAATATTCTTTCATGTGCTTCTGTTCTCCCTTCTTCCCATGGAGGGTGGCTGTGGCTCTCTGGCCAGGCCCGCACTCATTTGGATTTGCCTCATTTGGAATTGGTGACTCTTTGACTTGGGCATGTGGAGTTTCCTCTGCACTATTTTAAATTCTGGAATGCTGGGGGATTGAAGCTCGTGGGCCTGAAAGATAAAGCTTACAAGCGCTTGTTGAATGGAATCACCTCCCCAGAGCTGGACAGGACATACAGGGTTCATCTAGATCATCCTGCTGACCAACACAGAAGTGTTCNACTGCGAGATCATGACCCAAGCGAAAGTCGGACGCTTAACCGACTAAGCCACCCAGGCGCCCCTGCCGAACCCTTGTTCTGATCAAAAGAGCTCATTACCTAACCGAGGATTCCCCCCTCCCCTTCCAACTTTGGCAACAAAAACTTCTAGTTACTCATTGAGTATTCCGTAGCTACTGAGGAAGAAACATTTTGCAAGGCAAAATACTTTTGTAACACAGGATTTCCAAAATATTTCTGGGACTCAAATACATATTCATTGATCCCCTACTGTGTCCCAGGAACCATCAGAAGGGCAGTGGATATAAAGATGAATGAGATAAGAGTAATTTCTGTCCTCAGAGAGCTCCTTTTTCAGTAGAGGAGAGAGACACATAGACTGCTATAAAATAATGCTAGAAATAGCTGATAGACAGATATACAGGCCATTATGGAATCACCAGGGAGACACACCTAACTCAGCCTGAAGGGAGGCATTCCGCAGAGACTTCCGGAAGGTGAGGCTCAAGCTGAGACTTGAAGGGAGAGCCATATTTTGTAGGCTAGATGGGCTTATATCAATAGACGTTATGAATTTGAATCAGTTGTGTGCATTTACAAAAGCATGCATAAAGGGCATTTACATCTAAACTTTGTGTTAGCTGTTTTGATCTAAAGTTATAAAATTATATTTAAAAAAACTAATAGTTTGGACTTTTCACTATAGACCACTGGCTTTCAAACTATATTCTAGAAATCCTAGGATTTTTTTTGAGGTCGGGGGTTATTACGGACCTTGGTAATAACCAAGGGGCAGTAGAGGCTGAGCACTCAGAACTCAGACCATGACCAAGACAGCTTTGCTGTTCTTTCTGTTATATTTATTGCTGTTGCATGTAACTATTTTTAATTAGAGACAGGGGTTCTGATATTAACTTATGTTTCAAACTACAAAGGAAAACCAACTCCCCAGTGAAGCAGGTTTCACCGCGTACTTGCCATCTAAGACTAATTTATCCAGCTGGGTACTTTTAAAGCAAAGTACCATAGAGGCGCCTGTGTGGCTCAGTTGGTTAAGTGTCCTACTTAGGCTCAGATCATGATCTTGTGGTTTGTGAGTTTAAGTCCCATGTCAGGCTCTGTGCTGACAGCCTAGAGCCTGCTTTGGATTCTGTGTCTCCCTGTCTCTCTGCCCCTCCCTCTCTCTGCCCCTCCCCCGCTCACACTCTGTCTCTGTCTCTTTCAAAAATAAATAAAATGTTAAAATAAAAAAAATAAAGCAAAGTACCAAAAAATACTCCCATCCCTAGTTATCTTTGTTCTGCAACCATGACCCTTACACTTCCCCCCAGGCAGCAACCTTGCAAAACAAAGTGGAGATTTGAAAAAATGTATCTCTACCCTGAAGAAAATGTCCTTAAGGAACATAGCTTATTAAGGGTGGGATCTTCAGGGACAAAGACAACAGCTATTATTCTTTAGAAGAAATTTCATTATAGCAAAATACCTTCCTATGGAATGGATTTGCTAAGTTCTATTTATAAATCAATACTTTAAGTAACATGTGAAGTAAAAATCTGTAACAGTGAATAAAATGGGTTGCTCCTTCATGTTCATTACTTTGGGACTTTTCCAGGAGCGCACATTTCAAAATACAAAAATGCTTCTCTTTGATTCCGAACCCATGATGAAAGCCTGGTTTTCTGACAAGATTGTCACCTTTCAAATGCATGTGTCGCTATCAAAAACATGGTAACTTGTCACAGCTCCTTTAGCTTCACCGAAGATTTTCCTAAATCATTACACCATGACTGCCCTTGCACATCACTATAAAGCTGGGTTGAGAGAAGCAGATCCAGTCTTAGATGAGAAGAAAATAGGAGCGGCTGTTCCGGTTCTATCGGAAGTCAACCAGAAAGCTAGAATGAGTCCTGCACTAATGAGGTGAATGCACTGAAATCTGAAAATTAGCTGGTTCTGTTGAGCAATTCACCAGAGGCTGTTGCTGCTTAGACACCAGCATTTTTCCTAGGAAAATCTAACAAACTTCGGGTATGGCCACCAGGGGAAAGGAAGGGTGGAAGATGTTACTGCTAAGACTTCCTTACTGAAAAACACCCCTTCCATTGCTGTGGGCTGGTGCCTCCTTCTGCCCCCAAGGCAAAAGGCTAATTCTGCTTGTGGGTCAACATTCAGCTGAGTCCGGAGTGGCATCACCTGTTAGAGGCAAGTGTCAAGGAGATTACTTTCCCACTGCTAAGTTGTTTGGACTTATAACATGAGGACTGTTTCAAAAACCTACTTATGGGGTTTCTAACCTGCTCATCAGGGCAACAAATAAGCTAGTCAGCCAGTTGATAGGATTCGGGCAGGAGGAATGAGTGCAGAGAAGAGCTGAGAGCAAGACACAGTGAGGAAATCCCACAGCCTGCTAATTCTTCTTTTCCAGACTCAGTTTTCATAAAAGGTACTTCCTTGATGGAAAACTCACTGCCTCGTGACACAAGTTTGGTTCACTTAGTGAGTCTATTTACCATGATTAAATGTAGGCTCAAGGTTTAATTATAAAGAAGTTATTGATATTTTTATTAGTGGTGAGAATGTATGATGATTATGTAAAAAAAACAAAAAACCCTTATCAGTGGATACATAGTAATGTGCCACGAGGCTTTGGACTTTCTTTAATGTTTATTTATTTTTGAGAGAGAGAGACAGAGCGTGAGCAGGTGAGGGGCAGAGAGAGAGGGAGACACAGGATCTAAAGCAGGTTCAGGCTTTGAGCTGTCAGCACAGAGCCTGACACGGAGCTCGAACTCACAAAGTATGAGATCATGACCTGGGCGAAGTCAGGCGCTTAACCCACCGAGCCACCCAGGCTGCCCCTGGACTTTAAGATAATCCAGCAAAAATGACCAATGGGAGAAGATAAGAAAATGACACTGGCAGTTGCAATGGGTGATGGGTACATTGTATTAAACTCTCTACTTTTGTGCATGTTTTATATTTTTTATGAGAAAAAGTTACATGATTTAAAAAATAGGTCTAAAAAGCCACATCATGACAATACTCTTCTAGGTGCTTCCCATGCAAAAATGGAGATAGGCTTAAATGCCTACCACTAAATGTCTACATTTTGATTCAAAAATTTCATCCGTTGGAGGATCCACCATTCATTTGATAATTGTTTTTTTTCCAGAGGAAAAGAAACACACAACATTGAAATACACACTGATTACAAACTATATCCCAATTTCAGAATTGTTAAAAAGGTGGAAAACATGCCTTAGAATTGAGGTCACCTGGTCAATTCGTTGTCAATTGTTTCCTTCTTTTTTTTTTTTGAAGTAAGTTCTATGCCCAACGAGGGGCTTGAACTCAAGACCCTGAGATCAAGAGTCCCATGCTCTAGGGACTGAGCCACTCAGGCGCCCCTTGTTGTCATTTTTTAATAGGAATTACTGTTGTGTTAAAAGGCCAAGTTTGAAAATAACGGTGTGAACGGCATCCGTTATTTATTTATTCATAAATTATTTTAACCCGTTAAGTTGAAATTTGTGTTAATTAACTTGGTGGCTGAGGGTATGCCTCCCTAAAAACTAGGAGAGAAAGGCATGCTAAATAGGCTTATGAATGTTAATAAGCATGGTCCCTACAGGCCTATGCGTTATTGACCTTGTTTTCCTATCATACGTTAAGGAAAGTAATAACACTGTACGATTATAAATGCCCAGTGCACCTGCACCGGTGGCCCTGGACACTCGTCAGAATTCCTGCTAATTCCCTGAGCATCGGCACCCATTTCAGCATCCCCTTGGGAAAGAGGAACGGTTGTAGGAACTTGAGCCCCGTCACGCCCCCGCCCCCCCTGGACCCCGACGCTGGCTGAGCTTGGTACTTTTCAGAGAACAATCTAGAGCTAGAGGGCGCGGGGCTAGAGCCGGCGAAGGTGTTACGTCCGCCCAGCGATTTGCCTCTTCTGGTGCAGCGCGGGGGCGTCTGACGCTCAGCTGGACTTGTCCAGTGTCCCNGGCCCGGAAGGGGCCGCCGGGGGTAAAGACGCCGCGTCCCCGCGTCCGCCCGGCCCGAGCGAGCGCCGGAAGCGCGAGTGCGCAGCGCGCGTTTACTTACTGTCTTCCGGCAGGTTGTTTTCCCGCTCTTCTCGCTCCATCTGCTGGCACCACCCTTCCATGCGGTCCCGCTCGGCCTGGAGAAGCTTCAGAAACCAGTGGCCGTCCCGGTGGCACACTGACCTCTGGACGGCCTCCAGGGGGTCTTCGGTGATCGAGTCAATCCAGGGATCCGGGGGAGGCAGAATCGAAGGGTCAAAATCCGCATCAAAGTCATCGTCGGCCGCACAGGCGTGGTAGTGGTTTCCTGAGCCCTGGATGCTGACGGTGGAGGTGCTGGCGTCCCGGGAGAACTGTCTGGCCATTGGGCCGGGGCACGAATTGTCCTCTATAGACTCCAGAGAGTTTTCCAGATTATCGTGGAAGTCCAGGTCGGCCTGTACGGCTGTCGTCACGCTGTTGGATCGAGTGAACCTGCGGAAGCTTGGAGGAATGGAGAACGAGATTGAGTTCAAGGCTATTTCTCGAAGCAAAAGCATTTCTACTTTTCTTTGTAGGTGTGACGAGAGGGGGTCCCACCCTCTCAGTCTGGGAGGTAGGTCTTTGACGCAAGCACATCGGTTGCCATAGCACATATATTCGTATCAGAAGTCTCTCATTTTTGTTCAGTACAATAGTAAAGCATCTCTAGAGAAATGTTAGAAGCAACGTGTGTAGCTATCAAAGCCAGTTAAATGTCCACCGACCGACTTCCTCCACAGATCTGAGGTGGCTTGAATTCTGATATTCAGGTTGTTGAAGGGCAAGGAAACAATTCAATTATATCTGAGTCTGCATAATTTGTTTAGAAATTGGGGAAACAAAAGGAGCCAACCTGGTGCAAGCCTATTGTGAATCCCGCATAACCACATGTTTTTCTAGGGACAGCGCTCCCAAAGTTAGACTTCCTGAAAGCAAACTAAAATGTCATTAGGTTCTTCTTAAAATTACAGCTCCTTTTCCTGGTAAGGATTCATTCGCCTGTCTCTTGATCGAAAATGTCATTGTTATCATTTGGCACAAAGCCTTTGGAGCAAAATTAGCTCACAGTTCTAGAGTTCTCTGGTACCATTTTCTTGTGCACCTCTAATTTCCCTTCCCACAGTCCTTGTACCAAGACGATAAAAGACAACTTGTTCACAGACTCAGTCTGAGCATTTTATAAGGATATTCATGTCATCGGTGTTTCTCAACCACATAGCTCTCTGTACATCAACCGTTGACTGGGTCAATGAAGGTGAGGGCATATGGAAGGTGGGAGGGGTGGACTCCCTCTCTCTCTGACCCTCCCCTGCTCATGCTGTCTCTCTCTCTCCTAGAAATAAGTAAAACATTAAAAAAAAAAATTAAAAAAAAAAAGGTGGGAGGGGTAGAGAAGAACAGAGGAGCAGCGAATTCTTTCTCAGACAAGGGGTAAGGGGAGGTGTGGGCCTGAAGTAATTTAAAACACATACAAAAACCTTCATTGGCTCCTATAGCAGGCAGGCAACGATGACAGAGAATGTAAGTCTACTGAAGGCAGCGTCATGTGCCTATTACCTACTCTGGACTTAAAAAAAAAAAGTTTATTTATTCATGAGAGAGAGAGCAGGGAGAGGCTTCATGCCAGTGGCACAGAGCCCAATGTGGGGCTCGAACTCACAAACTGTGAGATCACGACCTGAGCCAAAGTCAGATGCTTAACCAATTGAGCCACTCAGGTGCCTCAGTACTCTTTTATTAAGGTGACTTGATCTAGTATTTTTATTTCTTATTGTGAAAAAATATACATAACATTTACTACTTTCACCATTTTTAAGTGTATGGTTCAGTGGCATTTAGTACATTCACATTGTTATACAGCTGTTACCATCATCTGTCTCCAGAATGTTTTCATTTTTCTCAGGTGAACTCTGTACCTATTAAATAGCTCCCCATTGTCCCCTTCCTCCTAGCCTATGTCAACCATTCTCTGTCTGTATGGAATTTGACTTCTCTGGGTCTCTCCTGTAAGTGGAATCATAGTGTATTTGTCCCTTATGACTGGCTTATTTCACCTAGCATGGATTTCTTTTTTTTTTTTTTTTTAAGTTTATTTTTGAGAGAGAGAGTGGGGGGGGGGCAGGGGCAGAGAGAGGGTTAGAGAGAGAATTCCAAGCAGCTGTCAGCACAGAGCCTGAGGTGGGGCTTGAAATCAGGAACCATGAGATCATGACCTGAGCCTAAACCAACAGTTGGACGCCAAACTGACTGAGCCCCAGGTGCCCTGCACCTAGCAAAATGTCTTTAAGCTTCTTTTAGGCTGTAGCCTATGCCAGAATTTCCTTCCTTTTTAAGGCTGAATGATACTCCGTTTTCTGCATTTCTGTTTGTTTATCCATTCATTTGTAGATGGATGCTTGGGTTGCTTCCACCTTTTATCTATTCTGAAGAATGCTTCTTTGGACATAAGTGTACAAATATCTCTTTGGGACTGCGTTTTCCATTCTTTTGGGTATAAACCCAGAAGAGAAATTACTGTATCATGGAGTAATTCTATTTTTAATCTTTTGAGGATCTACCATACTGTTTTTCATCACAGCAAATCCAGTTTTTCCCCTAGAAGATAAAGCTTAAGAACAAAAGGTGGCTGCACTATCGATCTGTGTTAGTTGTCAGGATGATCAACATAAATCAAATATAGTGTGATTCTGGCCATTCGTCTTAGGAAGATAGACTAGTCAAAAAAAAAAAAAAAAGCTGGCCTATCTCATCGTTTGCTGTTTTCAAGAAATTACTTCTGTTGAAGGTATTTTACCTGGTCATTTTGTAAGTTCTTTAACTCTCGAGGGAGCCATTAAACAAAACAAAGAATCACATAGTGTGAAAGTCTGAAAGCCACGCTACAGATGTGTTGTGTTGGAGCACAAGAACCATTTTGCTAACGTGATTCTTACAAAAGCCACTTATGTCTGGGCTGCATTAGGCCTTTTCTGCATTCTTCTTGTCATCCTCCCCCCCCCCCCCCCCATGTTAAATGTCATCTCCTGAAGCTCAGCTTTCTTTGCAGACGCAGATGTGTGAATTGGATGCCTCTCCTTGCAACAGATGACATTCTGGCTGTTCTACTAACACCAAATCTCAACTATGAAAACACTGGGCTTTGCTCTCCAAGATCACGTATTGCTAGAGGCATTACATTTTCCAGACTTAAAGAAGTGCCTTATTATTTTTTTTTTTTCATTCACAGCAAACTTGCCAGAGACAGTCTGTTCCACACACAAAACACAGTGACCTCTCTGGTGCCTCTGTTTTTACCTACACAAAGCCGTACCACCAGCATTCTTGACAGAGGGCTCCTGGCTCTGAATCCTGTAAAGTATCCACCTTCTTAAGAAAAATGACTTGGCAGCAGATGAGTAGAAGTTTGCAGTTTAGTCACCCAGAAAGAAATAAAAGTTAAGGAAAATTAAAAAGGTTTGGGATTAAAAGCGGTGCCTTTGAACTCAGGCAGCCCTGTCCCAGCCGCCCTGTTTCTCTCAATTAAGTTCCTTAAGCAAGTGCTTTCTTCCACCCAGAGCTTTCAAAGAATGTTCTGCCCTGTGAAACGTTTCATGTCTTTCAAGTGCAAAGTTCCTTCTGAGTGAAAACACAATGAAGTTGTTATTGCTGGTTTAGAATTTTGATAGGAACACAAAAGGGGTCGTTGGATGAATTTCTGTATTTTTAAAAATGAGTGGCTCAGTGGTTTGAACATCCACTTCTGTTTCCACTCAGGTCTGGATCTCGAAGTTTGTGGGTTTGAGCCCCCGAATCGGGCTCTGCACTGACAGCCTGGAGCCTGTTTGGGATTCTCTCCCTCTCTCTCTCTGCCCCTCCCCTGCTTGCTCTCTATCGCTTTCAAAAATAAGTAAGTAAACATTTAAAAAAAACAAGAATAGATCAGTTGCTGGTAGATGGTATAAACCCATAAGCTGACCCCAAGGGCTTGTCATTTCCCAACCTACAATGCCCAGTCTTGAAGCTTCCTAGTACTTCACGCCCTGAAGGCACAATGTATAATCATTAGAACTTTGGTATAGGACTGGCCAATACTCTGGCCTAAGGAGCAGAAAACCATGAAACCAAAGACTGGATCAACCAGTATGGGGCACAATACTCTGTTTTGAACAGCAAGAGGGAAGCCACTTGGCCGCATTCACTCTGCTGTTGTTCTGTGCACTTTCTATGAAGCACGTTTATATGTGTAAGAGGAAGACTGTCTGCCGCCCACCCTCTCACGGCGACTTTCCTGTACAGCGGGTTACAAATCAACACATAGATGGTAAATGATGGGGCTGCATTTAAATAAAGTTAAGTCATGAGCAAAATAAACAAAACAAACACAACAAAACAACAAAACCTAAGTGCAGTCAGTATCTTTAGGACTTGCGAGGTGTTCAACTGAGACCTAAGCCATAAACTTATCTCGAGGAGACGAGCTCAGTCATTCTGTTACTGAATCCACTAGCCTCTGCTTATCGTCTTCATCCCTCTCATTCACGTAATGGTTGCTCTCCAGGGCTAACTCTAGTTTCAAAGGGAGAAACACTAGTTCTGTGCTGTTTGTACTTTGTGGGAGGCTTTAGACATTCTTCACTAAGCCCGCTGTCAAGGCTGAATAGATGTGGGATCTGAAAATGCTACTTTTCAAAAGTGCAACCATCTGGGTATTTTGTGAAATGGCACCCTTTAGCTGATGTAAAAACCCAAGACGTCTCCTTATATAAAAGATAGATCAAAAGAAAGGTGTGGGAGTGAGAGGAGATTGAGATCAAGAATTAAAACTGGCTAAAAACGAGATTCACTCTTGTCAGATCAGCTTCCCAGTTAGAACAGCGCATGGAGGAACCTAGGCGGAATGCAATCCCCTGTCACGAATTCAGTGGGAAGGGACCCTCCCACTAGCACCGTCCTATTGACAGATTTTAAAGCTACCTCACGGGGTGTCTGAGTGGCTCAGTTAAGTGTCAGACTTCAGCTCAGGTCATGATCTCATGGTTCATGAGTTTGAGCCCCACATCAGGCTCTGTGCTGTCAGCTCAGAGCCCAGAGCCTGCTTTGGATTCTGTGTCTCCCTCTCTGCCCCTCTCCTGCTCTGTCTCTCTCTCAAAAATAAATAAACATTAAAAAAATATGTATCTTTAAGACTACGTTAAAAAAAAAAACTACCTCAAAACAAGCATCCATTGTTTTTTCAAAATCCGCTATGTCCATTCTTTTACCTAAAGATCTCTTTCAGCAAAGGAACACAGAATAAGTTTTCTACATAAAGATTCCCTCTGTTCCAAGTATTGTAATGCATTTACCAATTAAAGGGAAGAAACTGACAGTATTGACAGTGGGCTTGTGATCATTGGCTAGCTAGCTTCCGAGAGGACCTGGCATGTTGCCAGCTTCCTTTCAGTACCAGCTGGGCAGGTGCTAGTATCCCTGATGGGCTGTCACTATAAGAACCTTGGTTAGGAGTCTCAACAAAACATCCTCCAACGTCCTGCACCCCAGCAACCAGAGCATTTGGTCACTCCTTGACTGTTGACCCCAGGTAACTAACGAAAGCCTCAGAGGGCTCACCCATGATTTGTTTTTATTGTCTTATTTTGGGGTCAAATGGCGGCCACAAGATTGTGAGGTGGAGGATCATTTTTCTTTTACAAACTACATTATCTGTAAAAACGTGAAAAGGAAGAAAGAAAAACAAGGAGGGAGAGATAACAGAAAGACAGAAGAAAGGAAGGAAGAGAGGAAGGGAGAAAGATGGAGGTAGGGAAGAGAAGAAAAAAGGAAAGAAGGAATGGAGGAAAAAATGTACGGGACACATCAGGAATCATGCCAAGTTTTAGGCTTTTAAAATTTGAAATGCATGAATGCCAGACCTTTCAAACTCCGGTGTATTGTAAGTGCTATTTGGCTAGGTCATGGTATTGTTAACTTGGCAAGGAAAACAAGTGATTTGCCAAATGTAATATCAAGGGTGGGTCCTAGGCTATGTAATACTCCAAAGAAGCTGTGAACAGTGGGAATTGATCCAAAGTTTCCAGGTTGGCAAAGGAGGGCTGTTTTTGACCGCCAACAGTCTTTCTAAGCTTGTGGTCCTGGACTGGCTGTCAGAAGATGTCTCAATGTTGGCTTCATGCTGTAACACCCTGCTTAGTTGAGGGGCATGTGGGTGGTTTAGTTGGCTAAGCCTCTGACTTCAGCTCAGGTCATGATCTCATGCTTTGTGAGTTCAAGTTCCACCTCGGGCTCTGTGCTGATAGTATGGAGCCTGCTTGGGATTCTCTCTCTTTCCCCCTCTCTCTGTCCCTCCTGTACTCATGCATGTGGGCACACTCTCTCTCTCAAGATAATTAAATAAACTTTTAAAAAACTCTGCTTAGTTGAAAAGGCACAACTCACTACAAACCCCACTGTTTATGTATTTAAGTCATTTACAGTTAAAGGGATCTTTTATAGTAGTTGACTTTATGCTAAAAAAACAATGCTACCTTTGCGTATGCTTGTTACATCCAGTTATGAAGCGATGAGCTTTAATGTGTGAAGCAAGGAAAAATTTTAAAACTTAGAATATTTTGGGGGGCACCTGGGTGGCTCAGTCAGTTAAGCATCTGACTTCAGCTCAGGCCATGATCTCACTGTTTGTGGGTTTGAGCCCCGCATCGGATTCTGTGCTGACAGCTCAGAGCCTGGAGTCTGTTTCAGATTCTGTGTCTCCCTCTCTTTCTGCCCCTCCTCTGTTCATGCTCTGTTTCTCTGTCTCAAAAATAAATAAACATTAAAAAAAATTAAAAAAAAAACAACTTAGAGTATTTTGGAAATAGAGGTAATTTTAGTGAAAAAACAAGAGTCTGATTATTCCTGTTCACTGAAGCATTTGCTTCTAGAAATGGGGAGCAGCTTTCATAATAGCTTGAAGGTGCTTTCCTCCAACACCTGTGACCCTATCTGCTTTCACAGACCTGCTGAAATGGCAGGTGTCATTCACAGGCACATTTCGATGCCAGCATTTTTTCCCTGTAGCATTAAGTGTGTCCCTGGGGGTCTGAGTATTATTTCATAATGTACAAAAGGTGTGCGAGGAGAGAAGGAGACGGCTAGACCAAATGAAGATAAGAAAGACAAGAGACTTTATGCATATCATCAAAATAGCCATCTGCTCCCATTTCCGTACCATAAAATGAAATATAAATGGAAAGATCTTGGCTTTCCCTTTGCATACATGCACCTCCAAACACACAGATCCTGCTCAGGACATTCACTGTTACCCAGCTTCACCGATTTAATAAAGGACTAGAAGGTAGCCATGGGGAGTTGATGAGGGAAGGAAAGAGGTCACAAAGTGATTTCCGACTCACTTATTCTAGGAAAAGTTTTCTCCTCTAATCCCCTGGATGCCGAAGGCAAATAGCCCTTGCAGTAACCCTGACTCTCACGTGGATGCCCTCTAGATAAGGATCCCAGCCAGTTAAGAAGTAGTTTACAAAGTGGGGGAGGGGCAGGGAGAAAAAAAAAGAAGTAGTTTACAAAGATAAAAATATTAAGGGGTACCTGGCTGGCTCAGTCAGTGAAGCACGTTTGAGCCCCACATTGGATGTGAGGTTACTTAAAAATACAATCTTAGGGGCGCCTGGGTGGTTCAGTCAGTTAAGCATCTGACTTCAGCTCAGGTCATGATCTCACACTTTATGGGTTCGAGCCCTGCGTCAGGCTCTGTGCTGACAGCTAGCTCAAAGTCTGGAGCCTGTTTCCGATTCTGTGTCTCTCTCTCTCTCTCTGACACTCCCCTGCTCATGCTGTCTCTCTCTCTCTCAGAAATAAATAAAAACATTTAAAAAAATACAATCTTAAAAACAATTTAAATATATACACACCAGAAAAATAACATTTTGGAATTCTCTTTCCAGGAAAGTGCTATAAGACCAGTAGCTTCTCTCTATGCAACCACTAAAGACAGATGTCAATTTGTCAATTTGACAGTGTTAATAAATAAACAAGCATATATAATATCAAAGCCTCTATTCCTCCTTAACATTTTCAGTTGTAGACACTAGAGATGATCGCTTCACAATTGTTCCAAGATATAGCATAAATATTTACCCCTATAAAAGGTAGCTGAGTTGCAACAGGGGCAGGGAGCCAAAACCTGTATCGCACACTTATCCACACTTCTCTTGGTTCTGAACTAGAGATTAAGACGGCAACACAGCCACCTGGGAAATATGATAGTAAGCAGGAAGCAAGATCTAGGAGATTAGGCCTAGACCTCAACAAAGAGTCTCTGTCTATGTATGATGTGACTCTAAATTTGAGGAGACACTGCTGGGATGTTGAGTCAGAGAACTTACACCTAAAAAGTTATTGATGTTAATTGTATCCAACTCCCACATTTTATTTTTTTAAATGTTCACTTATTTAAAAAAAATTTTTTTAATGTTTTATTTATTTCTAGGAGAGAGAGAGACAGCGTGAGCAGGGAAGGGTCAGAGAGAGAGGGAGTGACAGACTGAAACAGGCTCCAGGCTCTGAGCTGGCAGTCAGCACAGAGCCCGACGCGGGGCTCGAACCCACGAACCGCGAGATCATGACCCAAGCAAAAGTCGGATGCTTAACTGACTAAGCCACCCAGGCGCCCCCATTTATTTATTTTTGAGAGAGAGAGCGAGAGAGAGCAAGAGCACAAGTCAAGGAGGGACAGAGGGAGAAAGGGAGACACTAAGTCTGAAGCAGGCTCCAGGCTCCAAGCTGTCAGCACAGAGCCCACAGCCGGGCTTGAACCCACGAATTGTGAGATCATGACCTGAGCTGAACCCACTGAGCCACCCAGGCACCCCCTCCAACACCCACATTTTAAAGATGGATAGGTAAAGTTACTTTCAAATTGGATCTCTTGACTGGAATATTTTTTTTCACCAGAGCTTCAGTACATTCCCATACATTCCATGACCTTTCAAGCCAGAGAGTAGTGCTCAATAACAGGGCTAACCCCACGTAAGGCCAAATAAAGTCTTTATGGATGATTTCTGCTTTCGACCAAGATGGAGTTGAAAGAATGACCGAATTTACTCTTCTCTCTGAAACAACAAACTGGAAAAATACATGAAACAAGAGTTTTCAAGATACTTGACATCAGACACTGAAGACAGTGATCACGGAGACGTGGGAAACAAACAAGTTCAGTGATTGCCTGTGTTGACTGATCAGAGAAAGCATCCAGGCTGCAGCACAGGGAGGGGCACTGTGCGGTGCTAGCAGTCTCCCTGCCCTGACGAGACATTGCTGGGAGTCCCAGGAGGGCAGTGCAGTGGGAGTTTGCCAGGCAGAGTGTGGCAGAAGAGAGAGCTGCACACAGAGATCCAGAGATCCTCACAGGGTCCCAAAAGAGCATTTACCAACATTGAATGCATGCGGCAAGAAACCTACCCATAGCTGGAGTATATTTGTTCCTCTTTGGGAAAAATAAAATCTTTTAATTATTAATTTACTTTTTAATTTTTAAAAAATGTTTATTTTTGAGAGATAGACAGAGTGTGAGTGGAGGAAAGGCAGAGAGAGAGAGAGAGAGAGAGTGAGAGTGAGAGAGAGTCTGAAGCAGGCTTCAGGCTCTAAGCTGTCAGCGCAGAACCTGATGTGGGGCTTGAACTCAGCAACCGTGAGATCATGACCTCAGCTGAAGTCAGATGCTTAACCGACTGAGCCACCCAGGTGCCCCTAAAAATCTTCTTTTTAAAATAAAGACAAAATAATGACTCTTGATATACGAAAGCTGTAAGCTGTCATCATGACCACACATGCACTGTAAGACAGGTTAAAAGAAGTCTTTTAAGGGAAAGGAAAATGATGCAAGCTGGCAATTTGGATCTACACAAAGGAATGAAGAACACTGGAAAGCATAACTTTGTGAACAAATAGGAATTTTTTCCCTTTTATTTAAATCGTGTTAAAGATAACTCTTTAAAGCAAAAATAATAATATATTATGGATTTTTAATACATGTAGAAATAAAATGTTTGATAACAATAGCACAAATGTGGGTAGTAGAGGAATGGAAGCATATTATTTTAAGGTTCTTATATATGAAATGATCTCATTTCAATTGAAGGTATATTGTAATAAATTAAATAAAATATACATTATAATCTCTATAGCAGCTACTAAAAAGACAATAGAAAGTTATAGCTAATAAGATACAATGGAAAGTTATAACTAATGAGATATCAAAGGGAATAAAATGGAACCATAAAAAGATAATCCAAAGGAAGGGAGAAGAAAATGAAATATAGGACAAAGAAGAGATAACAAATACCAAATACAAGCTGGCAGAATTAAACCCAAACACATCAACAATTAAATTAAATGTAAATGGTCTAAGTATCCCAATCAAAAGGAGGTTGTGAGATTCGATTAAGAAGCAAGACCTAACTATATGCTGCCCATAAAAACCAGTTTTTAAAAAACATTTATTTATTTTTAAAAGAGAGAGTGCAAGTGAAGGATGGGTAGAGAGAGAGGGAGAGAGAGAGAATTGCAAGCACCTGCTGTGGGGCTGAAACTCAGGAATGGTGAGACCATGACCTAAGTGGAAATCAAGAGTCAGACACTTAACTGACTGAGCCACCCAGGTGCCTCTAAAAACCACTTTAAAAAAATGGCTTATTTATTTATATTTGAGAGAGAGAGCGAGAGCGCAGGAGAGGGACAGAAAGAGAGGGAGAAAGAATCCCAAGCATGTTTCACACTATCACCATAGTGGGACTCAAATTCATGAATGGTGAGATCATGACCTGAGCTGAAATCAAGAATTGGATGCTTAACTGACTGAGCCACCCAGATGCCCACAAAACCACTTTAATTATAAAGACATAAATAATTTAAAACTGAAAGAATGAAAAAGGATACATCATGCTAACACTAATGAAAGAAAGTTCAGCAGTGCCTGGCTGGCTCAGCTGATAGAGCATGTGACTCTTGATCTTGGGGTCATGAGTTTGACTCCCATGTTGGGTGCAGAGCTTACTTAAAAAGAAAAGGAAGTTCAATTGGCTATCTTAATATCAGACGAGGTAGATTTCATAAGAAAAAATAATACCAGGGAGAAAGAGGGATGTTTCCTAATGATAAAGGAGCCAATTCATCAGGAGGACATAACAATCTTAAATGTGTATGTACCTAATAAGAGATCTTCAAAATACATGAAGCAAAATTGATAGAACAATAGGAAGAAATAGATAAATTCACAATTATAGTCAGAGGTTTCAACATCACTTTCTCAATAATTGATAGAGTGTATACATAGAAAATTGGAAATTTATAGAGAAATTTCAAAAACTAACCTGACCTAGTTGGCATTTACAAAATACTCCACTTAAAATAGCAGAATATACATTTTATTTCAAGTTCACACAGATTATTTGGCAAGAGAGATAGTATTTTGGGCCACAAGACAAATCTCAATGAATTTTACAGGATTCAAGACATGAAGTATAGAGTCTGGTCACAATGGAATTAAATAAAAACCAATAACTAAATGATATTTACCAAGTACCCAAATATTTGTGAGCTAGATAACCCATAAACTATGGGTTAAAGAAAAAAAAGAGATTAGGAAGTGTTTATTTTGAGCTGAATGAAAATGAAAACGTAATAATCAGAATTTGTGGGATGTAGATAAAACAGTACTTAAGGGACATTTATAGCATTGGACACCAATAATACAAAAAGTAAAGGTCTTAATTCAATGTTTAATCGCTACTTTAAGAAACTAAAAAATAGAAGAGCAAATGCAATCTATGGTAAACAGAATAAAGTGAATGAAAAAGACAAGCAAAAACCAATGAAATAGAAAACAGAAAATAGAGAAATATCAGTGAAGTCAAAGCTTGTTTCTTTTAAAAAATTGATAAAATAATAATCTTCTAGCCAGACTAATGAGGAAAAAAACAGACACACATTACCAATATCAGAAATGAGAGAGGTGCCATTACTACAGAGTCTATAGCTATTAAAATTATATTAAAGGAATATTATGAACTACTTTATACAAATAAATTGGATAACCCAGATGAAATAGACAAATTCCTTGAAAGACAAAATATCAAGGGTCAGGTAAGAAGAAATTAATGACCTAAATAGCCTTATATCTATTAAAGAAATTGAATTCATAGTTAAAATTTTTCCCGCAAAGCAAACTCCATATCCAGACAGTTGCACTGGTTAATTCAATTAAATATCTAATAAAAAATTATAACAATTTTACACAAACACTTTTAGAAAATTAAGGAGGAGAAAATACCTCCTAATTCTTTCTATGAGGATAGTATTACTCTAACACCAACGACAGCAAAGACACTACAAGAAAACTACAGAAAAATTTTCTCATGAATGCAATACAAATATTCTTAACCAAATATTAGCAAATCAAATCCAATGACATATAAAAAGGACCATGATGACATGATGACACAATGGGCTTATCCTGGGAACACAAAGTTGGGTTAACATTCAAAAATCAGTCAACGCAAGACAACTCAATAGCCACATGCAAAAGAATGAAACTGGATTCTTACCTCACACCACATAGAAAAGTTAGCTCAAAATAGGTCAAAAGCCTGAATTTAAGAGTTACAACTATGAAATTCTTAGAGGAAAACATAGGGGCAAATTTTCATTATTTTGGATTTGGCATTGGTTTCTTAAATATGACACTGAAAGCACAAGTGATGAGAAAAATTGGACATCATCAAAATTAAAAACTTTTGTGCATCAAAAGACACTATCAATAGAGTAAAAAGACAACCCAAAGAGGGAGAAAAGATGCTTGTAAGTCATATATCTGAGGGTCTGGTATCCAGAATATATAAAGAACTCTTACAGCACTCAACAATAAAAACAACCTAATTTTTAAAAAATGTTTATTTATTTTTGAGAGAGAGAGAAAGAGTGCCAGTGCAGGAAGATACAGAATCTGAAGCAAGGTTCAAACTCGTGAATCGGGAGATCATGACCTGAGCCGATGTCAGACGCTCAACCAACTGAGCCACCGAGGTGTCCCAAACAACCTAACTGTATTTTTTCTTAAAATTTTTAAACATTTATTTATTTTTGAAAGACAGAGACAGAGCATGAGTGGGGGAGGGGCAGAGAGAGAGAGGGAGACACAGAATCTGAAGTAGGCTCCATGCTCTGAGCTGTTAGCACAGAGCCTGATGTGGGGCTTAAACTCATGACCCACAAAGTCATGACCTGAGCCAAAGTCAGACACTTAACCGACTGAGCCACACAGGTGCCTCCCAAACAACTTAATTTTAAAAGTGGGCAAAAGTGGGGTGCCTGGGTGGCTCAGTCAGTTAAGTGTCCAACTTCAGCTCAGGTCATGATCTTAAGGTTTGTGGGTTCAAGCTTCCATTGGGTTCTGTGTTGACAGCTCAGAGCCTAGAGCCTGCTTCAGATTCTGTCTCCCTCTCTCTTTGCCCCTCCTCCACTTGTGCTCTGTCTTTCTCTCTCTCTCTCTCTCAAAAATAAGTAAACATTAAAAAAATTTTTTTAAATAAAAAACATGGGTGAAGGACTTAAATAGATATATCTTCAAAGAGACAAACAAATGGCCAATAAGTGCATGAAAAGATAATCAACATCAGTAGTCATTAAGGAAATGCAAATTCAAGCCATAATGAGATACCACTAAATATCTACTAGGATGGTAATTTTAATAATGGAAAATAACAGGTGTTGGCAAAAAAAAAAAAAAAAGGAGAAATTGGAACACTCATACACTGTTGGTGGGAATGTAAAATGGTATAGTTGCATGGAATATAATTTTGTGCTTCCTCAAAAAGGAATCCTAAACATGGAATTAGAATATGACCCAGCAATTGTACTCCTAGGTAAATACCAAAAAGAATTAAAGACAGATGTTCAAACAAAAACTTGTACACTAATATTTGTAGTAGCTCTATTCATAATAGCCAAAAGATAAAACATCCCAAATGTCCATGAATAGATGAATGAGTAAACAATGTAGTATAACCATATTATGGTTATTCAGCCATAAAAGGGAATGAAATACTGATTCATGCTACAACATGGATGGACCTCAAGCCTGATACAAAGGCCACATTGTATGATTCAGTTTATAAGAAATATCCAGAATATGGGGTGCCTGGGTATTTCAGTCAATTAAGTGTCTGACTCTTGGTTTTGGCTCAGATCATGATCTCATGCTTTCTTAGTTTCAGCCTTGCACTGGGCTCCATGCTGGTAGTGCGGAGCCTGCTTGAGATTCTCTCTTTCTCTCTCTCTCCCCCTCCCCCCTTAGTCCCTCCCCTGCTCACTCTCTCTCTCTCCCTCTCTCTCCCCCAAAGTAAATAAACTTTAAGAAAAAAAAAAAAAGAAATATTCAGAATAGGCAAATCCATAAAGACAGAAAACAGATTAGTAGTTTCAAAAGGCTGGAAGAGTGAATAAGCAGTGACTATTTAATGGTTATGGGATTTTTGTTCAAAGTGATGAAAATATTTGGAACTAGATAGTGGTGATGGTTGTGCAATATTGTGAATGTATTTAATGCCACTGAATTGTACACCAAAAATGGTAATTAAAAACATTTTTTGTTTATTAATTTATTTTTAGAGAGAGCAAGAGAGAGCATGAGTTTTGAGGAACAGAGAGAGAGAGAGAGAGAGAATGAATCCTCAAGCAGGCTCCGGATTGTCAGCGGAGAGCCCAATGGGGGGGGAGGGAGGAGCTCAAACTCACAAACCGTGAAATCATGACCTGAGCTGAAATCAAGAGTCAGATGCTCAACTGACTGAGCCAGTCAGCCACCCTGGTTAATTTTATTTTATACGTATTTTACCATAATTTAAAAAAATCAATACATGCAATTCATCATATTAATAGTTTAAATGCAAAACCTTGTGATATCTCATTAGATAAAAAAAAAAGAAGCATTTGACAAAATCCAATATCCATTTCTAATCACAATTCTCAACAAACTAGAAATAGACAGGAACTTTCTCAATTCAGTAAAAGGCATTTACCAAAAACCTAAAGCTCACATAATCTTTAATGGTAAAAGATTAAATGTTTTTACGGAAGATCAGGAAGAAGGCAAGGATGTCCGTACTCATGTCTTCTATTCAAAATTGTACTGGAACTTTTAGCCAGTGTAATAAAACAAGAAAAAGAATGCATCCAGATGAAAAGAAGAAACATACCTGTCTTTTTTGTAGATGACACAATAGTCTAGAAAATCATATAGACTACAAAATTCACTAAAACTAATAGGCAAGTTTAGCGACATTACAGGATAGATCAACACACAAAAATCAATGGTATTTCTATGACCTAACAATAGACAGTTGGTAAGTGAAGTAAGAATAAATACCATTTATAACACCAGGAAAAAAAAAGAAATATCTATGGACAAATCTGACAAAGTGTGCAAAATGTTTACAGTGTGAATTGCATAATATTGATAAAGAAAAGAAGAGAGATTGTTAAGATGTCAAATCTCCAGTGATGTATAGAGTCAATGCAGTCTCAGTCAAAATCCAGTAGGTTTAATAGAAATGAACAAACTCTTTCTAAAACTCATTATGGAAAGGCAAAGGACCAGGGTGCTTGGTGGCTTAGTTGGTTCAGTGTCCAGTTCTTGATTTCAGCTCAGGTTATGATCTCATGGTTTGTGACTTCAAGCCCGCATTGGGCTCTACACTGACAGCGAAGAACCTGTTTGAGAGTCTTTCTCTCTGTCACTCTCTGCCCCTCCCCAACTTGTGCTCATGCTCCCTCTCTCAAAATAAATAAATAAATTTTTACAAAAGGCAAATGGCCTAGAGTGGCAAAAAGGAAGAAAAAACTTTGAAAAAAGGAAGTTGGAGGCCATACACTAACTGCAAAACTTACTATAAAGCTACAGTAGTTAAAACAGTGTGGTATTGGCATGAAGATCAGCAATTAGATCAATGGAACAACACAGAGAATGCAAAAATAGATCCATACACATATATCAGTACATATTTTATAAGGATATCTTATTTAAATAAAATTCTAGCAAATGCAAAAAAGTGGGAGNCAGGGTGGACTGACTATAAAGGGGTAAGAGGAGACTTTTGAGGTGATGGATGTTTTCTCTATTTTGATGGTCGTGATAGTTCCATTATATATACATTTATGACAAATGTATGTATTTAGGATAAATATATGCAAAAAATTATCAAATTAAACACTTTATTTTTTATAAAATTTTTTAACNAGTTTATATATATATAGTTTATATATATAGTTTATATATATAGTTTATATATATATATAGTTTATTGTATGTTCATTTCAATAAAGCCATTCAAACAATGATAGGATTTAAAGAGGTCAGTTATTTGCACCCTCAAGTGCCTACCTGTGAGTGTAAAGTGGTGCTGATTTCTTCAGCAGCTATTTGCAAATGGGTATCAAGAACATTAAAAAATGTGTGAAATCTTAGACCCAGAAATGGAATAATCTGAAATAGCAAAAATACTTGTTGCATAAAGGTAATTATCACAAGACTATATATTAGTATTTTGATTAGTCACTTAACACATTTTTTTTTAATGTTTGTTTATTTTTAAGCGAGAGAGAGACAGAGCCTCAGCAGGGGAGGGGGAGAGAGAGAGGGAGACAGAATCCAAAGCAGGCTCCAAGCTCTGAGCTGTCAGCACAGAGCCCGACACAGGACTCGAACCCAGGAACCGTGAAATCATGACCTGAGTAGAAGTTGAATGCTTAACCGACTGAGCTACCCAGGCGCCCCTGATCCGTCACTTTTGATTTTTATCAAAGTTATACCTGCACACAGTTTTAAAATATCAAGTGGTTCTGCAAGGCTGGCGAGGAAAAAGAGGAATCCCTCCCTGGCCCAGTGATGCAATAGTTTTCTGTTCTGCAGGTAGCCACGTTTTAATACTACTTCTAAATAACAAATATTGCTATTTGTTAATAGTTTAGTCTTTGTCTTTAGGAAAGATGAACCTTTCGATTTTTCCCACTTCATCTTCATTCCCTCTTCCTCCTCATTGTCTCTCTGTCTCTGTCTCTATCCCTGTCTCTGTCTCTGTTTTTGTCTGTCTGTTGATCTCGCTCACACACACACACATACACACACACCCACACACACACATTTCTGGTCTGTTCCATTAGTTTTTCCATTCTCCTGATATAGTTGCATTGTAAATTTGATTAAATTTTCAGAACTTGCTTTTTGTGACTATATTCTTATGACCAGGAAACAGCATTCACAGCTCATTGTGTGTTATGGGCTCGGTTGTGCGCTTCTCCCTCCACAAATTCCTGTGTGGCAGTCCTAGCCCCCAGGAGCCCAGAATGTGACTGGTTTGGGAGGCAGGGTCTTTTTAAAGAGGTAATTAAAATAAAATGAAGTCATATGAGTGGGCCCTAATCCAATATGCCTGACTGATATCTTTAAAAGAAGAGGAGATTAGGACACACACAGACACAGAGGGAAAAACATCTGAAGACACAGGGGGAAGACAACCACCTACAAGTCAAAAGCCGCAGAAGAAACCCTATCAGCCCTATCAACACCTTGATCTTGGACTTGTAGCTTCTGAAACTGTGAAGAAATAAATTTCTGCTGTTGAAGCCACTCCGTCTGTGGTGCTTGGCAATAGCAGCCCTAACAAATCACTACGGTGTATTATACTTTCTGCACATTTTTTCTTCTTAAAAATTTGCTTAATTTTTATGTACCTAGCATACTACTCAATCCTCAAAATACCTCAGATGTGTAGTTTCCTCCGCATGCACTGAAACAAACATCAGGTATTCTACAAGTCTTCTTGAATTAATCTTTCACAGAGCTTCTGAGCTGTTCCATCGCACTTGGTCACTAGACTTGCTGCATAACTGTTGTCTGGAATTTTCTCTTCTCCATCATCCTGAGGCCTCCCTTTCCCCCTTTCTAGGGCTGAATTACTTGTTTCTTGGATTACTTCTTTGCTTTTCCCCTTTTGTACTTTTCTGGAAGTCTCTTCAATTTATCTCCCAACTCTTCTGTGGGGTTTTCCAGTTGTGCTATTAAAATTTTAATTTCTAAGAGCACTTTTCTTGCTCTTCCCTCCTCCCCTCCTCCTTCCCGACCCCCTCCTCCCCCTCACACACCCCCTCCCCCCCCCTCGCAGCCCAGGAGGGTAAGATGCTCTGTCAGAGACCATGCCAATATTCACTTCCATCATGGAGCATTCCTTGCCCATCCTTCCCTTCTTTTGTCTCGGAAATAACTTTTAAATTTCCTGAATGTTCCTTAAAACTTTTGGTTCTTTAGTTACGACTCTTCTCTGGTCTCTGAGTTTGCTGATTGTTAGCTGTCTGCTCATGCTTGAGAGGTACAGTAAAAGCCTCCTGAGAAGTCTGTGCTTTAGGGAGGAGGGGTGTATCCACTGGGACCCTCAGTGTAGGGTGCAGGATCTCACTGGGCTCTCACCTTGCAAAATCCCTGACGTCAATTTGTCTTTGGGTCCTTGGACTTGGACTGATCTGTTCCCCCACCACAGATTATGCCATAGTTCTGCCTTGAGGGAATCAGACTGGCCTCCAGGGCTCTGGGCGCAGTGTGAGCAAAGGAGGTTTACCGCAGGGTGCCTCAGCATTCTGTTTGTAAATTTTCACTCATCTTCCTATTTTCAGGATAGTAACAGTACTCCCCAGCTGTGCTGCTGTCTTCCAGACTGCAGATCCTTTATTTTAGCCTCTGAAGAAGAGAAACCCCCAGTCTTTTGCCAGAGTGGGGAAACACTGTCACCCTGGCCTGGCAGGTACAAAGAGTTTTTAGCTCCTTCGTCACTACTTTTCCAAGCACCAGTGCTATTAGGCCCTGTGCCTTTTGTGGGTTCTGAAATTTAAGTTGAATTGTATCTTAGGTGTCTGTATCACTGGCTTTAGCTTCCGCTCTCCCTGGTCAGCTAAGCCAGTTATCACCTGTCTGCCCCTCAACTTCCAAAATATCACTGTTGTTCTTTTCCACTCCCTTGTTCTCTTCATCCTTGGCAGTTTATGCCCAAGCAAGCAAAACATCCTTTTACTGCCATTTAGTTTCAGAAGGCCTCATAGATGATGTGTATATTTTTTCCACCATCTTTAACCAGAAGTCAATCTAGAAATAATGTAGATATTCACTAGTGGGAGAAAGGGGAAACAAATTATGATGTATACCTATTCTTGAGTACCGTGTAGCCAAAAGAAATATTTATTGTGAATTGTTAATAATGAGAAAGCTTTTGTTATAACATTATTTTATTTTAAGTTTATTATTATGTTTTTAGTAATCTGTACACCCAATGTAGGGCTTGAACTCATGACTCTGAGACCAAGAGTCACATAATCTTTTGACTGAGCCAGTCAGGTCCTGTTAGTTGATTTTAAAATAGCACTTAATTTTATTTTTAAGTTTTTTTAATTTGAGTAATCTCTACACTTAACATGGGGCTCAAACTCATGACCCTGAGATCAAGAGTCATATGCTCTTCTGACTGAGCCAGCCAGGTGCCCCAAAATATTACTAAATTTTATGCATAGAATGATTTTAATAACTTTCAAAATGTTCATGGAAAAAGTATGGGCCAAAAATATACCCCTTTATTCATGGTTAATGAATAAAATTATGGGGAATTTCATTTCTGTAATTTATAAATTTTTGTAATGTATAAATAGTATCTTACTTATCACTAATTAGACTCAATAATACACAATTATGATAGAAAAGATAGATAATGCTTAAGACACACACACAGAGACACACAGTTTTTTCATTGTTCCAAGGCCTATCAGAGAGGTAAAAACTGTCAACATGCTGCTCTGTTTTTTCCTCCAAGTCAATTTACATTCTGCTTTTATAATGAAAATAAATATATTCTTTTTTGTGTGTGTCTGCCGTGAGAGTCTTAGGCAGAAAAAGAAAAAAAGTCTTGGATGAACAGCGGTTAATATACAATTGTTCCTTGGAAGGAAAGGGGAGATCCCTGGGAGCCTCTTAGCTTTTTCACCTTCGTAAATAGGAAGGATTGGTTTACTGGATGTGCTAATTATCAGTTTGAAAAACAAGAAGACCTCATGCAAATTCCTGGGGAGCAGTCAAAAGGATGGGAGAGAATGGGAACAGGATGCTAGGAGAAACTGGGATGCAGGGCTGCGGAGGGACGGAAGGTGTTGGCAAGATTTGCTGACTTTGCTTGGGATCAATCCTACCTATCAACAAATACTGTATGCGGTGTGGATCCCATCGGACGGTGCCACTGGGCGCCCTGCAAAATGGGAATTGGCGAGAGACAGCTAATGTTTGACGGAGATGAGGAATTGCTACATTGGCTTAAGGGAAGCAATCTTGTTTCAAAACCACATGCATCTGTTATCCCTGGTTCGGCGCTGCCATGGCATTTAAACCAGTGACCTTTAGACAGCATTCCTCAATGCATGGTCCCCACCATGAGGTAGCCCCGGAGAGTGGATGTGGCACATCTGCTACGGATGGTATTTTGAGGATGTCATGGCTGTCTGCAAATACACCAGCAAGATTTATAATACTCCATTGAGGTTCCTCTTTTTGGAGCAGATGGGTTACTTGGCACATTTTACTTTTTACTAACGCGTTATTAACTTACTCTTTTTGTTTTAATTTTCAGCAGTGAAAAACACCTGGATTGAAAAGTCTACCCCTTCATAGACAAATCAGGGGAACTTTGCTTTGTTAGTTTTGGTTCCTAAATTGTGATGGATTCAAAAGGTGATAATGAGTTTCTTGGCCTCTGACAAAGCCTTTTAATTTTCTTCTCTTTGTACAATCTCTTTCTTCTTCTGGCTCTATTTTCTTTCTCTCACTTTTTTGTTGTTTATCAGTCTGTCTGTTTGGGGAAGGAAGAGATGGATTGTACTGGCCGTTCAAGGGAAAACAACAACCTCATCCTTATCACTAGATAATTGAAAAAAATTCCCTTAGTTGTCATCAGGTAATCTCCAATGCCCAATTTTGCTTTTTAAGATCCTATCTACATGAATTACTACCGGCAAAATTGTAAAAAAGGAATCCTAATTAGAGACAGAATTTATAAGTAATCCCTGTTTGACAATGGATTTCTTTTGGAGAGGTTGAAAACAATCATTAACATCCATTTAAATGCTTATTTACCTTACAGTGGTTAACTATAAAGTGACCTTTGAGGAAGGGTATGTTTTGAAAAATTAAGCAGCAAAGTTGGGGCTGCCAGACCTTTCGGGGGATGAATTTTAAATAAGCCATCCAGTGTACTGAGAAACTGACCATCCTACAAACTTCAGTAACTCATTAAATATTCAATTTTTTCAAACATAAAAGTGGCTCATTTGAAATTTTGGGTTGCTATTAGGTGTGTTCAAGTCACAGTATTTAGCATTCCTGTAGATGGACAAGTGTTAGGGTGTTTATTTGATAAAACAGAATAGTTGGCTGCCGGAGAAATGTTTCAAGTAAAATTGTAAAATTGAGATGATTTTCTCTTAGTTTTAAAGAAAAGGTGATATAATTGTTTTCTTGAGACTTCAGTCTTCAGAGATTCTACCTGGGTACATAATAGAATAGGAAACTCTTAGACGGTACTTCCTATGTGTCAGGTATTTTTCTAAAAGTTTTATATGTATTAAACCATACACCCCAGGATAACTCTCTGAGGTTAACACTATTGTCTACCACTCTTCTGTTTTTAATTAATAAGATTTGGTTTTTAGAGCAGTTTTAGATTCACAGCAAAACGGAACAGAACATACAGTGATTTCTTATATACCCTCTGCCCTTTCCCCCACCCCCAGGCCGCCCCCTTTGTCAACGTCCCCTGCCAGAATGGTACATTTGTTATAGTGGTGAACCTATGTTGACACATCACTACCACCCCAATTCATAATTTAGTTAAGAGTTCATTCTTGATGTGGCACATTCTTTGGGTTTCGACAGATGTATAATGACATGTATCCACCATTGTAGTTTCATGGCCGAACAATCCTCTGTGCTCTGCCTATTCATGCCTCCCTCTCCCTTCCTTAATCATTGTTACTCTCTCAGTAGTTGTGCCCCTTCCAGAATGTCTTTGTAGTTGGAATCAGACAGTATGTAGCCTTTTCAAATTGGCTTCCTTTGCATAGTAATATGCACTTAGGTTTCCTCCATGCATTTTTGTGGTTAGATAGCATATTTCTTTTTCTTAAAAAAATTTTTTTTAAATGTTTTATTTATTTCTAGGAGAGAGAGAGAGAGACAGTGTGAGCAGGGGAGGGTCAGAGAGAGAGGGAGACACAGACTCTGAAACAGGCTCCAGGCTCTGAGCTGGCAGTCAGCACAGAGCCCGACGCGGGGCTCGAACCCATGAACCACGAGATCATGACCTAAGCGAAAGTCGGACGCTTAACCGACTAAGCCACCCAGGCGTCCCTCTTAAAATTTTTTTTAAACATTTATTTATTTTTGAGATACAGAAAGAGACAGAGTGCGAGTGGGGAAGGGCAGAGAGAGAGAGAAAGATAGAATCTGAAGCAGGCTCTAGGCTCCGAGCTCTAAATGCAGAGCCTGATGTTGGGCTCGAACTCAGGAACTGTAAGGTCATGACCTGAGTCGAAGTCAGATGCTTAACTGACCGAGCCACCAAGGGGCCCTAGATTATTTCTTCTTCAATGCCGAATAAAATTCCACTGTCTGGATGTATCACAGTCTATTTATTCATTTACTTACTAAAGGACGTCTTGGTTCCTTCCCAATTTTACAATTATGAATAAAGCTGCTATCAATATAGTGAGGGTTTTGTGCAAACATAAGTTTTTAACTCCTTTGCGTTAAATACCAAGGAGTGCCATTGCTGGATTGTATGGTAGGAGTATGTTTAGTTTTGTAAGAAACTGCCAAACTGTTTTCCTAAGTGGTTCTACCATTTTGCATTCCAACCAGCAATGAATGAGACTTAATGTTGCCTTACCAGCATTAGGTGTTGCTAGTGTTTTGGATTTTAGCCATTTTGATACATGAGTAGTGTTATTTCATTGTTGTTTTAATTTTCAATTCCCTGATGACATAGATGTTGAGCATTTTTTTTATATGCTTGCCACTTATGTATCTTCTTTGGGGAGGTTAAGGTCATCTGCCCATTAAAAAAGATTTTTTTTTTATATTTACTTATTTATTTTTGAGAGAGAGAGAGCATGAGCTGGGGAGAGGCAGAGAGAAAGGGAGAGAGAGAATCCCAAGCAGGCTCCGCACTGCCAGCACAGAGCCAGACACAGGCTGTCTCTGTCTCACTAACTGTGAGATCATGACTTGCGCTGAAATCAAGAGTTGGACACTTAGTTGACTGAGCCACCCTGCACCCTGGTCTTTTGCCCATTTAAAAAAATCAGGTTGTTTGTTTTATTATTGACTTTTAAGAGTTCTTTGTATATCTTGGATAACAGCACTTTACTAGATGTGTGTTTTGCAAATCTTTTCTCCCAGTTTGTGGCTTGTCTTCTCATTCTCTCAACAGTACGTGCCAAAGAGCAGAAGCTTCAAATTTTAATGAAGTCTACAGTTTATTAATTACTTTTTTCATGGATTATGTCTATATTTTGTACGTCAAACATATTACATACTGTATTCTTACAATAAAGTAAGCTAGAGGGGCACCTGAGTGGCTTAGCCAGTTAAAGGTATGTCTCTTGATTTTGGCTCAGGTAATGATCTCACAGTTTGTGAGTTTGAGCCCCACATAGTAATTCTCTCTCTCTCCCTCTCCCATGTTTTCTTTTCTCTCTCTCAAAATAAGTAAAATAAACTTAAAACAAACAAACAAACAAAAAAGGGTTGTGTGCTCCCAACTGAGCCAGACTGGCACTCCTGAAGAACTTTTTAACTTTCCTCACAAGGCAGCTCTACTGACAACAAATTTCTTCAACTTTTGTTTGACTTGAGAAAAGCTTTCACTTTTCTCTTTCACTTTTGAAGGATAATTTTACAGAGTACAGAATTCTAGGTTGATGGGGTTTTTTCCCTTCAAATATTTAATATTCCACTCCATTTTCTTCTGCATGGTTTCTTCTTTGAATATGATATCTCTAGGTGTAGTATATTGGGCATATATCCTACTCAGGCTTTTCTGAGACCTGGATCTGTGGTCTGACATTAATCTGGGGGAAACTCTCAGTTACTATTTCTTTAAATATTGTTTCTTTCCCTTTTTTCTTTCCGTTCTGGTATTCCTGTCATGCATTTGTTACCTCTTCCATAATTGTCCCACAGGTTTTGGAAATCCTAGTTTGTTTTGTTTCTGTGTGTGTTTCCAGTTTTCCTCTTTTTTGCTTTTCAGTTTTGGAAGTTTCTATTATTATACCCTCAAGCTCAGAGACTCTGCTCAGCTGCTCTAGTCTACTAAGGAGCTCATTAAAGGCAGTCTGCCTGTTACAGTGCTTTTAATCCCTAGCAAAGCTTTTTTATTCTTCCATAGATCTTCTATCTCTTCACTTACATTATCCATCTGTTCTTACATGCCATCTACATTTTCCATTAAACCACTTGGCATGTTTGTCATAATTTTTTAAAATTCCTGATCTGATAATCTCAATATATCTACTGTATCTGACGCTGGTTCTGATGGTTGGTCAGCCACTCCAAACTGTGCTTGTCATATTTTAGTTTGCCTCGTAATTATCGTTGAAAAGTAGGCAGGGTGTCCTGGGTAAAAGGAAATGTGGTGAATACCCCTTTAGTAATGTGATGGGAAGGGGTGGGGGAGGGGAAGCATTCTGATTGACTAGGGCTCAGTCTTTCAGTAAGCCTGCACCCCTGGGCTGTGAGCTTCAACAATCCTTTTCAGTGTCTCTCCACCTATGTAAGAGAGAGAATGGCTAGAAGAGTTGGGGATTTCCCTTCCTCCAGGTGGGTTAGACTCTGATAAGATTTCAGCAGGTTAGGCTCTGGTAAAATCATTTCTCCTGAGAGCAGATCTCATTAAGAATGGAATGCTCTGGCATACTTCAAAAATGGTTTCTGTTCTCTCTCTGCTAGAGGAAGCACCAGGGGTTTTTCTTTCATACTCACTGTGACGACTTGGTAGAGTTCCTGGAGGTAAGTCACAAAGCTGTGGAACACCCCATCTTCTGCCCCCCATTACTTGTCCCCCTGAAATATTTCACTCTCAGACTTGTCCTCACTGAGCCTCTGGCAATTTGTCCCTACATGTTAGGTGTTCCTACCCTGGCACTGCCATGGAGTTTTTAGCTTGTGGGTTTCTGCTCTGGTATTTTCTATATCTGTATGTCTATGTTTCCAAATCGAGGGGCAGTGGTTTGGTCTGTGACCTCGCTTCTCTGACTGATTTGTTGATTTTTCAGTTTGTTCAGCTTTTTACTTGTTAGGACAGAGCGACAACTTCTAAATTCCTTGCATGCTGGGCCAGAAACCACCTCTAAGGAAACCAAGGCACAAAGCTATTTATTAATTTGATCAAGGCCCCCAGGTGGTATGTGGAAGAGCCAGGATTTGAATCTAGGTGCTCGAGCTCAAGAGTCTGTGCTCTTAGGGGGCGCCTGGGGGCTCAGTCGGTTAAGTGTCTGACTTTGGCTCAGGTCATGATCTCATAGTTCATGGGTTCGAGCCCCACGTCGGGCTCTGTGCTGACAGCTAGCTCAGAGCCTGGAGCCTGTTTCAGTCTGTGTCTCCCTCTCTCTCTGACCAGCCCCTGCTCACTCTGTCTCTTTCTCTCTCTCTCAGAAATAAATAAGACATTAAAAAAATTAAAGAGTCTGTGCTCTTTTTTTTTTTAATATTTTTATTTATTTCTAGGAGAGAGGGAGACAGCGTGAACAGGGGAGGGTCAGAGAGAGAGGGAGTCACAGACTCTGAAACAGGCTCCAGGCTCTGAGCTAGCTGTCAGCACAGAGCCCGACGCGGGCCCGAACCCACGAACTGCGAGATCATGACCTAAGCGAAAGTTGGACGCTCAACCGACTAAGCCACCCAGGCACCCCAAAGAGTCTGTGCTCTTAATGACCACACCATTGAGGAAAACAAGCAAGTTGGGCAAGTGGGGAAAGGGTGAATATGTTTTCTTACCATGAAATTGATTGTTCATGTCTCCTAAGCTACATTTTCAAAAAATTTTCCAAAACACTTAAAGGAACAAGTGTCAGAGGGTTGACTTGAAGTAGATACAATTAGTGAATATTTAGAGTAGAAACAAACAAAAATCACTGCTAAATCTACCACCTTTCAGATTACATTTCAGTCTGCGTCTACCTTCATGGACATTACATGGATATTACGCATTCAACTTTTTCACTTAGTATTGTATCATGGGGATTTCCCCATGTTTTGGTATCTTTTTTACAAAGTACATTTAATAGCTGTACATTCTACCTTGGTGATGTACTAAAATTTACAAAAACATTCTCTTACTGTTTGACATTTGATGATTATGATTTTTCTTTTACAATGATAGATAATGTTCAGCAATTGTTTCCCTTCCTTTGAGTAATTTCATTCAAGATAGCTTCATGAATGTGTTTGTTCGGTCAACAGGTAGGGATATGTGTATAACTACTGCTGATTTTTGTCATTATTGGTTTCCAGAATAGTTGTACCAACTTTCTGGATGTCCAAAATGGTATAATTATATAAAATATATACATATATCGAAAACCTCATACATGCAAGTGCAGTATCAATACAGGAAGGCTCTAAAATTGCACCCCTCCCATAAACTGATGCACAACCTTTTTCCAGATACTCAGTTTATATTGCATGTAGCCTTGTGTGTAGGAGGCATTCCATAGATATTTATTGGATGGATAGATGGATAGGTGGATGGATGGAGGATATCCAACTGATTCCTTTTATTTTTTTTATTTTTATTTTTATTTATTTATTTATTTCTAGGAGAGAGCGAGAGAGAGCATGAGCAGGGGAGGGTCAGAGAGAGAGGGAGTCACAGACTGAAACAGGCTCCAGGCTCTGAGCTGGCAGTCAGCACAGAGCCCGACGCGGGGCTCGAACCCACGAACCGCGAGTACATGACCTAAGCGGAAAGTCGGACGCTTAACCGACTAAGCCACCCAGGCGCCCCCAACTGATTCCTTTTAATCAACACACAGAAAGTTAGTGGCAAAATTGAGATGATATTCTGATTTATAAAATACATCTCTTTCTCCTGCTATACCTGCAGTTTACTGCATTCACCAATATATTTTATATATTCACCAATATATTATATATGCAAAATGCCGTTCTAGAAGCTGGGGACCTACTATCAATAAAACATAGTTTCACCCACCGTGTACCTCACAGTTTGATTGAGAAACTTACATACCTCTCTGGATCAAATTCTCATTCATAAAATGAATGTAGTGACCTCAGAAGTCCCTTCTAGTTTCTGAGACTCTAAATTTCCCAATTCTAGATATTAAGACTCTAGAGTAAGATTATTTCAAAGATCAATCTAAAGGAACTGATGATTCAAGATAATGAAGTCTTCTCTAAATAGGATGTCTTCTCTATTTTCTCTTTCCTTCCTTCCTTTCCTCCTTCCTTCCTTCATCATGGATTGCATACTAAAAAGCAGATACGATTAAAAGCTAGGAATAAAAATAGGAATAAGAGAAATCCTCTTCTCTTAAAAAGTCCACAGTGTAAAATGGGAAGGTTTTTTGAAGAAGAATAGTTTGGCAACACAACACTACTACACGCAGTGTTCATGTGTATATGAATGTGATGTGCTTACTCTAATATTATAGCTAAAACTTATTGAATGGTCTCCAGCATTAAAGCATAGGAGGGAATCGGCTAAATGCTTCCAACAGTTAATGGAAAATAATCTTGGAGGTTTATCTTGTGGGGTGGGGGGGATACTGGTACCGTACTTGCCAACATCAAGACGAAAGAGGACAATTACAAATGGACTCACCATTTCTCTTCTTCTACTTGCACTCCTACGGACTGGAACTTACTGGGTGCTTTATTTTCCCCTGTTTTGTCAGGCTCTTCAGCATCATCCACCTGAAGAAATAATCAAATAAGTAGAGGTGCCCATTTTAGTCATCTTGCTTGAAAATCAAATGTCACATATTGTCAAACATCTGCAGTAATGCTGGAATGTTTTGTGATTTGTAGCCTTTTTATTCAACATTTGTGTGTTTGGTGAGGGCCATCACTATGCTGTTACCACGTGCTTTGGCTCTGCTGATCTTAGTAAAACGAAATTTTGTGTACTTCCAAGATAAATGTCTATGATGGCTCCTAAGATTTGTGAATAGTGCTTACCCATGAAAAGTACACTAGAAAGGAGCACTGCCTGGAAACATGTTCTTGGAAGTTTTGAATTCACAGACAACAAAATACAAAAGAAGGAAGAAATTTCATTTATTTTAGTTAGAACTGTTGATATTGAGAGATTTAGGTACCAACATTTTAAGATAAACCCTATAGTATCTTCATTGTTTCCCTCTTAAACTAAGAAATTGGCTTTGAATATCAAGCCATGATTCCTAAATAGCTATGTATAGACTACAGCTCACATAGAAAATGTGCCTTTATTTACTTATTTTAAATGTTTATTTATATTGAGAGGGAGAGAGAGCATGCTCAAGTAAGGGAGGGGAAGAGAAAGAGGGAGAGAGAGAATCCCAAGCAGGATCTGCTCTGTCAGCACAGAGCCAGATGCAGGGCTGTATCTCATGAACCCTGAGACCATTACCTTAGCTGAAATCAGGAGTTGGACACTTAACAAACTGAGCCACCCAGATGCCTTGAAAACATGTCTGTATTTAAATGAGAGGCTACGTGACAAACCTAAATTTGATATAAATTTTGACTATTCAGAGCAATTAGGTTTTTTCCTATATATTTAATAGATTATTTTTTCTAAATATAAAAGTAACAATGTAAGTTATATGAAATTAAAATATATAAATACGTAATGTAGAAAGGTAAAGACCCCCAAGAATCACTTTCAAGCCTCTGAAGCACATTTGTTCATCTATTAATATGTGTAATATATATGTAAATGATTATTAATACTAAATGTATTCAGATGAAGCTACACTATATATGTTTTTTTCTGCAATTTGCTTTATTCATTAATACTGCTTTCTTTTGGATATTATATCATGTCAGTAGATATAGCTCTATCTTAAGTCTTTTGTTTGCTACATAAATATTCCCTTTAATGACTACCTAAGCAACATGGGCAACATGGGTAATTTCTCTTTGTTGCTATTATCTAGTATTGCAATTAATATTGTGCATGTATCAGAACAATTAGAACAATTGTGCAAATGTTATTTGGGAAAAATCCTTAGAAATTGAAATGTTAAAAGGAAAGAGTGAGCATATGTTCAACAGTAAAAGCTATTGCCAAATTGCTTTTCAAAGCATTTATCTTCTTGCCATAATTGGTGTATGGGAATATCCATTTTTCTATACATCCCCCAATACTAAATAAGGCAAACTTTAAAATTTTTGCTAATATCACAGGTAAAAATATTTGTTGGCCTCTTGTACTTCTATCAGTAAATTGCTTATTTATATTTTTTCTAGTTTTTGTGTCATTATCCTATTGAGTTATTATTTATTTTCCTTAAATAATTCTTCTTAATATTTATTTATTTTTGAAAAAGAGACATACAGAGTATGAGCAGAAGGTTAGAGAGAGAGGGAGACAGAATCTGAAGTGGGCTCCAGACTCTGAACTGTCAGCACAGAGCCCGACACAGGGCTTGAACTCACCAACGTGAGATCATGATCTGAGCCAAAGTCCAATGCTTAATTGACTGAGCCACCCAGGTGCCCTATTATTTTTTATTTTCTTATTTGTAGAGTCTATATCTTATGACTCTTCATCACTCTTTCTTGCTTATATATACTTTAAACATTTTCTCCTAGTTTATCATTTGTCTTTTATTTATTTGTTTTTAATATTTTATTTTTAGGTAATGTCTATATTCAATATGAACTTGAACTCACAACCCTGAGATCAAGAGTCCCATGCTTTACTCCTTGAGCCAGCTAGGTACCCCTATTATTTGTCTTTTAAACTTTGCCCTTCATTGTACAGAATCTTAAAATTACTATGTAATGAGAGGTGACTGGGTGGCTTAGTTGGTTATGCATCCAACTTTGGTTCAAGTCATAATCTCATGGTTTGTGGGTTCACTACTGGGTAGTGAAATCTTTTATGGCTTGGAAAGCCCTTCTTTACCCCTGAGCATATTTTTTTATTTTTTAAATTTTTTAAAAATTTATTTATTTTTCAGAGAGGGAGAGAAGAGCGGGGCTGAGGGGCAGAGAGAGAAGGAGAGAGAATCCCAAGTACAATGCTGAGCCCAAATGCTGAACTGAGTTCATGAACTGTGAGATCATGACTTGAGCCAAAATCAAAAGTTGGATATTTAACTAACTGAGCCACCCAGTTTCCCCAGAGAGCACCCCCTTTTAGAGTTTATTTATTTATTTTGAGAGAGAGAAAGAGAGAGAATGTGCACATGCACTCCCATGTGGGAGGAGCAGAGAGGGTACCCTGAGCAGATTTTTTAAAGTTCTTTTGTATTTACTTTTATGCTTTCATTTTTCTTTTTCATATTTAATTCTTAAATCCAATTTTCTTGAAATGTCTGTGTGTAATAAATAAAGTAGAAATGAAACATTTCCCCTCTATATGGATCATCAATTGATCTGGCTCCTTTTAGTTACTAATTCATTTCTGATTAGAGATGCCAACTTTATTTTCTACCAAACTTCACCCAAACATTTCCATGTATATAGAAATGTTTTGGGTGAATTTTGTAATAAATCTTGATATTTTCTATGGCTTAACTCTTCCTGTAATTCTTTTTTAAATGTAGTTCTTTAAATTTCTAGGTTATTTTGGGGTATTAATTTCTAAATAAATTTAACATTAAATTGTCAAATCCCTTCTCTGAGCTTCTACCCAGTGATAAAAATCACATTGGAGTTTCTTTAAATTTTTGTATAACCATTATTGTTTGTTTTTTGGTAGGCTTCCCACCTGGCACAGAGCCCAACACAAGGCTTGAACTCATGACCTGAGATCAAGAGTTGGACACTTAACAAACTGAGACACCAGGTGCCCTCTTTTTGTATAACTTTTGAGAGAATTGCTGTCTTTACATTATGAGGTATTCCCATGTAGGAATATTGCATAGTTTTCCAATTATTAGATCTCTTATATATTGTATAAGGGAAGTTTTTAGATTGTTTTCAGGTAAGTGTTATATATTCTTTGTGAAGCTCAGTCCTGTTACAGTTTTTGGTACTAATGTGAGTAGGCTCATTTTGCTCCATTACATTTTCTGTTTATTAGTAATATATAGAAAATTACTGATTTGTCAGTATTTATATTGTATTCTTTTACTCTACTGAGTTCTACTGATTTTTCCAGTGATTTCCATTAGATTTTTTTTTTAATATTTTTTATTTATTTCTAGGAGAGAGAGAGAGACAGCGTGAGCAGGGGAGGGTCAGAGAGAGAGGGAGTCACAGACTGAAACAGGCTCCAGGCTCTGAGTTGGCAGTCAGCACAGAGCCCGACGCGGGGCTTGAACCCACGAACCGCGAGATCATGACCCAAGCGAAAGTCGGACTTAACCGACTACGCCACCCAGGCGCCCCCCCATTAGATTTTCTAAGGGGACATGAGTATTATCTGCAAATAAAAGAATTTTACTCTTTCTTTGGAATGTTTTCACCTCATTTCACATTCTTGCTTTGTGTATTGGCTAATAAGGGCAAATAGTGCTGAATAAATATGTGAAAACAGGAATCTATATCTAGTTTCTGAATCTAATTGGAATGTCTCTACCATTTCACCTTTATTTTAGTTTTTTAATGTTTTTACAATTTTTTTGCAATGTTTATTTTTGAGAGGGAGAGTGACAGAGCTTGAGCAAGGGAGTGGCAGAGAGAGAGGGAGACAGAATCTGAAGCAGGCTCCAGGCTCCATGCTGACAGCACAGAGCTGGATGGTGGGGCCTGAACCCATGAACCATGAGATCATGACCTGAGCTGAAGTTGGACGCTTAACCGACTGAGCCACCCAGGCACCCCTATTTTTTTAATTTTTCAAGTTTATTTATTTATTTTAAGAGATAGGGAGAGAGCAAGCGGGAGCGGGGTGCAGAGAGAGAGAGAGAATCCCACAACTCACAAAATCATGAGATCATGACCTGAGCTCAAATCAAGAGCCAGACTCAACTGACTGAGCGAGCCACCCAGACACCCCCAGAGTTATGTTTATTTGATAAAATATATTGAGAATATTGATTTTTTCTTATATTTTTAAATGATTTATTTTTAAAAAAATGCTTATTTTGAAGTAAGAGAGAGAAAGCATGGGGGGGGGGCAGAGAGAAAGGGAGAGAGACTAGGAATCCTAAGCAGGATCTGTGCTGACAGCACAACTGGGGCTCAAAATCACAAACTGTGAAATCATGACCTGAGCTGAAATCAAGAGTCAGACACTTAACTTACTGAGACATCCAGGTGCCCCTATTATTAAATACTTTATTTATTAAAAAAAAAATTTTTAATGTTTTATTTATTTCTGAGAGAGAGACAGCATAAGCAGGGGCTGGTCAGAGAGAGAGGGAGACACAGAATCTGAAACAGGCTCCAGGCTCTGAGCTGGCAGTCAGCACAGAGCCCGACGCGGGGCTCGAACCCACGAACCATGAGATCATGACCTGAGCCGAAGTTGGATGCTTAACTGACTGAGCCACCCAGGCACCCCTTAAATACTTTAAATAAAACAAGAATTACTTGCTTCTTGAATGTTGGGAATTTTCTGTGAATTTATTCTACTGTGTACCATTTCAGGGAAGTATATTTTTTACTTTATTTGACGATATAGTCTATGGTTATTAGATTTCTTTTCCCAGGTTTTATTCTTCCTCTTACATTAGTATTACTAATTTACATGTATGTCTATTTTATTTTGACCTTAAAATTTACCACCCTAAAATGGACAGAAGAATTTTTTATGGTTTTTTAAAACGGTTTCTTTTCTTTAAAAAAATTTTTTAATGTTTATTTTTGAAAGAGAGAGATAGAGTGCCAATAGGGGAGGGGCAGAAAGAGAGGGAGACACAGAATCCGAAGCAGGCTCAAGGCTCTGAGCTGTCAGCACAGAGTCCTACACAGGGCTTGAACCCATAAACCTTGAGATCATGACCTAAGCTGAAGTTGGACACTTAACCAACTGAACCACCCATGCACCCCTAAAACTTTTTCTAAAAAGGCTTTTTCAGGGTTCCTGGGTGGCTCAGTCAGTTGGGCATCTGAATTCAGCTCAGGTGATAATCTCAGGGCTCATGAGTTTGAGCCCTGCATCAGGCTCATGAGTTCGAGCCCCGCATCAGGCTCCATGCTTATAGCTCAGAATCAGATTCTGTCTCCCTCTCTCTCTGCCCCCTCCCCTGTTCACACTCTTTTTCTCCTTCAAAATAAATAAACAGTTAAATAAATAAATAAGTAAATAGGCTTTCTCATTTCTAATATTGTTGATTTTTATTATCCCTGTCAGTCAGACTTATTATTTTTTCCAAAGAACCAATTTTGTATCAATCTGACTTTAGCTATTATTGCTGTTGCTGTTCTGTCTTCCAATGCATTTATCTGTACTTTAATCATTAATAATTCCTTCTAATTTATTGTTCTTTTCTAGTTTTGAGATTTGAATGTTTTCTTTATATTGCAATATTTCTTGCTTAACTATGAAAGAACTTAGGGCTATGGATTCTTCTGAGATCACAGCTATGGCCACAGCCCATGGTGATGATTTATAGGATTCTCATCATTCATTTCACAACAGTATCGAATTTCCTCCTCCAACCAAATGTTATTTAGAACATTTTTTTAATACTTTCTTTTTTTTTTTTTTAAATGTTTATTTATTTCTAGGAGACAGAGAGAGAGACAGCGTGAGCAGGGGAGGGTCAGGGAGAGAGGGAGTCACAGACTGAAACAGGCTCCAGGCTCTGAGCTGGCAGTCAGCACAGAGCCTGACGCGGGGCTCGAACCCAGGAACCGTGAGATCATGACCTAAGCGAAAGTCGGAGGCTTAGCCAACTAAGCCACCCAGGCACCCCTTTTTTTTTTTTTTAATACTTTCAAATGGTTAGCTTTTTTTTTAAATCTACTTAGTGTTCATTTTAGTTTTAATACATTATAGTTGGGAATCATGACTATAATATCTCTTCTATTTGGAATCCTTAATATTATCTCTGGAATTTTTAACTTGAGCTATGTCTCCCTAAAAGTTTCTTCCTGCATATGCATTGATTCTGATTTCAAAGACATCAAAATAAAGTTTACAAAGTCTGAATATGCTGAGTATGGTTAAGGACAAAACTATGCATGAAACTTGTTAAGGAATGACAAGGTACACTTTCTTCACGGGGACTATTGTGATCAGCAGAGGGACCACAGCAGGATTTGAAGGGGCAGTGAGAGAGAAGGAGCTCAACTCCGATGCAACAAGAAAAAGTGGGATTTATAGCCAAGAAGCAGGGTCAGGGGCTGTCAGTGGGTGGAAAGTTACAGAGAGTGGGTGGAAACCTCAGGGATAAGAGAAGATCTCACAGGTTCCTTGATGAAGGCAGGCTGGGTTGATCAGACATCAGCTGGAGGGTGACAGAGGATGGAACATGATCAGATATCTGGGGGATAAACTAAGCAGGATTCTCACTAAAATGGGGCGATGCAAAGATGGACACACAAGTATGAAAGTCAAGGAGAATTCAGAGCAGCCTGACTACAGTCTGGTCAAGGAGAGACTCATTATCAATACTATCCGCACAGCTTTTCCTTCATTGTTGTGAATCCAGTGATTATGAATCAAAAACGATGTGACCTCCTTATTTCTCAAGGACCTCTTTTAATTAACAGTAACACCTCACTTGGTTTCTATCATTCTGAAATAGTTCACTCAGCCTGACAGTTGGACTCACCTCTTTACATGGGGCATAACACGTATCTCTATCTACTTGGACAGACATTACAGGAAATAAGTAAGTAAATCTTAGGAGCACAATCTCAAATAACCAAATTTTCTTTTATTTTTAATTCAGAGAATGAGAAAACCATCACTTGTTATGTAATGTGAAGATTAAGCTTAAGGCTCTTTTAGCTTGTTTTACAACATATGTTAAATGATCATGGAGGGAAGTCACAACCTAACATCTGGATGGGGAGGGGGTAAGTCTAAAGCTACAATGTGAAACTCATCTGTAGCTGAAGATTACTCTTGAGAGACTAAAAGATGCTGCTAATAGCTGCCTTTGGGGAAGGGAGTAGGAGTCAGAAGTAGAAAGAAGTACATGGGGCACCTGGGTGGCTCTGTAGGTTAGGTGTCTGACTTCAGCTCAGGTCATGATCTCATGGTTCATGTGTGGGGTTATTCCCCACATTGGGCTCTATGCTGACAGCTCAGAGCCTGGAGCCTGCTTCGGATTCTGTCTCCCTCTCTCTCCCTCCCCTGCTTGTGCTCTGTCTCTCTGTCTCTCAACAATAAATAAATGTTAAAATTTTTTTAAAAATATAAAATATTTAGATCTATATACTTTCATACTTAATGAATCCTTTACAACAACACCATATGCATATATTAGTTATTTTTTAATTTGAAGGAAAAAAAGTTACTCTTGACTTTTTAGAAGATATACAACTTTGTTCTAAATCTGAAGCTACCAGTTACCCCCTTCCCATCTGCCCAGCACTAGACCACCAGAAAAAACACCAGATCAAGCAATTGACTTGAGTTTTGGAGCCATATTATAAAAAGATACATACTTCAAGATATTCTAGAATCATATTTTGAACAGGAGGGGAACCAAGACCACAAATCCATCCTACTCATCTTAAGCTTTATAAAACATACTCTCATGGTTGGTTGGTTGGTTGATTTATTTATTTGACAAAGTAAAGTGCCTTTTTCTGGTAACTTACCTATTGTCCAGCAGCTCCTGTACCATATTCTGTACCCCTCTGCTTTGTGGCACTGGGGCCAGGAATCTGCAAACTACATTTCCCAGGCTTCTGTGCTGGCCAGCTTCAAGTTAGATTCTAACAACTGAAGGTGGGAGGAGGGAAGGAACTTTCTTCCTATTTCCACCTCCTGTGGGCAGTGCTCCAGCCTGAGTGCCCAGCTTCCAGCCCCTCTGACCCATGCACCAGAGCACTGCTCCCTGGGACGTCCCAGCACCAGCTGACCACACCTGCCTCAATGGCCTGAGGCTGGCTCTAGTGGGCACTCTCCCCTGAGCTCCTTTCCCTTTTTACTCTCCTAGTTCCAGCACTGGTAACTGCTTAGTGCATCCCCTCATTGCTCTCTCAGCCTTCCCGTACGTGCAGAACCAACATTGTATATCAAACTGCCTCTGTTTGATAATTGAGCATGCATGGTTTCTGTTTTCTGGAACGGGATTCTAACCAGCTCCACGTGGCTACACTGATGTAAATGAAAAATGCAGAGTGTCAGCCTAAGTAGGATGTTGCAGCTTTACTACATGGGGTAGTAGCAAAATTACCCAATGGAACTCTTCGCGAAGATGCCTGATAGGTACTTCCTGTAGGAACCAAGATCCTCAAGGCAGAAAGAGAGAAAGAAAGGATGCAGGCTCTCAAGGATGAGAATGGAGGGCATTGTACCCTGTTCTCCAGCCCCACCCTACCTATCTAAACCTACAGCTGCTTTGTACCAAAGTGTTGTCATCTTCTAAACGTTAGTCATTGTACGTACATTTATCTTAGCGATTTTGATGCCCTTAGATCCCCAAATGGACAAATGTCACCATTCTTACAGGGTACCTAGGGTAATCCACTTAAATTTATGAAGTGACTTTCAAAATGCTTAAAGAAATTGCACAGTAATTACATCTCTATCCTGAAAAAAATAAGGAAGCCCTTGGCAGATGATAAAATTTCAGTATATTTGGCTATTATGATTTTAAGAAAAGTAAGATTAATAATAACTAAATCTAATATTTGTTGGGAGCACTACACTTAGAGCCTTGCATATATTATATCAGTCCATTTTTACTACATTCTATAAAGTACCCTGTGAATAGTGACTGTTATTGCCAATTTCCAGATGAGGAAACTGGCAATATAATGTAATTGGCCTAAACTCACATAGGTTGCAAAGTAAGTATTTTAATATTAAGTATTAGGCATGGATTAAATTCAAAATGTTGGGAAAGGTTTGGAAACTCTGACCCTACAGAGGTAAATGGTGGGAAAGAGTCCAAGATCCTGGTGTTCTATATTTTGGGGGTTAGGATTTAACTTAGATAAAATTGTAATGAAATTTGATGACTATTTACATCTTGAATTTTTACTTCTTTACTATTCTCCATCAAAGAAGTGGTATAGCATGGTCACATTAAACATCAAGATACAATGTAGGCTCTGTCAATATAAGATGTGTGGCCTTGAGCAAGTTACTCAACCTCTCTGTGTCCTCATGTATAGGATAGAGATGATAGTACCACTTACACCACAGGGTTGTTGTGGGGGTAAATGAGACAGCCACATAAGGTACTCAGTATTTCCATATAATTTCTGCAGTAGTGAACAGTGATTGGAGGAAGAGTTAGAGCAATTTTTGCACTCACTAAAATATTTAGATATTAAAGAAGCAAGATGGTATCTGAGACAAAACTCTTCTCCCCAACATTGTATGTGGATTTCAGAGTAATTCCATCTTAAAAGGTGAAAATAACAATAATATATGGTGGACTTCATGTATATGAATGCTTTATTCTGAGTAAGAATCATTTGGAGAAAAACCTCTGAGACCAACAGGCAGACCTGGGAGGTGATTAAGATAGATAGAAGCTTTTAAGTAAAATGAACGGCAAGACTGACAATTATCTTTTTTTTTTTTTTAAGATTTTATTTTTAAATAATCTCCACACCCAACATGGGGCTTGAACTCACAACCCTGTGATCGAGAATCATGTGCTCTACCAACTGAACTAGCCAGGTACCCTAATAATTATCTTTAAAATATGATATCATTAAGTGCAAAGTGGCAAGCTATATAATAGTGGGAGGTATATACTAACATCTGGGTAAAAAAGGGGAACAAATTAAAATATATGTTTGCTTGAATATGTACAAAATAGGTCTGTATGGAGATGGAAATATTGGTTATATTAATTTCTTGCTGCAAAGAGAACTGATGGGCTATTAAATAAGAATGGGCAGGGGGTGGGGGGGCGCCTGGCTGGCTCAGTTAGTTAAGTGTCTGATTCTTGATTTCGGCTCCAGTCATGATCTCACGGTCATGAGACTGAGCCCCGTGTCTGGCTCTGTGCTGAGTGTGGAGCCTGCTTAGGATTCTCTCTCTCTCTTTCTTTGCCCCTCTCTGCTTGTATGCTCCCTCTCTCCCTCTCTCCCTCTCCCCTCCGTCTCAAAATAAATAAATATTTAAAAAAATATAAGAATGGCAGGGAGACTAGTCACTGAATGCCTCTTTATAACTTTTGAATTTTGAGCCGGAGGAATATATAATCTACTGGGAAATGATGTAAAATAAAGAAGAAACTGAACATTAAGGAAGTAGAAGAAAAGTAACATGTTATGTGCCAGATGAGGAAGGTCAATTTTTCTTTTCTCTTGGGTAAAATATACATAACAGAAATTCTTCATCTTAACCCCTTTTAAGTGTACAGTCCCCACAGCATAAAATACGTTCACGTTGTTGTGCGACCATCACCGTTATCCACGTCCAGAATATGTCCATTGTCCCAAACTGAAATTCTGTACCCCGCAGGAAACTGGATTTGTAAACTCAATCCTCAAAATAATCCTGTGGGGGACAGTTAAGGAAATAGGCTCAGGAACATCACGTCAGAGTACCGGCCTCTGCTCTTCCCTACTCCTTCTCTCTGCCTTTGGGCAGTAGGGAGGGCAGTTAGCTTCTAGGGGGAGGTAGGGGGTAGGCATGGAGGCAGAGGCTGGCTTTGAGCATGTGCCTCCTGCTGTGCCTTCTAGTACCATGCACTGATGACACAAGTTCTTTTAGGAAACTTGGCAACTTGTGCTATGGTAACCTGTAGGTTATATTTAAAAAAAAAGCATTTGACTCATTGCTACTAGACAAAATTTAATTGCCCTTTAGAAGTGCACTCACAGAATGCACTGTGAAATAAATCATCGTTGTGAAAACGTACCCCACGCCTGGCTGTTAGATGTGCCTTAGAGTTGGTTCATTGTGAATAGATTTATTGGCCATCACGTCAGGAAGTTATTATTCAAAGGGCACCTGCATGATATGGCACAACAAAAAAGGGAGAAAAGAATGACTCTTCTCCATTGAGAGAAGGAAATTTCTAGCCGGGTAAGCCAAGCTGAACAGATGTGAAAAACAAGAATTGGTTTGATCTTATCTTTGAACAGCAGAAAACACTGGGCTGAACTGAGAAGCCTGCCGAATTATCTACCAGTTTTTGAAATGCATGATTAAATAACCAACAATTATGCTGAAACTAATGCACATTCTTTGCTCATGATGTGGTGGTGTGAGTGATCGCTTTCTACACGACCAGGCACTTTGGTCTTGCTCTCCCTCACTCCCCCATGTATGAGCAGTGATTCACATTTTTGTTCTCATCTGGTTCCTCAATGGTGTTGAACACACCATAACACAAACCCATAACCTGGGTCATTCTTGGATGTCCGCTCCTTTTTTGAGACTCAAAATGTGCATTAGGAATTGAGGGCACTTTGTGTTTGATTGTGTGTGTGTGTGTTTGTTCAATTATCCTCATGCTTTGAGTCACACATTTGATTTAGAGAACAAAAATAATCTAATAATGCCTACAGACAAAATATCTTCATTAGTTTTAAAGTCACATTTAACAGGAGTTCCAGAGCCATTCATTTGAAACTCTGGTTCGGCACATGGCTCTATCGTCCAAAATGGCCAGATCTTCCAAATCTTCTGGAAAAACAAAAGCGTTACGTTTCTTGAGTTTTGGGTCCCTATTTCAAAGGACAGAAAGGGAGGCTGTTACCTGGATCCCAATGGAGAGGCATCGATTTTTCTTGAAGTGATCCTTCTTCCTGTCCTCTGTAGTGACAGTGGCTATGGTGGTCGTGGTGGTGACAGTGGCAGGGTTGTTGCTCATGTGTTGACTTGCAGGGCCGTGGATCTGGGCATTTGCAGCTTCGATGGCGGCTGTCAGAGCCTTCATACTGTCCAGGCTCTCCGTGGAGTTGCTCAGTCCAGACTGGCTGATAATATCTCCTCGCTGGCCCTGTCCGTCCATGTAGGCGTCCTGGGCAGACTCTGTGCTACTCTGGGCTGTGATAGAAATGAAAGGTTTCGTGGTAGTTCTGGGTGGGACTGGAGGTGGTGTCTTCTTATATGTTGTAATGCAAGATGACACTGGAAGACAGTGAAAACAAAGACACTGTGATTTCTGTGTGGGTTTTAATTTCTGTATTGTAACTAACATCCACTGGAAATTGGGCACATGAAACACACGGAGACATTGAACATGAAAACAAGTCCACTGATAGAGTCAGCGAGATCTCTGCTTAGAGAGGGTATCTGGGCCTCCTGTGAGGTGACCTGCCCGCGAGATTCAGGGGAAAAAAGACTGAAAAACACCAACCTCTGAAATGGAACCTTCTGAAATGGAAATTAAATGAATCGACATAAAATCTGTAGAAATCTTCCCAGGCAACAGTACACCCAGAGAGATAATCTATTATATGCATCGATAAGCCCAGGGTAGTGGCTGCCTTCTCAGGAATATATTAAATACAGCTAATGTTAAACAAGGAAACCCATTGGAGAAGATTGTGGTGGTTGATAATAAACACTGAAAAAGGAAGGAGGGAAGCAAAGAGTTGTGAGCAAGTGTGATCTAATCCCAACAGCAGTGGGAAGCATGGGGGGTGGAGGGGGGTGGAGGTGTGGTGCACACACAGCTGTCTCAGCTTCCTGGCACTTGGTTCCCCCCTCCCTCCCATCTCTCCCTCTCTCCCTTCCTGTCTTTGTCTCTTCCCTCCCTCCAGCCCTCTTCTCCCTCCCTCCCTCCCTTCCTTTCTTCCTTCCTTCCTCTGGTCACTATATAAACTACTCTTCTGAATTTTTTTGTTGTTGTTTCTGAGCAGAACTATCTTCCAAGAGGGAATACACTGCACAAAACTCTCCTACTATAGTCTCCTTTGTTTCTAAATCTGTGTTGAGAGGTGCAGTGTGGGGGGTGGCTTATATGAGCCTACTCCCTAAAATTCTGTCCTTCAAGGCAACTTAATCAACTCAGGGGCCCAAGTCTGTGCAGAAAGGTGTCCTTTCTGGACCTGTGCAATTTAGTAGAGGTCCTCCTCATGGCTCTGTCTGAAGTAGCCTCTGGTCTACTCTCTGACTACCTGATTATAACTCTGAGGTTATATGAAGACGTCTTATACACTGGTTTTCAGCCTTGTATTTGTGGAGCATGATGTATAAAATACAGATCAAAAAGAATGTTAAAGTTTTCAAGTGAATTCCCTGCCAGAAGGGAACAATTCCTAACAAGCTTTCTAAAGACTTCAGTTAAGTTATCTTAAAAAATGATTTAAGGTGGGAAGCCTGGGTGGCTCAGTTGGTTAAGCAACCGACTCTTGATTTTGGTTCAAGTTAAAACCTCATGGTTCGTGACATGGAGTCCCTCATGGGACTCTGCACTGACAGCTGGGAGCCTGCTTAGGATTCTCTCTCTCAAAAGAAAAAAAAAAGCTTTGAAAAATAAAAAATAATTTAAAAAATGATTCAAATTATTATTCTGTTTTTGTCACTTTCCCCTACCACCGTGTTTTCCATTCACAGCAGATGGTCACTGTTAGAGCAGATCGGCTACTCCGAGCACACAATCCCAGCTCGGGTTTGAGCTGCCACTTGGGCCATCTCACTAAATGAAATACTTGCTTTCATTGGTAGGATGTTTCCTGAGGCCCCTGAAAGGAAGCATCTTATAAGAAACAATAACCAGAAGGATCATATGATGCTGTGCTGGTCTTCCACTGCCCTGTGATTTGGAGTGACTTTCTCAGCTGTAAAAGAGATATTTTGCTATTTCCTAGGGATCACCTGATGCAACATCAAGATATCATATATGCTCTGGAGGTGGGAGTGATGTAAGCAATATAAATGTAGCCACCACTCAGTTACCCAGGATGCACGATTGCCAGAGGCTCACGCGGGGAAAGCCTTCTACCTACGCTTAGTGCATGAGAGATACATCCTTTAGTTTGAACAGAACTCAGCAATTCCCAGCCCAATGCCCACAGGTTTTAGCTCAGGCACCTGAAGAAGTGATGCAACCAGCGGAGGCTCACAGTGCCCACCTGCAAGGGGCGGAGCCAGGAGCAGAGCCACCAGGTCTCAGGTTCTGCCCCTGGGCTCCAGGGAGGCCTGGGGCTGAGTGTGCAGACGCCTGCAGTGCTGAGTTTTCACCTCACCCAATTTAGTGTCTTGCACTGTCCCTGCCCCCCACACCATGGAACTACCTCCTGTTTCCTGGAGACTTTCAAGGGATAACCCCCTCAGGGTGACGCTGAGTCTTAGTTATCATTGGAAGACAAGAGCCGGGTGATGACCATAAGGAGGATAGAACCAATCTCTGTGTTCAAATCTAGTGAAACCGGGTCATTTATTCCTTCTCCTAAGACAAGTCTTTACAGTGTGAACTCATTATTTTGTTGAAAATGGATGCTCAGGACATTCGGCCCACTCATATTCCCAAGAAACAAAATGCCACATTCTAACAAAGAAACGTCTGATCTTTGGGGTTGCTCAGGGCATGTTGTTAGCTACCCTGCTTCCCCTTTCGGTGTGGAAAACTGCACGCCCAGTGGAGTACGATTTCATTTGCTGTGATTTACAGGAGAAATCTTGCCGTGATGTGATTAAGTGTGATATGGGGCATATAGAAAGGACGGCGTCCCATTATTTCCAGTGTAGTGACAGGGTTTGGGGACACTCCCCAGGGCCAACTGCAATTTGGTGCCATCTGGTGGCTGTTGGCAGGGGACTTCCAGATCAATAGGGTTAATTGAGTATTTTGATCATCAGGGACCAGCAGTATAGTGGCAGCAGTGCTAGACATCCACTGGGGTTAGATTGGACAGGGACAGTCCTGGGGACATGGCTTTCCCAATAGGCTGGCCAAGCCCCAGTGCCCAAGGAGGTAAGAATGTGAGATTGCCCCACCTTGAATAAGGGAGCTGAACGGAGAATGGGAATCGTTTGCTATGGTGTTATATTCGAGGGGCTTCAGTATGAGATTTTCCTGTTGTGGAGCTTGGCACAATTCTGCCAGAGTTATCAGAGTTACATTCAAAGAAGCACCACCCATCAATTATCGATTAGAAGTTGAAAAGGAATGCCAATGTCTGCCCACGAAGAAGGAAGATCTAAGACACGACTCACACTTCCCACAACCCCCTTTCTTCTCATGCCCCAATTCTTCTGCATTCGAGACTGCTTCAGAAACTTATACAACCAAATGCCCATCTTCCCCTTGTATCACTCTTTCCTGGTTTTACAGGCTGGGCTCTACATTCTTTCTTCTCTCCTAAGATTATTTTTTCCCCTAATTCCACTCTTAGAGTTCAGCACTACAAATCATTAAAAATTTTTTAAATGTCTATTTTTGAGAGAGAGAGAGCGCGCGATTATGAGTGGGGGAGGCATAGATAGAAGGAGACACAGAATGTGAAGCAGGCTCCAGGCTCTGAGCTGTCAGCACAGAGCCTGACATGGGGCTCAAACCCACAAACCGTGAGATCATGACCTGAGCCTAACTCTGATGCTCAACCAACTGAGCCACCCAGGTGCCTCCGCCATGAATAATTTAGAATCCACTGGAGTCACAGTGCCAGGAGGGGTGCAGTAGGGTGAGGGTCAAGGAAATGAAACACAAGTAAATAAATCTTGTTTGGTCAAAACAGAGAAAATGAATGGCTTATATACCATAAGTGAAACCTTTCTCTTGTTTGAGAGCAACATTCTCAAAATGGTGATTAAAAAATGCAAGTACTCCTTTTATTCAATTGGAACTTGAAAAAGAAAAAGAAATGGTTAGTATTTTAACCATCATTATTGTTGCTTTCCTTTGCCTGATATGTTATTTGTTCATTTCAAATAAAATTATTTTTTCCCCTTATTTAGATCCTGATGATTTACTACCCCCCCTCAAAGTGGGTGAAAGGACTCCCATTTACAAGAGTCAGTAAGAGCGAAGCTACAGATTTTGATGTCATCACTTTCATCCAGAAGATACTGCAGAGCATACAAATCAGAGACTGGTTTTTACATTAAGTTAAGAAATTATTGGAAGAGGAAGAAGAGATGGAGTTGGAGGAAGAGGAGGAAAGGGGAGGGGGAGAGAGGAGGAAAAGAAGAAAAAGAAAATACATTAAAAAAAAGAGAGAGGCAGAACAAATTCCTATCCTATTTCAGCTTCTAGCTGACTTCTTCAATATTGTCTCTATTTGCATGGAAAGATACGGCTAGTGTTAAAAGCCTTGGGAAGGCCCATGCCAATAATTTTCTTTTTTTTGTAGTAGTGAAGGTTTTCTGAAGGAAAAAAACCATCTAGACTTTCTTATCACTCTGGTTATCCTTTGTGATCAAGAACACACACGTGTCAGGGTGCCTGGGTGGCTCAGTCGGTTGAGTGTCCAACTTTGGCCCAGGCCATGATCTCATTGTGTGTGAGTTCAAGCCTTGCATCAAGCTCTGTGCTGACAGCTCAGAGCCTAGAGCCTGCTTCAGATTCTGTGTCTCCCTCTCTCTCTGCCCCCTCCCCACTTGTGCTCTGTCTCTCTGTCAAAAATAAATAAACATCAAAACAGATTTTTTAAATAATAATAAAAAAAAGAACACACATGTGTCAAGTGGCCACAAAACAGATGTAAGATCAAACTATGTTTTGTATGGTGTTAATAATACATTCTGACTGGCTAAGCTAATGGGTCACACACTAAAGAGTTGCATTGAGGAATTATTTAGCACTTCCCGGTTACTGAATTTTAGAAACTCTTTCAAATACTATAACAAGCTCCTGAGAACTACAGATAAAATCACAAAAGGACAACAAAAGAATTCCAAAGTATACATATACATAAAGTTGTACACTAGTCAAAAGATACCTTTTTTAAAATGTCTATTTATTTTTGAGAAAGAGAGAACAAGTGGGAGAGGGCAGAGAGGGAGACACAGAATCCGAAGCAGGCTGCAAGCTCTGAGCTGTCAGCACAGAGCCTGCTGCAGGGCTCAAACCCACAAACAGATATTGTGACCTGAGCTGAAGTCTGACGCCTAATGGACTTGAGCCACCCAGGCGCTCCATGATATCTTTTTGATGAATAAACAAGTTATTCTAAGATGTTATTAACCACAAAGCTAGCTGCCCTCAGTAGTGGCAGGCTTCTACACAGAAGTCATGGTCAAAGCAATCTTGGATTTGCTCAGTTGTATCAGATGGTCTGTTCTTACTGAGCTGAAGACCACCAAAGAGAGGTCTGCCTCAACCTACAGTCTAGTTTCTGTTGAGAGCAAAGGTTTTCGGATTTGGGTGATTTGGTCCAGCCAACCACAGTTTACTAAGCCCTCAAAAGGAGATTAAACAAAAATCAAATGGGTTTAACACTCTCGGGGGTGGGGTGTGGACGGGAGGTGGGGCTGGACCTGGCTTTTATCAGCTTGATAGATAATTGTGCAAATCTCTTCCCAAGTCTGTGTTTAATGACATTTCATTTATAGCTTGAAACTTTGGTGTGAATGTTTACACAATGGAAATTAGGAAATACTACCCCTGCTTTAGGGAGCCAGTTGTTAAGCATTTCTGACACACCTGTGTGCATAGAGTGGCACTATTCAAAGTGTGGCCCACAGACAGGTGTCAATTCACAAACTACTTGATGAATTTATAGTGAGATACGCCGTGAAAATTACACTTTTACAAACTTATACAGCAATCCTAAAGACTATCTCATGGGTTGACTCTAACAAAAAAAAAGATGGCGGCTTGTTTTGGGGTGCCCCATTTTTTAAATTTCCTTTTCCCAGTGATTTATTTTGTTGCATTTTAACCAAAATATTGATCTGTAACAGATTGGACATCAAACAAACAAACTAGTCCATCACGAGCAATAGTTTGAGAAGCACTGACAGAGAACATTTGTACATCCAGTGGACAGGGTAGAGGTGGTATGTGTGGGATTAAGAACATATTAGGGAAATAATGTGGAAACTACAGGCTATTTTAGAATGCAGAATGACATGAAGAGGCCGAAAGAAAAAAAGGAATGTGGAAGGATGTAAACTTAGGACATAAGGGGACGACTGCACAAATACAAGATTGTGGTTTTAGTATCAGGTCAGCCGTCTGTTTCGAAGAGGGGGTGTATGAGTACAAGTGTGACATCTAGAACAATGGTAGGATAGTTGTGCTGCATTTCATTCTGGGCTCTTCTCTTTAAGGGGAAATTGCAGAGTGCTCTGAGGAAAGAAAAGCCGTATCTTATGAAGAGTGGATTAAGGGAAGAAGATGTTTAGTTTGCAAGAGAAGGAAGACAGAAGAATTTCCGATGATCTTGAAGGCTCTTGTGTAGAAGTTGGGATGGACAAGTTCTCTATGAGACCCCATGAGAAACCACAAAGGTAAGAGCTCAGAGAGGCACTAAGAATAATTCTGGAGCTAGCAGTTGTCCAAAGGTGGTTGGTATATGGAAACCTTCCTGGGTAGCGAGCTCTTGGTCTCTGGAGGTATTTAGTGCAGACCAGTTCATCTTTTGGCTGGGAAGTTATCAAAACTGTACAACCATCTGGGGCGCCTGACTGGCTCAGTGGGATAGAGCATACAACTCTTGACTTTTGGGGTCTGAGTTCAAGACACATGTTGGGTATAGACATTACTAAAAAAAAAAGTAAACTTAAAAAATAATATTTAGATAAATTAAAAGTTGTATCACCATCTGTTGGGGGCCTGAGGTAGATGGCAAGATTTCTTTCAAACTGGAGCTCCTGTGATTTTTATGAATAGTAATAAAAGCTAGAAAAGAACTTGAGAAGTAGAGGCCCATTGAGAGTGAAGTGAAGCCAAGAGAGGAGGTCAGGGAGAGTTACCAACAAGGCTGTTTGGTAGCAATGACGAATGTTCTGGCATCCTGGGAATGCATTTTGGCACAGATGAGGGCAAAGCTGCTACTAAGAGAAATCTGTGGCTGCTGCTTCACATCAAATAGGCTCAGAAGTGCTGAGCCACCAAGGAATTGGAGGTGGTGCTCCCCACAGTGATAGGCTATACGGGCTGGATCCCCCTCCCAGTGCCAGACAAACCAGTGTCTGGCTTGAGTCCTTCATAGAATAAAAGTACAAACACAGTGGAAACAAAGATGATTAAGAAGGAACATTAATCCAGACTTTTTTTTTAAGTTAGCTCTACACCCAACCTGGGGGCTTGAACTCACCACCCCAAGATCAAGAGTCATGTGCTCTACCAGCTGAGTCTGCCAGGTGCTCCTTTAGTCCAGACCCTTTATTTTTATTTATTTATTTTGAGAGAGAGCGTGCACGTATGTGAGTGGGGGAGGAGTAGAAAGTGAGGGGGGAGAGAGAGAGGGATAGAGAATCCCAAGCAGGCTCCCAGCTGTCAGTGCAGAGCTGGGCAGGGGGCTTCATCCCAACAACCGAGAGATCCCGACCTTAGCAGAAATCAAGAATCCGCAGGCTTCCCTGACTGAGCCACCAGGTGCCCCATAGTCCAGACTTTTGATGTGCCATTAGATCAACCAAATCACCAGAGAGTGAATCCTTACACTGTTTCACACTGTGCTAAGAATTTAATAGACATGGTCTCATGTCACAGGAAGCTCTTGCTATCCCCATTTGCTTGATGGTAAGACTGAGGCTCAGGGCATGTAACTGAAGTGCCTAATTCATACACTACTAATAGTGGAGTTAGCATAACTCAGAGGTCCCTCAGCCAAACCACTTGTATTCATCCACCCATTGAACCTCCCATTAAACACCTTGTCCATGGGGCTCCTGGGTGGCTCAGTCCCCTACCCACCTACTCTTGATTTCCGCTCAGGTCATGATCTCAAAGTCTGTGGGATCCAGGCCCCTCTTCTACCCCCCACTGCCACCTTGGGCTCTGTGCTGACAGCTTGGGATTCTCTCTGTCTCCCTTCCCTCTCGCCCCCCCCCCGCCCCAATAAATTAAAAAACTTTAAAAAGCCACCTTGTCCATAAAGCATAATTCTTCCCCGGAGAAAATGCCCGCAAAGGGCCCCCAACACAGTAGTGTCACCCTGTGGGAACCTGACAAAGGTGTGGAGAATGAACGGACTCGGAGTGGTCAACAAGGGCTGCTTCAGCTGCGTCTTTCAAAATACTGCAAAAAGGGAGGAACTTGTCAAAACAAAATACACACGGAAAAATCGCTCCCCTGTTTCAAAATATTTACAGCCGAGCATCTCCAGGCCACCCAGCGTGCGGTGGTCAGCGGTCCCTGCAGCGCCGGCCTCCCGCCGAGAGGCACCCCGCTTCTCGCCTTCTCTCCGGGTTAGTGTTGGCCGGCGGGACGCGGCTGCGAGAACGGTCGCCACCAAAGCCATCCAGCAAGGGAACCGCAGGGAATGTGGACAGAGAGGGAGGGGTGCTGTAATAACTCTTTAGTCATAAGACTTGCCAGTTGGTAGTTGCTAGTATTCCAGACACTTCCTAATGCCAGACAAATGCCCCAAGCCTCGGCATGTCTGGCTTGGAGATCTATTCATCCGATAGCAGCCTGGCTCTTGCGGGAGAACAGATCTGCGCTCCGCTGCTAATCAAACACAACATTGTTCTCAGGAGGAAGAATGGAAAGTTTTGTTTCAAAAGTCACAACTTTTTTTTCTTTCTTTCTAAGAGGCACCCAAGTTATTTTAACAAGTTGCTACAAAACTCGGGCTTCCTGAGGTGAGCCTGTTGCGCACAGAGCATGTACTGTACCAAAATCCAGGGAGGGAGGGATCAGAGTTAGTCATTAAAAAAGAAAAAAAAAAAAAAGCCCCAGGCACTTCATGCCTGGAAATGATGTAACAGGCAGCCACTCCTCTGTTAGAACTACAACCAAACAATGCTCAGGCAATCCACGGCAGCTGCTCTCCAAATGTCAGCGCCAGCCCGGTCCAAAGAGCTTGAAAGGCACCAAGCTGGAGGACTTTGTTCTGTACCTTTCTCGCCCACATTTTCCCCAAGCACTCCCAGGAACCTGGCAACAGGTAACGCGGCAACCTTTGCCTTGTAAAATGGCAAGTGGCATAATTTCAGAGAACAGATGGATATATTTTTTTAAAGCCAGCTGCATCTCCCCCCACCACCTCCATACCCCTCCCCACACCCCAAATCCCCAGCCCCCCAGCCAAGAGTCTGAGAAAAAGGTATTGCTTGCAGGCAGCCGTTCTCTCTCGAGTGCCGCCTTGTGGCCAAGCTCGGAACATCAGCGATGTACTTTGAACNTGTTGGTCACGATTCAGAATGTCTCTTGCTTTTGAACTGGTCGCCTTCACAAAAACTTTACCCTCGCTGCGGCTAAGATCTCCGGGTTCAGGTTGTGGGTTTTGTTTCGTTTGGAACGGGAGCTAGGGTAACATTTTTTTTATGGTGGCAAGTTGAAAGGCAAGCAAGAACCGCCCTAGCCATTTGGTTAGGTGGATGGCAGCAAGGAGTAATAGCCAAGAAACCGAGGATTCCTGCTGGGTAGGAGTTGCATTTTCTGTGTTTAATTTTTATCTAACTTTGTAAGTTGTATGCAGAAAACGTTCTCTTGGGTAGAAGCGTTTCTCATTCTCCTCTCTGGCTTCCACTTCGTCTACTTGCAAGTTTTATTTAGGATTTCCAGGCTGCAGGCCCAGCCCATGGCTTGCAGTACCAGTTTTGCTGTTTTATCTCTGTGTGGGGCCAACACCCACAGAAATGCCGAGGGCATTATTTTTAACCAGTCTTCTTCCTCTCAAGTACTCACTCCCCCTTCTGATGTCTCTGATTTGGAGGACTGGCCACATTTGTGAGCCGCTGTTAGCCCCAGCCAGTTGCAGGGCATCCGTTCTCTCTCCCTCCCTGGAAATGTTCACTGGAAACTAAAGCAAGAGGTTCAGATCAAAGTAACTGTGCTCTTCAGAAAGTTCCATTAATTAACTAAATTAAAGGAAGTTAAATGATGTTTGGAGGAAAGTCATTTTAGAAGGCCCAGGTCCAGGGACTGAGGTCTAAAACTTCTAATGTGGACTTTTAATGAAGCTTGGCAACAAGTTAAATAATATTAGAAATTGAGGGTTACCATATGGAAAACCAGTTGTTGCCTGAAATCAATCATTTCAAAGAAACATCTTGAAAGTAGACAGACATTTGGCTAGTATTTGCCTAGACCATTTAATACTAAAGATTAAAGCCCACGGGTCTGAGTAAGAATCATTTGACCAGTAGCCACGGTGAGTCATGGCCTTCTTAAGAATGAGGCACAAATGTTGAAGTCAGGATGTTGAGAACACTGGGCTTACTAATTTGCAAGGCAGGGCCATTGCCTCCAGAAGGGAATGTGATCAGGATTTCACGGCTCATTTTCCCGGTCTTTCCAACAGGTGCTGTTGAGTCATCTACGTACATAAGTGACTGTCCTGGCAGTTTCATGTGTTAGGATTAAATTTCCATTTGTTCCATCACTTTATGAACTGATTTCTACCATTGAATCAGATGTATCACTTCCTGTAGGACTCAGGGATTTTTTTCGATGTTTGTCACATTGTGTGTGTTTTTCAAAATCTGTCCCAGCCAATCTGCAGGTTTTCCTGGATTCAATGGATTGTTTACAGGAGGGGAAGATTCAGGGCTCAAGGTCAGGGTTACAGAATTATATAAGGTTTCCTGTTTGGGCAGCTGGTCCACCAAGTCCTCAGGTTAGTGCAGACCAGGTCTTGCTGAAAAGGACGGCCTGCCTACAAGGCCTGGGGTAAGGATGGTGCCTTCCCAGGAGGGGGAAGGAAATGTGTCTTTTAAGTTTCTCTTCAACTAGATTTCATTTTTCGTCAGATGTCATTTCTCAGCCATACTTGACTATATCCTGTTAGGTGATTTTTTTTTTTTTTTTCTGACCAGATTGAGAAAAGAATTAGTTGAGGGTGTAAGAACCACCTGCTCAGCATCGTTGTCTGTTTTATTCACGATGACCGCGGTGCTCGGGGCCTGTGTGGCACATAGTAGCACCGTGGTGAAGTACTTAGTACATGAAGGAAAGAACAGGGATGAGAAGATCCCTCCTGGAGAAAAAGAGGAAGGGACTAATAGAAGAGGGAGGTCACTGGGGTAGAAGTAAAATGAATACTCGGCAAAGCCATCCTCTGTGACCTTGGATATTGCAGTAAAATCTCCTGTTGCCAATGGCCACCTCTGTTTGGCATTGGCCAAGTGCTGGCCGAGTGCAATTGTGAGCGGCCGGCCTTTGCCATGAGCTAGGATGCAAAAGCCCAACCTAATATTAGCCGAGAGCAGTTGCTTCTGTGGAGTATTTGCCTAGATTCCTCCATCTTCTGTTTGGCTTTGGCCTTGGGCCCTCAGCAAATGGCCACATGAGAGGCCAACGATGCTAACTGCCCTTGTCCTGTGCAGCCGCCTTTCTTTGCCTTCTTATTCTGCTACTCTCTGCTTGCACAAGATGGGCATCTGAGAGCCAAGAACTTTCTTTACCTCCTGGTCTTATTTCATGAGAATTAGTATCACCTACCCAATGGGACCTGGAGCCTGGAATACAAGGGAAAAATCTGGAATGGAATCACACAACCAAACAGGACTCTCCTGCCATGTCATTGTGTGTCTGGTAAACAAAGGAGCACTCAAGCCTACCTAACCCCGGGATCTGTGTGGAGTAGCTGACGGTAGATGGGAGCTGGGTATCGGGCATGCATGGCCAACTTGAGCCCCTTGAGAAAGTGAGATGGCTGTGCAGAGAGAGTGGCATGTGTACAAATCAGCATAGGTCGCGAGTCCAGTCAGGTGAAGTCCTAGCTGAAACTTCCAGCTGGATTTGCTGGTAACCTCTGCTCACTGTCCACCTCTCTGGGCTTTGAGAAAGGGCAGCCCTGTCAGAGCCGCCCGCTTCTGCTGCCCTATGGACGGAGGGTCCGGAGGGAGGGCTTGGCCTGGAATAGAGGTTTTTGCACTAGGCGAGCTCAAATCCCCAAACCCGGGAAAACAGGATGTGTGGGGAAGTGGAGAAGAAAGAAAATGCATCCACCATTCCTTCCTGTTGGTTTCAGCATGATGAGGAATAATTACCTGGGCCTGGAGAGCAGGGCATGTGGGAGGCCACAGGGCGCCCTGGTGTGTGTCGTTAGGCAGTTAATTATTCATCCTTCTCCATTCCTCCTTCCTCCCTGAAACCCCCCTTTTCAAAGGGAAAACAGGAAAAGTGGGTTAATCTGTAGAACACCGTTTGCACCAGCCCACTCCGCCCAGGAAGGATACCATCCTGCCACTGAGTCTCAAATAACCAAATCGGTGCTTAAAATGACACTTCATTATCCAACTGGGTCCCAGACAGATGAGGACACAGATCCAGAGAACCTGTCCAGGTGTCTCCAGAGCTCTCTGCACACACCGTGCTTCAGACAGGAGTTCGGTCCCCCAGTTAGCCTTCACGGTCCATAGGTCAAGGACCATTTAAAAGCTGCATTAAAAATTCTTCTTTGCAGTGGGTTTTTGTCATTTGGAAAACATGACATAAAAACAACCCAGGAAACTGATGAGGCCCTCACTAAAATCTGCATCGACTTACTCTGCCTGTCCCCACCATCATCCTGTTCACATGGATGAATGCTGGGACAGGCGCTGTACCTGGAATCCCAGTTCCAGAAGTGACGAGGAGGCTGGAGAGTGTGGACTGTCCATGTTCTCCAGGGTCGAGTCCCATCAGGACCTGAGTTCCTCCCATCTACTTGGATTTGAAAGAGGTGCCTTACGGTTTTGTCTTTCAGATTTTCCTTTGAACCCTTATGAGAACACCATCTGTATCTAAAAGCCCTTATCTGGATCCCTTGGTTGCATGTACTTGGAATTGAGAACTTTTGGATTGTGGGACGCTAATATTGTGGACACACCCCAGGGGGCTAGGGCAGCACCTCTTAATCACGTGCTCTAACCTGTTGGTCTGCGGGAAGGGATAGAACAGTCACAGTGCAAGTACTTCCAAGGTCAGATTTTGGAATACAGATGATGAACGGCAGATGAAGGATGATGTTTTTAATTTTTTTTCTTACTTAAAGAATTTTTAAGTTTATTTATTTTGAGAGAGAACAAGTGGGAGAAAGGCAGAGAGAGAGAGGGAGAGAGAGAATCCCAAGCGGCTCCATGCTGTCAGGGAAGAGCCCGATGTGGGTCTTGAACCCACATACCGTGCAATCATGACCTGAGCCTAACGCTTAACCGGCTGAGCCACCCGGGTGCCCCTGAAGGGATGATGTTTACCTGCTCCTTTGACAGTAAGCGCCCCACTTGGGGACTTCCTCCTTCAGAGGCATCCCGGGCCCTGCCTTGAGCCTACAAAGAGGAGAGCCCATAGGTGCTGAGGGGTGGTGGTGGGCTCGGCAGTGTAGGTGGAAAAGAGAAATCCAAGATCAGGTTTGATGATACTTCTGACATTGTGTCTCTTCCCATGGCCGGTGTTGGAGTTCTGGGTGTTCACTGGTTTCACACACTGTGTACTCTGTCTTGAGCTTTGTGAAAGTGGTAGTAGAGGTGTCAGGAGGGACTTTCAAGCAGCCTTTCCCCACAAGGTGGGATGCTGTCTACCTAAAGCCCAGAATGGAAAAGCCTGATGTGTTCTTGTAGGTAAACACTTCATATCTGCAGGATGATGTGGATGTGTTTTCGCTCATCTTTTCCATCATTTTCTTCCCCATTCTCATCCCCTGCCCTCAAGCGGTAGTTCCTATCCAGCAAAATAAGTAAAACCAACATTCTTCTCCTTGACCCACTGTAATTTGTGCTGACAGGAGGGTGGTGGCTCTGTGCTGGGGTCCAGGCTGGGGACCGTGCTTATTGGCTACAACTTAGGATATTCGCTGAAAAGTGGATCTGCAAAGGCACCCTTCACTCCCCGAAGCCCTACCTAGTCCACACAGTTTGAAAATTGTTCTCAAAATGTACATTTTTGTGCTGCATTTCCAACCCAAGAGATTATAATAGACATATTCCGTGTAAGAGCTTGAATGAAAGAATAAACCGATGGGCAGGTAGGCAGGCTAGCAAACGGCGGACATACACAGATCAAGCACTAGAAACTTTTATCATCTAAAACAAGCACTGTTGTGCCCCATGATGTGGGATACCATTTTACTTCTCAAAAGGAACCAGAGGAAGTAAAGGCAAAACAATTTGATTATTTTGGATTTCTACTGCCCTAGGTGAAAGATTTGATCGAGTATAAACCCTTTGAAAAAGCAACTGCACCCACTGTGAATCTCCCAAGCCAGAGGAGGTTAAAAGAGTCGGTGTGTTGTATGACTGGGGCGGAGGCTTGTAATTTACACTGTTGGTAATTAGGATACAGCAATATGACTGCTAAGGTGCAGGAATGCGGAAAGACGAGGGGAAACCAGCGATAGTGTTCAGATCAAAAGTAACTACCAGTCAAGAGCAGGGAAATGGATCACCAAGAAGGGAAGCGTTTGGATGGCCTCTGCTCAAAGATTCAGCCCATATGCAGTTGCTGAGACCTTGTCAGGTCTCCAGATAAAGGCCAGGCTTGTCACTCTCAGGCACCTGGCTGAGAGGTAATAAAACGGTTGCCTTATCTTCTAAGGGTAGAGTTAGTCAAACCTCAGTGGTAATTATAGTAAACTGAAATTGCCTGTCATTTACCCCCCTCCTGCCTCCCCCCACAAAAAGGGAGGGAGGGAGAAAGGAAAAGGCTTAAGGCAGGAAACTGTCTCTTCTTGGATTTTAAAAGCAAGCAAGCAAAACAGCCAGTTTTCCTGGGAGTGAGAAAAACAGCCCGGCCAGGCTTCCCTCTCCTGGGGGTCAGGATTGCTGACAGCCCAGGCCCACGTGATGGTCTGAAAAAGAGGCTCAAGCTGAGGAAAATCCAAGAAATCTTCTTAGGAGTCTTCCTTTCTAAATGTAAATGACAGAGTCAGTGCTTTGCTAAGGAGGGAAGGAAGTCACAATCACACCGAGTGACTCATTCAGTGCTGTTAGCTCCGGGAGTTGGATAAAAAGTTTTAGCCAAAGCAGCAACAAATCTACTTTAAATACTAGCACAGTAAGGAAATTCCTCTCTTTCAGGCTGAATGCCACCCGCACAAAAGAACTCCTGTTGACATCTCATTTACAATCTCCCCCAGGACACCGACAAGACCATTTCAATAAACCCGGCTCAGAAACACCTATTGTTCTAAATCTTCAACGAGCAACAGGCTTCCACCACAACCTATTGTTTTGTAAAATAAAGGATTTAGAAGGAGAAGGATTGAGACTGGGGACGCCATGAAAAGAGGAAGGAAAAAAGTCCCTTTGACCCGATGCTGTCAGAGAGCGTGCAAGAAGAATGAAGTTAATGGATTTCCATTTTTATAAGAAGTGCGTAAGAAACGCCTGTTATGTTTCTGAACTGGTGATGGAGAATTCTAAATTTGCTGCCAACTTGGTACGTGGAGAAGCAAACCCCTGCCCACAGGTTTGCTAACTGAAAAGCCGCAGGCTATACTTACCCTATTCTCAGCCTGACCAAAGTCCTGATAACCCCAGTAGCGGAGCAGCAGGTGAGTCTTTGATCTGAGCTTTTCCCTAGGAATTAGAGCCTGACCGTCTTTTCCAAGTAGAATTTCCAGGCTCATAGCCCCCTCCTCCTCCCCCATGAATGATTTCCTTTTTTCCGTCTCCACCATTTTACTCCCTCTTTGAGTAAACCTTGAACGCTCTTTGGAGTTATGTAATGTGGTCCCTAGATCGTTTTTCTCTGCTGTGCCTCAAATTCAGGGATGGATTTGTATTTACCCCCACAAAGGCCATTTCTCAAATGCTCCTTATCTTGACCCTCATAATAAGTCTTGCAGTCAACATTACCCATCTCTGCAAATGATCCCTTTATCTACCCATCGCTCAAGCCCAAACTCTGGGCATTATCTCTAATTCCTTTGAGTCCTTCTGTCTTCTCTTAAATCCATCTGGAATTCTTCTACTTCCTACAGTCCAGCTTTCTGCTCCCCTAGATCCTATTACCTCCCCTCCGGAGGGTCCCTGCAACTTCCTAAGTCACAGTTTCTAGAACTGCCAGTTGTGACTTACTCAGGGGTCATGACGTCCATTGAGGTGGGTGATGCAGTTTCACCATTTAAAAAGTGAAGTAGATTAGAAAATGTGAGGTGTGTCAAACAAAGTCAGTACTGTTTCTCGAACCTTGTTTCAGGTTTCCGTGTGCATCCAGATCCGTGTAGATTCCGGGCAACAGGAGAAAAACGAGTTTGGTTTGCCAGGATACTTTGAGAAATACTCTTCTAATTGGTCTCACCAGGTCTGTCTTGTCCCTGCTTCCCACACTGTTGAATACACTTAGAGCAAGGGTGGAGATACTGAACAACCTGTCCCTCTCCAGCTGATAGGCCTGCCCCCAGGGGAAGGTGTCGCATAAAGTCCAGGGCTTCGGAGATTCTGAATAAGTTGGTTCCTGCTCACCTTCCAAAAGGGCCTTGGCACTCTACATCCTCCTGACAGCTTTTACTTTTAGTTATTAAAACCATCAAGTTCCCTGGAAAGACAAAGGGGACTTCAAAAATAAAATAAAACCTTCTTAATGGATTCCCACCTAGGCAGGCCCTAACATTTAAAAGAACAGTCTTGCAGCAGGTGGGTGGTTCAGTCGGTTAAGTGTTTGACTCTTTTTTAATGTTTTATTTATTTCTGAGGGAGAGGGAGAGAGAGAGAGAGACAGATAGACAGACAGCGACAGCATGAGCAGGGGAGGGTCAGAGAGAGAGGGAGACACAGAATCTGAAGCAGGCTCCAGGCTCTGAGCTGTCAGAGACCACGAATCAAGAGATCATGACCTGAGCCGAAGTCAGACGCCTAACTGACTGAGCCACCCAGGGGCCCCAAGTGTTGGACTCTTGATTTCTACTCAGGTCGTAATCTCTTGGCTCACGAGATTAAGCCCCACGGCAGGCTCTGCTGCTCTGGGCTGACTGTTGTCAGTACGGAGCCTGCTTGAGAGTCTCTCTCCCTCTCTCTTTGCCCTAGACCTGCTTGTGTGCACACGTGTGTGTGTGTGTGCTCTCTCTCTCTCACAAAATAAATAAACATTAAAAAAAATAAAAGAATAGTCTTGCTGTAGTTTGCTACTATGTGGAGAGATGGTCAGATCTCCTTTTTCATGTTGGAAATGAAAAATTAAAGAAATCTGCACATTCCTGACCCCTTGTAGTGGTTATTCTACGAAGGCACATGATACAGATACAACCTTCCTGAAGGTTACAGCAAGAGCATCCTTATCCCTTAAAAAGTTAAAAAAATATATTTATTTTTGAGACAGAGAGAGGGAGAGGAGGGGAGGGGCAGAGAAAGAGTAAGACACAGACTCCGAAGCAGGCTCCAGGCTCTGAACTGTCAGCACAGAGCCCAACGTGGGACTTGAACCCACGAGCTGTGAGATCATGACTGGAGCCAAAGTTGGATACCTAACCCACTGAGCCACCCAGGTGTCCCAAGAGCATCCTTATCCCTTGCTTAGTGCGGGGCTCATATGCCTTGACCCATAACCACCCTCACGGTGAAAGCTGCATCTCCCTGGGGTGAGATGTGGCCCCAGTTCTTACCACCCCTCCCCCATCCTTCCCGATAAGAACCACACTGAAGTCCCTGCTTCTTTGTTGCTTGCCTTTTGGAGTCTGGGTTTAGGTAGCCTGCTCCATAAAGAAGAAAGTCCACAGAAATTCACCTCTTTAGGGAAAAAAAAGAAACAAAACAACAGTGATACTGCTTTGATTTTTTTCCTAATGTGGTATGTTGTATGCTATAATTTATAAGCCAGTGTGTTGCTTTTTTCTAGAAACTGACCAGCAGTAGCTTGCCTTTTTTTGTAGAAAATTTGTCAGAAAATTATAAGAAGAAATTGACTTCAAAGTCCATTTTAACAAAGAAAAAGAGTCACTACTGTAGCTCTGTATAAAAGGTATACAAGACCCTACTTTGACATCAAGCAGTTATAGCCAAGTGATGTGCTTAAGGATGATTGTTATTTTATCTTTTGGGTATCTCTGAATTTTCCAATTAAAAAATCATAACTATTGCAATGATAAAGACATAGAGATATCGGAATATAAATTAGATACATTGTTATGTCATCACTGTTGTGATACCTGACTATATTAGTTTTCTTTTTATCGTATGTATTGCTGTATTTTGTTTTTAACCATTTGGTTTTGAAGGAAATTTTGTATGTTTACCACATTTGAAAAAAATAATGAAAACCCCCAAAGTGATTTGATATTTTACTGTCTTTAAGAGCTTAAGGACTCCTGACCCAGAAGATCCCACCAAATGCTGGCGTATAAATCCCAATGTTTTCATACCTAACGATTTATCATTTCCAGAATGCCATCTTTTTACACATATTTAGGCCCGTGGCACACATTGTTGTTTGCTTTCTTATAACCATTCCTCTTGCCAACAGGATCTCAGTGCTGTTGACTTTTGCAAGCAGCCACGACTTTTGGGAAGGTTAGCCCCTTCCCAGATTTGGAGGCTGAATCTTCATTGAAGGGAAGACCGATGGGAATGCTTCTTGGAAGGATTACCTCCCTAGTTAAAGCCACACAAGTTGGGGACATCCCTTTTCTTCCTCTGGATATTGGCATCACCAAGAGATACCCTGAACTGTGGCTGCCATCTGGGGACCACAAAGAGCATCTGGCTGAAAAGACAAGCCACAGTGAAGATGATGGGTGGAAAGATGGCAGGAAGCTGGTTTGAATGTATTCATTGGCCGCCTTACCTCTAGATTTGCTGTTATTTGAGAAAATGAATGCTTTTCCCACCTGAGTCACTTTGATTTTATTTCTAAAATTTTATTTGCTTATGTATTTATTTGGCTTGGAGTTATGAAAATGAATTTATATATGCTAAGTGTCCTTCCTTCCTCCAGTACCCCTCGTCATCCATCGAGATTCACTTCGTTTAGGGTGCCTGGGTGGCTTAATTGGTTAAGAGTCCAACTCTTGATTTCAGCTGAGGTTGTGATCTCACGGGTTTGTGAAATTGAGCCCTCCATCGGGCTCTGCACTGANCAAACCGCGAGATCATGACCCAAGCGAAAGTCGGAAAGTCGGATGCTCAACCGACTAAGCCACCCAGGCGCCCCTACCTGTCTCTATTTTAAAACTCATCACACTTTGCTTGTTATAGTCTTCCTCCAATGCTCTTGGATGATAGCAGAGGAAAATTAGCAATGAGGTAGATCTTTGTTGACTATTCTATTTGCTTATTGGATTAAATGATTCTATTTGACAGGGGCACCTGGGTGGCTTAGTTGGTTAAGCATCCAACTTTGGCTCAGGTCACAATGTCATGGTTTGTGAGTTCAAGCCCCACGTCAGGCTCTGTGCTGACAGCTCAGAGCCCGGAGCCTGCTTCAGATTCTGTGTCTCCCTCTCTCTCTGCCCCTTCCCTGCTCACGCTCTGTCTCTCAAAACAAAATAAGTGTTAAAGAAAATTATTCTATATGGCAAATTCTGTTAATGCAACATATCACCAGACCAAAATTTCTTTATTTCAAAAAGGTTCTCAGTCTTGGTGGCCCAACTTCTGTCAGCAATAGTGTGGTGGCTGGAGAACGCAGTTCCTCACTTACTTATTTATTTAAAGTAGGCTCCACACCCAACACTGGACTTGAACTCATGACCCTGAGATCAAGAGTCACATGCTCTACCAACTGAGCCAGCCAGCCACCCCAAAAGGCAGTTCTTCAAAGTCAGCCAGGCTCGATATAAATCCCGACTTGCCAGTTATGGGCTACGTGACCTCCTATGATTCAACTCTTTTAGCTCATTTTTTCATCTGCTGCATTCTGGTAATGACATCGATAATCTCCTAGTGTAATGGAATGGATGGGGGACGTTTATATAGTGTAAGGTGACACAGTGTGGCACTTCTGACACAGGAAATAGGCTCTTCCTTTTCTTCTCTTTCCTACATCATTTGATACAACAAAATTCATACATAACAAAAACCATCTTGAAAACCCGAGGGGGGACATTCTATACTTTTCAGATGTTTGGGTTTCTATAGCATGAAGAGCCTTGTACACATGGTACATGCATGAGCACACATTTTCAGATGCCTCTTCGTAGTGTGTGATATTAAAACTTCACCTTATCACTCTGGTCTCAGCTCATCAATTCTCTCTTTGGAGAGCCCTCCTTCTGTGCTTTTTCAAGCAGTCCTTTCGCTGCTTTCCCATTGCGACCCAGTAGCCATCTACGAATAGGAGATGCACAGAGAAAATGTAATTGGCTATGAAGGTGTTGCATCTTTTAAAAGCCGGAAGCACTTTCTAAGGGTGGGGAGTTGTCACTCGCCCATTCTGCTCTTTGGCCGGGTCCTTACCATTGTGGTGTCACTGTACCCCATCCCAGCCCTCTGCAGCCTGTCTGCCTGCACCCCTCCACCCCCTGCGACCCTACCCTGCCACTCATTCAGATCACATAGGGTGACTAGCTCCAGCCTCTGCTGTTCTGAACTTTGGAAGAGGCAGAAATTGTCATGAATTTCTGATGTCTGGCAGGATGGATCCCTACCAGTGCTTTAAAACTTTTTCATACTCTCTAGAGTTCAGAGAAAGACAAAAACAAAAGCGCTTGCAAGTCTGCGTCCCTTTGCCTTCACGGTCACCTCTCATGATGTGCAGTCAGAGAGGGCTGAAGGGCAGGATAGGGGTGGGACCTGCTTACTCTAAGTTCAAGTACTTGAGAATTTAAAGTTGCAGACCCTCTCCAAGCTCTGCTTCAGGCCTGTCCACTAGATTTCCTTAGTTTACTACAGTAACAAGGTAGGATATCAGCCCTAAAAATATCCACTGACAGAAATCTATTAAGCAACAATGGCTTTGCTTTTCATGCCCGAGAGACAGTATTGCATCATGTTTCAAAGCTAAGTTTTAGAGGAAGACCTTGATTTAAAAGTGTGTCGCCTAGGGAAAGTTGCTTCATCTCTTTGAATATCAGTTTCTTAACTGTGTAAAATGAGGATAGAATACCTTCCTCAGGGGGTTGGTGGATAGAATGAAGTAATATGGAGAAATGCTCACAGTATTACCCGACACATAGTAAGTGTTCAATAAATAGTGTACAGTAACAGCAACAATAATGTCAACGATTTCACGAGAGGAATCCTTTCATTTTGTCTAAGCAGCTATGAAGGCAGGTACAAAGGGCCTGGGACACTCTGAAGCTACAATTCCATGCACAGGTGGTGAGATCAAGCTATCCTATCTCCATGGCAACCAGATGTCTCTATTATCTTGTCCAGGGCCAGGTAGGCTGTATGTGAGGAGACAAAACTGAATCTCACACAAAAACTCTGCTTTTCAGTATATTCACTGGCAATACTCCAGACAGAGATGCCCTCAAGCTTCTGATATCATGTGACCTTTGAATTCATAGTCTCAGGGGCGCCTGGGTGGCTCAGTCGGTTAAGTGCCTACCTCTTGACTTCAGCTCGGGTCATGATCTCATGGTTCGTGGGTTCAAGCCCTGAGTCTGGCTCTGCACTGACAGCACAGAGGCTGATTGGGATTCCATCTCTCTCCATCTCTCTCTGCCCCTCCCCTGTTCTCACTCTGTCTCAAAAATAAATAAATAAACAGTAAAAAACTTCATAGTTTCAGTCATAAAAGTACCTTCTGAAATACTGACCATCTCAGATATGTTTTCACTTTTGGTAATTTCCCAGATGTTTCCTTGAGATAAAAAGAAGCAAAACAACCAAAGCTTTTCTACTGAAGATATCTTGATGTCTGTCATTTAGTCCATTTTTCTGTCACTAACAAAGGAGAGATTCGATCAGGAAGTATGTGGTTGAAAAAAACAAAACATTTTGAGCTTAAGTGAAATGCAGGTAGTGCTCTATTTTGTCAGTGGTTTGGGATATAAAATAAAACAAACCTTTCTCAGGGGAAGAGGCCCGGTATTCTAGAGAAAGGAGTGAAAGGGAAAATGTTGGGTGTGAGGGCCCTGGGCTTAAGACACAGGCATGAACAGAAAGCCGGGATGAAGCAAAAGTCTTTGGAATTCCAGGTCTGTAAATTGGCAGGTCTGTGACCTAGGGCAATGCACTAGAATATTCTATGCTACATTGTATAACAGTCTGTAGAGTGCATTCTGTGTTTCATTACCTAACATTCTATTGAATGCATTCTGTGTTTCATTTTATAATAATCTGGACAATGGGACCATAACTATAAGACAGTTGTTACAGTGGCTATGAAAGAGGCAGCAGGTGCAAAAAGCCCTTTGTAAAACAGCACTTTGCAAAGTGCTCTGCAGATGTCATAGGAACAGCAATAGTAATAAGAATTGTTATGTTTTGGGGAGCCATCTGAGTAATTCTTCCAAAGCACAATTCTTCCAGGAGGAGCACACACTGAGTTGGCCTTTGGCTGATGTGGAGTTCAGGCTCTGGGGATAACACAAGATATTTTATAAAATTTACAAGAAATCACAAATTTAGGTAAATAGGAGGGGGAGGAATGCTGTAAAAATTAATAGGGCCAAAGGGAATAGTCTCTAATGATCAAATTGCATACTCCCCCGCCCATCCCCCCCAAAACACTCATAATATTTGATATAAAAATGACATGTCAACAAATAGCTGCATTAAAAAGGAACAGTTCTGGGGCACCTGAGTGGCTCAGTTGGTTAAACATCCGACTTTGGCTCAGGTCATGATCTCACAGTTTGTGAGTTCAAGCCCCATGTCGGGCTCTGTGCTGACAGCTCAGAGCCTGGATCCTGCTTTGGATTCTGTGTCTCCCTCTCTCTCTCTCTGCCCCTCCCCTGCTTGCTCTCTCTTTCTCTCTCTGTCTCTCAAAAATAAATAAACATTAAAAAGGAACAGTTCTTCCAACATTGCTTAGGTTGAAGCTAAGTAGATTTTATTCATTCATTCATTTATTTTAAGTAGGCTTTTTTTAAATTTACTTATTTCTTCATTTATTTTTAAATGCTTATTTATTTTTGAGAGAGAGATACAGAATGAGCAGGAGGGGCAGAGAGAGGGAGACAGAGGGTCTAAAGTGGGCTCTGTGCTGTTGGATCAAACTCATGATCTTCGAGATCATGATCTGAGCCGAAGTCAGATGCTTAACTGACCGAGCCACCCAGATGCCCCATTATTTTGAGTAGGTTTCCAAACATAACTTGGAGAGGAGATAGAAAATAATTTTTCATATGCTGTATAAATAGAATTGATAATTTGATTGGTTTTGAGTAACTGAGTAGAAACGTTGAGACTGGCAGATCTAACATTACCGCAGTAAGTGCTAGTTGGGGCGTCTATTTTCTTGAATAGAAGTTTGCTTCTGAAGAGAAAGAAAGAGTCCAGGGCACTTAATAAACAGGCTCCAGGATGCCCCTTTTTGAGTTTGGAGCAGGAAGCAAAGCTGGGTCACAGGCAGATGATCTTTGAGGGAGTTGCTGGGGAACTGGCCTTGGAAATAGCCAGGTGACAAGAGAAAAAATCCAAGGGAGACCTTGTCAGGTGGGAGGCAGCGGGGGTGGAGGAGCTGTTCTCTGCAATAGGCAGGGGAGCTGATGGCTGAAGGGAGGCCAAGAAAACATTTTTCTTTGCTTTGTCTGTGGCAGAGGCAGCTCTGAGCACAAATGCGTTCCAGAATCTTTGTCTCCACAGGCAAAGGGAATCCCTGCCTCTCTGCTCTGCCCCACTCATTCAACTCCAAGTTTTCCAGATCTTTCCACTCCCTTACGCGCTTGCTCTCTGAAGGGCAAACTCTAGCTCATCTGATAAATGAAGTCATTGCATTTTTTAGAATTCTTGCTAACGTTTCTTTCCTCTAGAGTTAACACAAATGAATCTTAAAAGAGGGTCTCTGTAAAGTCGGCCTTCGAAGACGTGTCTAAAATTGGGAACTGGCAACACTGAGAATAGACCTAGCCTGGCAGCAAACATCGTTCCGTGGCCCTCGAATAGAATCGTAATAAGTCCCAGGAAGGGAAGAACGACATTTTATACTTTAACTGTGCGGGTGCGGAATTGTGCTAAGTGCTTTTTACACATGACCTTCATTCCATTTTACAGATTTGGAGATGGAGGTGAAGTTCAGACAGGCTGGTAACCTGCCAGAGGTGGATGCAACAGTATTTTCCATCTGACATATTCTTCTAGAACAGGTCAGCGAACTTTTTGATGCAGAGTAGTAAATATTTTAGGCTTTGTGGACCATGCGGTCTCTGGTCCCACACACAGAACTCTGCCATTGTGGGAAAGGCAGAGACCACCTGTAAATGAGTGGGCATGGCTGTCTTGGAGAGGTGAGCTAGATTTGGTCCATCCCGTTCTGGAGCTTTGCCACTCCCTGTCAAGAGTCTAGCTCCCCCTCCCTTTGAATCCAGGGTGGGGGGAGGCGGTGTATGATTTGTTTGTGACCAAGGGAGTGTGAAGGAAGTGACACTATATGACCTCTGAGGCTAGATCAGAAAATGTGATGCAATTTCTACCTCACTCCCTGGGGCAGCCGCCTGCCCGAGGGCCGAGCCACCACAGAGGCGGTCCAGCTGTCCTGAGGCTGCCACAGGTAAGGAAGCCCACCTCAGCCATGTGGAAGGGTCACACAGAGAAGCCTTGAGACTCTAAGAGGAGAGAGCCAGAGACGCTGAACCAGCCCTGGGTTGTGCTGGCCATCCACCAGACTGCAGGCTGGGAGAGACCCTGAACCAGAACCCCCAGCACAAGATCTTCCCAAATTCCTGGACCATAGAAACCGAGGAATAACAAGATGATTGCTATTGTCTTAAGGTACTAAATTTTCGGGTGATTTGTTACACGGAAATAAATAGAAAATTGCCCCCAAACTAGTGAGCGGCATATATGGGGTTAACCTAGGTTGGCCTGCCGCCCCCCTCCCCGCCTCATGTGTTTTTTCCATTACATGATTGCTTCCAGCAGCCTTTTTGGGGGGAAAAAGGGAGTTGTGCTAAAATATATATAACACAAAAGTTACCATGTTAACCATTTTTAAGTGAGCAGTTCAATATGTACATTCACATTGTTGTACAACCAGTCTCCAGAACTTTCATCTTGTGGAACTGAAACTCTGTACGCATAAAACAATAGCTGCCCATTCTTTCCTCTCCTCCAGCCCCTGGCAACAGCCATTCTACTTTCTGCCTGTATGAATTTGACCACTCAAAGTCCACCATGTAACTGGAAACATACGGTATTTGTCTCTTTGGTGACTGGCTTATTTCATTTAGTGTGTGTGTGTGTGTGTGTGTGTGTGTGTGTGTGTGTATTTATATATTTTAAGCCTATACTGGTTAGTGAGTCTGACCAGCAAATAACAAAGGTTTGTCAAGGAAAAATGTCAGAGATTTTAGGTCCTATAAGCCACAGATGCAACATGTCCCAGGAGGGACCCCGTAGTGGCACTTCCTCTAACAATGACAATTCAGTGTCCTGCCTCTAAAGGGCTTTGAAGAAAGAAGAATCCACCAATCAAGAACAAGACAAGGCTGTTTGGTTTGTTTCATCTTGTGGGCTGTTTGACTTCCCTCTCAGAGCCATGCCTTGAGAATGAAATCACTTTCTGTCACACAGCCCTTTCAGAGCATCAAACACAAACACTCACTGTCTGCTCCTTTATTTCTTCTGTATCTGTAGACTTGGTGGAATTCTGTGAGCATCTGTGAATTATGTATGAAGCAAAAAACCTTCTGCAGGGGACTGGGTCTGGGGAAGGTGGGCCTTACGTGGTGCTGCTTGCTTATGCAGACTAACACTGAACCTTTAGGGGCTACTGTGACCTTCTCTGCCTTCCTCCCATCTCTGACCTAAGACGAAAAGGCAGTGCTGGGCTGAGTGCACACTCTTAAAGCCAACGGCCTGGCCTTCCTCTCCCCCGCACTCACCCTAATTCTACCTAGCCTACCTGTGGCACCAAGATAGAATGGAAGCAATCTTCTGCAATCTCCCAGGGCCCCGTGCACTGTTATGGGCTGAATTGTGTCTCCTACCCCCACCCCCAAATTCATATGTTGAAGTCCTAACTCAGTATATTAGGACAAGTGTATTGTGGAGATAGGATCTCTAAAGAGGTGATTAAGTTAAAATGAGATCATTAGGCTCGGCCCCAATCCAGTAAGACTGGTGTCCTAAGAAGGGAGAGAGGCACCAGAGGCACATGGTCACAGAGGAAGGACCATGTGAGGACACAGGGCGAACATGGCCGTGTGCAAGCCAAGGAGAGAAACCTCCAAAGAAACAACCTGCCACACCTTGAGCTTGGACTTCCAGCCGCCAGCACTGTAAGAACATTTCTATTGTTTAAGCCACCCCATCTGTGGTACTTTGTTACGGTAGCTGCAGCAAATTAATACAGCAACCAACAGAAGTTTCACAGCCTTGAGGTTGGGACCTCAGCCCAGAAATTCTGAAGGTAATAATCAAAAACTCAAAAGGAGAGAAAGCCTTATAATTCAGTTCCTCTTTCTGCATCTCTCATAAGTGGCCTGCTGGCAGGTTTGGAAGGTGGTGCTGGAGAGACTGAGCCTGGAGTGAGCAAGTGGGGCCCAGTGGGGCCACTGAGGCTCCTGGCTCGGAAGAGGAGGGACTGTGGCTCTAGATTTCAGGAAGTCTGCCAAACACGGGGAGACTTAGCAGGTGTGTTTGGGGCATGGGCTCAGAGGCCCATCTGGAGGGGCAATTCACTAACTCCTTCCCTCTTCTCCCTCATTACCGGCGAAGTAAGAAGGACTGCATCCTGCAAATCCGGATACTGTTTTGTTTTTTCTTTTGTGGGAAGGGTGATACAGGATCGGAGGGACACCTGCTGTTCAAGCAGGTGGAGGGAGGGTGGGGCAGGAGACAGAATAATGGCCTCTAAATTCTGAATCTGGGAAATCTGTGAATGTGTTACCTTACACAGCAGTGCGAGCTTTGCAGACCTGATTATGTTAAGGATCTTAAAATGGCAAGATTATCCTGGATTATCTAGGTGGCCCCAATGTAATCACAAGGGTCCTTATAAGAGGGAGGCAGGAGGGTCAGAGCCAGAGAAGGAGAAGGTGGTGGAAGCAGAGATAGGGGAAGAAGGGAGGGGGAGGGGGAGAGAGAGAGGGGTGGTGGGGAGTGAAAATTTCAAGAAGCTATATCCCACTGGTTCTGAAGACGCTGTGGCCACAAGGCCAGGAATAAAGCAGCCAAGCATCCTGGAAAAGGCAAGGGAATGGATTCTCCCCTAGAGCCTTCATAACAGAGTGCAACCCTGCTCATCCATGAAAACAATTTTTTTCTTAATGTTTATTTTTGAGAGAGAGAGAGAAGCAGAGTGTGAGTGGGGGAGGGGGAGAGGGAGAAGGAGGCACAGGAACTGAACCAGGCCCCAGGTTCTCAGCACAGAGCCCTATGTGGGGCTTGAACTCACGAGCCATGAGATCATGATCTGAGCCGAAGTTGGACGCCTTAACCAATGGGGCCTCCCAGGCACTCCTTGCCTCCCCACTTCAGACTTCTGACCTCACAGCTACCAGATGAGTGGTGTAGTTTTAAGCCATGAAGTTTAGGGTAACTTGTTACAGCAGCAACAGGAAACCAGGACAGGCGGTGAGGATGAAAGTCCTGGAGAACAGCAGCTGTCATATGTAAATAGGCAGCGGTAAGTGCCCAGAAGTGCAATGACAAAGCTAAAGCTTCCATCCCCTAAAATAGCAGTTCTCAAAGGTGGTCTCCTAAACCCAGTGTTAGCGGCACCTGGAATTGTGGGTCAAACTCTCAGGCCGCGCAGCCCAGACCTAGTGATGGCGAAACTGCCTGCGGTGGCCCTTCAAGCTGTGGTTACACAGATGCCTCAGGTGACTCCAATGCCCGCTGAGGTTCCCCTTAAAAATAAGTGACCTGGGCTGGTTCTTCGTGAGTGAAGAGTACCTGGGGGCCCTCAAAGGTAGGTGTGTTCCTACTGAATCTACACTTACACTAGTTATTCCATGATTTGTGCTTGGCTTGGAATCTAGGAATGATGGGCAAAGTGACCCCCCCCAAGATGGGTTATGAAGGCTGACGCAGGAGGAGGGGGTGCAGAGTTCAGTCTCCGTGTCCCTACAAGTCCCCACCACCGTTACACAGTCCTGTGCCTGTGGGAAAGACTGAGAGTAAGGTTAGATTGTGGTGACAGAGCCGTGAACTGCCGCATACACTTGTCCCAGCTTGAGGCAGCGGGCGGGGTGGTTACTCCTTGCTGAGGTGATCCTAAACCGGCTGATTGGAAAAGTACTCGCTTCTGAAAGCCTGTGTGAGGTCATCCCTTCCAGCCACAGCTTAAAGCTTTGGAATCACACAGCCATTGCAGACACCTAGATCTGCCTCCTATTAGCTGGGTGATCTTGGGTGCTTAATCTCTCTGAGACTCAGTCTTCCTTATTATAAAAGGATATGCTAAAGTACTTCTTAGAGCTGTTGAGAAGTTTCTGAAATCATGTATGTAAAAGTCCTAGGGCAGGGCTCAGAACAAAGTAAATGCTTAGTACTATTGTTACTTACTGCCATTCATTCTAGTTAATGTTGTTAATTGCAAGAACAGCTGTTATTTACACCAGCCCTGATTTTAATCTTCTATTTCCAGGCTTCGTCCCATAAGGGATCCAGTTCACAAGTTCATCCTTAGAAGGGATTCAGCCCATTTTCAGTTCTGCTAACAACACCTCTCTCAGAGGTTCTTTAAGGCTCTGGTGTAGGAAAAGTCACCTGTAACAAGAGGCTGCTTCTCAGTGCCTCCCAGCTGATGGGAGTTTTCCCAGCAGCCTGGTGCTCAGCCTGAGGACGTGGCTGGCCCTCAGCTGGGTGATCCCATTCCCCGGTCACTGTCTGATTCAGGCGGCTCTGGTATTTTTCCTCCCTTCTCGCAGGGCGGCCTCCAGAGCACCAGACAGCTGCCGCCACATCCCGCTGCTTCAGAAGCGGAAGTAAGGCGCATTTAGGACCTTTCTGGGTGAGTGACAGCATTTAAGATGAGATTAACAAAATGCCAGCGCTTCAGGGAAACCAGACTTTCCCTGTCACCTCTTCTCCACCTTTCTCATGACACAGAAAATGAGCCAGGCTGAGGTCACTCTGTGTAATCGGGTCATGTCAGCCTTGTCTGTGAGACAGTGGCGCTGGTGACCTGGGTGTGAAGGGCCCTTTGTGAGTGGGGGTCTCAGATGCGCGGCCACGGAGTGAGCCTGTATGGGACTGGCCACTTTGTGCTTGACTGTGCCATTGAGCATGTGGGCGGGGCTCTGAATGCATCGCTCTGGGCATTGGTCCCCTGATGGCAGATGCTCAGGGAGCTTCTGGAATCTCAAAGGAAACAGTCTGGCAGACAGAGCTGCGGGCTCATTTTCTCGGAGCGGGTCAGCGCTTGGGAGCGTGCTCACTTACCACCTGAATCCCATGGACTTTAAGGTCTACTTTTCTTAGAGGGGAAAAGATGATTTATTTTACCTCCATAGAAACAGTTTAATTTTTCAAGACTCAAGATGTCCCCAAATGTCATGGTAAAGACTAATTTTACAAGAACAGGGCAAACTAACAGATTAAGAATATCCTGCCACCTTTTAACCCAAGGGAGGGATTGGTCATGATATTATACCTGATTTAGGCCATATGCACCTAAGGGTGTCTGTTATGGGCTGAATGTTTGTGTCCTCCCTAAATTCATATGTTGAAAGTCTAAACCCCTAACAAGAGGGTGTTTACAGGTGGGGCCTTTGGAAGGTGAGTAGGGTTACATGAGGTCATGAGGATAGGGATCCTCATGACGGAATTAGTGCCCTTAGAAGAAGAGATGCCAGTCTCTCTCTCCTCTCTCTCTCTCTCTCACCACATATAAAGGTTATGTGAGGACATAACAAGAAGGCCACTATCTGCAGCCCAAGAAATGAGCCCTCACTAGACACTGACCTTTCTGGCACTTTGATCTTGGACTTCCCACACTCTAGAACTGTGAGAAGCAAATGTCTGTTGTAAGCCACCCAGACTATGACATTTTGTTATAGCAGCCCCCAAAGACTAAGACAGTACCTCAAGAGCAAAATAATCTTGGGGGCACCTGGGTGGCTCAGTTGGTTAAGCATCCGACTTTGGCTCCAGTCACGATCTCACGGTTTGTGAGTTTGAGCCCCAAGTTGGGCTCTCTGCTGTCAGCAAAGAACCTTCGTTAGATCCTCTATCCCCTTCTCTCTCTGCCCCTCTGCTGCTCCTGTTTGCTCTCTTTCTCTCAAAAAAAAAAAAAGCAAAATAATCAAAACTCTAAGAAATAGACCACAAAGACCCAGCCAGCTCTCACTGAACGCTCCTCCCCATACTAAAAGGCAAAATTATGGTCTTTCACAAATGCTCACAGAAGCAAAATGTACCCACCACGCGCACAGAATATACAAAAGGGAATAACCGAAGCAAGAAGCACTTGAATGTGCCCAGCGCCCACCTCACAGAACTTTTCCCTCCACCTAGATGGGGTTCTTGGCCGTGGTTGTTAGTGACCTGCTTCCCAAAAGAGATGGTTCTTCGTTTATCTCTCCCAAGATGAACTTCCTCCTTTACTTCCTCCTTCGTGGAAATCTAGCTCTAACCTTTATATGTCTGATTGTATGCTTTCCAAATTCTACAAGGATCCAGAAGTTATCTAGGAATGGACGTATTCCACCTATTGGCTTTGTGGCCAAGACCTGTAAGCCGTTGTGTTGGCATTTTGTCATCATACCCTGTTAGAGGCTGCATGTGTGTTTGGGCCTGAGTGGGTCGTGGTGGTGGAGAGGGACCACCGTCAAGTCAAGCGTTTGCCGTGGAGCTGCTGGGCACGTGTAATGTTCCTCAAGGTGGAGCCACACACATGCCCGAAAAAAACCATCGGAGGCTGAATTAGCAATTATTTTTAGGAGATTAGATTTGGAGCAGCTGCAAGGATTCCTAATACAAAATAGTTCACTTTAAGGCAGTGAAACCAAAAGCATAAATTTTAATTCCGAGGGACAGAGCGTAGATTAATGGTTGCCTCAGTTTGGGGGTAGGGGGCGGAGAGTGACTAACTGGGGTATTGAAAATGTTCCAAAGTTGAATTGTGGGTAATGGCTGCACAAGTCTGTGAATATACCAAAAAAACAAAACATCTAATTACGTACTTCAAATGGGTGAATTTTATGGTATGTGAGTTCTATATCAAGCTGTTAAACATTTAATTCTGAGAGAATTACATGGTCTATAAAAATAGCCCTAATATTTTATTAGCGTTAGTAACTTTTTTTTTTAACCAATTATTTCTGGTGTGTGATAACTCATACTTTAGGTTATATATGCTCTTGGGAGGGTGGACTGGAGAAGGTACTAGGGGTTCAGACAAGGACTGGGTCCCAGGCATGAAAATGCAGGGAGTGGATTTGCTCCATGCACGTGTTCTTCACTCTTTCACTGTTTCCCCTCCCCTTGCAGAGCCGTGTTTGAGCATGTGTGGTTCCTCCTACCCTATCTCTAGCGTCATTCCTCAGTGTTCTAGAGCCCTTGAGAACATCCAGCTGATTCTCCAACAGGAGGGCATAACAGAATCTTCAGGGCAAAAAAGGAGATAGGAGGTAGTTTTTGGGTTTTGTAATTTGAAAAAGCGCAGTTTGCCTCATAATGTATTTATTTCGCAATTATTCTATTGAGGCTCTCCTTTCTCTCTGTGTAATATACTTAAAGAATAATTACAGGGGTGCCTGGATGGCTCAGTCAGTTGAGAGTCCTACTCTTGATTTTGTCTTGGGTCATGATCTCCTGAATCTCGTGAAACTGAGCCCTGCATTGGGCTCCATGCTGAGCGTGGAGCCTGCTTAAGGTTCTCTTAGTTGGTTAACTGTCTGAGTTTTGATTTCAGCTCAGGTCATGATTTCATGGTGTGTGAGACTGAGCCCCGCACTGGGCTCTGTGCTGACAGTACAGAGCCTGCTTGGGATTCTCTTTCTCTATCTCTCTCTGTCCCTCCCCCACATGTGTTCTCTCTCTTTCTCTCTCAAAAAATAAAAAAATAAAAATAAAAAATAAAAAAAGATTCTCTTTCCCTCTGCCCCTCTCTCCTGGTCATGTGCTCTCTCTCTTTAAAGAAAAAAAAAATCTATATATACAAAAAAGAATAATTACAACCCACTATCCAGGTTCATGATATGGAATGCTGTCAGCACCCTAAAAGTTCACAGCTCCCTCTACATCTTTTCCCCACTATAAACCTCTCCTTTGCCCTGAAATAACTACTTTTTCAAATCTCCTAATCCTTTAAAAAAAATTTTTTTTAAATGTTTTATCCATTTCTAGGAGAGAGAGAGAGAGAGAGAGAGAGAGAGACAGAGTGAGCAGGGGAGGGTCAGAGAGAGAGGGAGTCACAGAAACAGGCTCCAGGCTCCGAGCTGGCAGTCAGCACAGAGCCCGACGCGGGGCTGGAACCCACGAACCATGAGATCATGACCTAAGCGAAAGTCGGACGCTCAACCGACTAAGCCACCCAGGCGCCCCTCTCCTAATCATTTTTAGTTTCTTGTTCCCTGTAGATATTCTAAAGCTTATCTTTTATTTATTTATAGATAGCCTGTATATGTAGAACTATATTTACATAACAACACCTGAATCCCACAAACTTTAAGATTTACCTCTCTTAGAAAGGAAAAGCCTATTTATTTTCATTCTAATAATTTAACATCTTCATCCTCGGCACAACTGTTCCTATCACCCCCATGGCGCCTTGCTTCCTCGTGTGCTTAGTCGCTTTTGACAGTGAGGAGAACACTTTCTTTGGAAAATTATTTTGTAAAGTTATTTGTGGCCTAGAAAAGTACTCCTTTTCTGTAAAGGATTGTCATTGAAGTATTCCTAGCTTGAGGTCCCTTGAACCAGCCACTCAGTTGATGCAGCTTTGGGCCTGGATGTGAAGGAAGCCCGTGTATGGTTACACATTCTCATGAATGGCTAACGCTCCTCTATGCTAGTACTGAGAGGGGACTTTTTTTGGGTGTATATACGTTTTATTTTGTTTTCTTTAGAGTGGAGGGATGGGAAGTAGAAATGTAGGGATATACGTACCTCCTTGTTCATTCTTACCTATAGAGTGTAAACTTTTGGGATGCCAGTTTTACAGGATAGTTTTATTACTAGATCTCTCCCTGGGAAGGCTGGGGCTCTAATATCTGACCATTTCTTCCAACTCTAGGATACTATCAAAATCTAAACTTCTGGGGCACCTGGGTGGCTCAGTCGGTTAAGCGTCTGATTTTGGCTCAGGTCATGATCTTGAGGTTTGTGGGTTCGAGCCCCGTGTCAGGCTCTTTGCTGACAGCTCCGAGCCTGGAGCCTGTTTCAGATTCTGTGTCTCCCTCTCTCTGTCCCTCCTCTTCCTCTCTCTCCCTCCCTCCCTTCCTCTCTCTCTCTCTCTCAAAAATAAGTAAACATTAAAAAAAAATCTTGAAAACAAACAAAAAAACCCTTAGACTTGTGATCAGCCCGATTCAGCAAATACCCTCGGTGCAGAAGCTGCTTTAGTTACCTCTCTAACTTCCTGCTTTCTAGTAACTCCTTATTAACTCATTAGATCTGTGACGTTTTGAAGGATCTATATGTATACTTCTATATGTATATATCCTGCCATAGTACTAGGTGTGAAGCCCTACAAGAATATAATTTTAAATTTGTAAAATGAAATCTCTATTGGTTTATATATTACAGTGATTGAAAGTAAAGCCTGAGTAAATCCTTTTAGCTTGAAGTGCTGCGTGGATGACTCTTCCTGTGATTGAGGGTGGAGAACAGAGGGGAGTAAGGAAAGGGGTCTGCTTTGCATAGTTCCTTTAGAGGAGTTTATCAGAATTTCTGAGTGGAAGGACATGATTTATGCCAAGGGCGATTATGTATATGTATGTATATAAAGTATATCAAAAGATGGTTTGGATTTTTAAGAAGTTTAGAAACATGATTCCATTCCATTTAGTCCTGTTTTCTGAAACTTCGTTGAAGTTGTAATTCTACGAATTCTACAATGGAAAGGCTCTTTTACATTTTGGGCCTTTGACTATTTAGATAATCTGTTGAAAGCTATAGATGCTTTTCTCTGGAAATAATTGACACATGTACACATATACAAATTTTGATTATAATTTCAGATGGTCAAAGGGCCCTTTAAAGCCTGTTCATTGGCCTAGATTAAGAACTTCAGCTCTAAAATTACCAAATACTACTTGACTTTACATAAAGGGGTAAGTTAAATAACTTATGGCCATCCATAAAAGTAGAATCTTATGCAGATATAAAAAAGGAAATAATTTGGAGCACCTGGCTGGTGATTCTTGATCTCAGGATTGTGAGTTGAAGTCCCAGGCTGAGGGTAGAGCTTACTTAAAAAAAAAAGGTGGGGGGAAATAACTCTCTATTTATACTAATGTAGACAGATACTAAAGATACAACGTCAAGTGATAAAACAAGTTGTGGAACAGATTAGAATGATTTTGTTTGTGTATATATTATATAACTATGATTCCATTGGTGTATACACATTGAAAAAAAATCTGCAGGGATCCACAAAAACTTAGATATTGTTACTGGATGACTATTGTGGAGAATTTTTTCTCTCTATTTAAGTTCTTTTTAAGTTTATTTATTTATTTTCAGAGAACGACAGAGAGAGTGAGAGGTTTAGGGGTGGAGAGAGAATCCCAAGCAGGCTCCACACTGTCAGCACAGAGCCTGATGTGAGGCTCGAACTTACAAACAGCAAATTTATGACCTGAGCGGAAACCAAGAGTTGGACAGTCAACCGAGTGAGCCACCCAGGTGCCCTGAGGCTTTTTTCTTTAAACCAAGTAGTATTTAGACCTTCCTTCTACCATAAACTTGTATTTCTTGTATATATTAAGAAAAAAAAACTAAGTTAAAAAAGATGAATCATTCTTCTAAAATATAATGTTTTGGGGCAGCTGGGTGGCTCAGCAGGTTGAATATCTGACTCTTGATTTTGACTCAGGTCATGATCCCAGGGTTGGGGGATCCAGGTCCTCATTGGGCTCTGCACTGAGCATAGAGCCTGCTTGGGATTCTCTCTCTTTCTGCCCTTCTCCTCTGCTCTCTCTTGTCCCCTCTCTCTCAATTAAAAAAAATAAAAAATAAAAATAAAAAATCTTTTATAGCCTTTATAATCTACTATAAAGAAGAAAACAGATATTGTGTATTTATTGTTATCCAAATGAGATCCTTTCCTATAATTTAAAACTTTGATCTCCTTTTGTTTTCCAAAAGGTTAAAAGACATTTTTGGATTTTCCTTCTTGACTTGACTCTTCATTGTCCAATGACCTTGGGTTTGCTTCTCTTCTTCACATTTTCAATTTCTTGTTTATGTGTAATGCCCTAGCATTCGATGAATAAAATTCAGACATATGTAAATTGTAAATTACATTGAGAATATTACTTGAATTTCTACATGAATTCCTTTATTTCATGACCTACTAAGTCATTCATAATGGTTTTTATACAAAATGTTCCATGGATTGTTAACTCAAATTATGCTGTTAAAGTCAACTACATGAAATGAGGTAATTAGAAAGCTACCATGTTCTTACATAATGATCTTTGTCTCAAATACTAAGGGACTGTATCTGTCCTATGTTTGCACAGATGGATTTATTGGCAGTGAATAAAATAATTCTAATCTTTACCAGATATTAAATTTCTCACCTGCTATTTCAGCTTAATTATATCCTAAAGCAGAGCAGATTTTCTAACTGTATTTCTGATATAAAGCATTTTGGGTAACATGAGAAAAGAGACCCTTTTCCTGGCTTCTGTCAGAGTGGGGCTTGGACTGAAGTAGAGAAATGGGGATAATAATCACAGAGATAACTACAATAAAAGCCAATTATTCTAGCCTGTTGATTAGAGAAAGTTTCATAGACAAATTATTCAAGACTCTGGTTACCTATCCCATTTTTATTAATTAAAAAAATTTTTTTATTAAGTAATCTCTGTGCCCAGTGTAGGGCTTGAACTCATGACCCTGAGATCAAAAGTTGTATACTTTACTGACTGAATCAGCCAGACACCCCATTGTCTCACTTTGTTAATGAAAGGGTCTCCATTTTCTTGGAAGTTTTCAGACTTCTACCACAATGCATTCATTCACACATGAGCACTGACCTCTCCTGTGCAGAGGGTAGATGATTGGCTGAGGATAACCTCTTGGAGATGTGAGAATCTTCCTGGGATGTACCTTGATGGGGATTCCCTCCAACAGATGGCCACCACCTCCATCTTGCATTTGGTTATTTGCTGACAACTTTTCTATGTTCAACTTAACTCTTATTGAATCAAACCACCTTACATTTAATTCTAACCTTCAAAAATAAAGAAATTGGTAATATCCGATTTGTAACCCCACTTTCCTCTCCCTCATATCTATGTTTAAATAGTTGTCTATGTCGTGAATCCAATCTTCTTCATCCTACAGATTGCCTTAGTCTTGACAGGGTCTTCCATAATAATCATGGGGTTTTCTCTGTTTTTGTATTATGAATTATCTCTCTGTTTTTAATGTTTTATTTATTTTTTGAGAGGGAGAGACCGAGACAGAGAGCTTGAGCGGGGGAGGGGCAGAGAGAGAGGAGGGCGGAGAATCCAAACTGGGTTTTGTGCTGACAGCAGCTAGCCCAATGTGGGGCCAAAGTTGGAAGCTCAATCGACTTAGCCAGCCAAGTACCCCTGATTTATTTATTTAAAAATTTTTTCAATATTTATTTATTTCTGAGAGAGATAGAGGGAGACAGGATTCAAAGCAGGCTCCATGCTGTCAGTGCAAAGCCTGACACTGGGCTGGAACTCATGAACTGTGAGCACAGAGCCTAACATGGGGCTCGAACTTGTGAACCATGAGATCAAGATCTGAGCTGAAGTCAGACGCTTAACCAACTGAGCCACCCAGGAGCAAACCTGAATTCTCCTTTAAAGAGGTAACTTGATCATTGTGTTCACTAGTTTAAAGATCTTCAATGGCTCCTCACTTCCTAAGGATGAAGTCCAGACTCTGTGTTGGGATTTTTGTAACTTAATCCATTCTCTTCTGCTTCTTCCTACCCTCTCCCGGCACACCTTTTGCTTCTTTCTCTTGTTTGTTTTCCTGCTTGCAGCTTGACACATGCTGTTCCCTGTGCCTGTAATTTTTGCCATTTCTTTATCTGGCAAACTCATACTCATCTTTTAAACTTCATATCTGTTATCATCCTTTCTATAAACATTCCTGAATTAATCTACTCTGTCCCTATCCTCTCTTAACCTTTAGAAGGTGCTTCTCATATCTTTTATCACTATCCTGTAATTATAGGTTCCTGTCTTCCCAAGAGAGCAGACCTCATGTCTTGACCATCTCCTACTCCAGTACCTCCATAGTGCCTGGCTCAATACAATAGTTTTTCACTTATATGTTGTATATCCAAATCCAGTTCATATGCCTTTCTTTAAAAAAAAATTTAAAACTTTTTTTAAAGTTTTGTTTATTTTTGAGAGAGACAGATAGAGACACCATGAGCAGGGGAGGGCCAGAGGAAGAGGGAGACACAGAATCTGAAGACAGGCTCCAGGCTTTGAGCTAGCTGTCAGCACAGAGCTTGACACGGGGCTTGAACCCACAAACCGTGAGACCATGACCTGAGCTGAAGTTGGATGCTTAACTGACTGAGCCACCCAGGCGCCCCTAAAAATTTTTTTTAACATTTATTCATGTTTGAGAGAGAAGAGAGAGACAAGAGTGTGAGCTGGGAGGAGCACAGAGGGAGAGGAAGACACAGAATCTGAAGCAGGCTCCAGGCTCTGAGCTGTTAGCACAAAGCCTATGTGGGGCTCAAACCCATGAACTGTGAGATCATGACTTGAGCCAAAGTGGGGCGCTTATCTGACTGAGCCACCCAGGCACCCCAAGTTCATATGTCTTTCTAAGGTGATGGATCTTTCCCTAAGAACAAAACTGGACTATTATAAAATGGACCCCAGATGAACCTGATTACCTAATGGGCAGCTGAGATACCCTGTCTTTATTATTATTGTTTTATAATTTTGTATGTGTGTGTTTATGGATATTTATAGGGGTAGTCATAAAGCAAGAATGAGGCAAAGGCTAATCAAAGAATTTCACTTCTTCCTAATTTTAAGCCTCCTACTCCAGTAATATAAAATTGACAAGATGCAGATTCTAGAAAATTCTCCATCCAGAGTCTTTCTTCTTGTCTTATAGAAATAGGTCTAGTTTATTGGGTAGAGGTAGCCACACTTCTTCTAGAACCACATTCTCATATCTATGATTTGGATTACTCTTTTAAAAATGTTGTTTCTAGGTGTACCTGAGTGGCTCAGTTGGTTAAGTGTCCAACTTCAGCTCAGGTCATGATCTCACAGTTTGTGAGTTCAAGCCCTGCATTGGGCTCTGCGCTGACAGCTCAGAGCCTGGAGCCTGCTTGAGATTGTGTTGCGCTCTCTCTCTGCCCCTCCCCTGCTCTCACTCTGTCTCTGTCAAAAATAAATAAGACATTTTAAAAAATGTTGTTTCTAGTTCTTTAAAAAATGTATTAATAATGAAGAATTGTGGTAAAGATCAACCGTAGTTGTTAAAATGACTGACCCACCTGACCCTTATGTTGTGCTGACACTTCAAATATTTTCGACTCACAAATCAACTGGTGTTTCACTATCTATTTTGTTTGTGTTTCTGCTAGACTGCTTTTTTTTCCCTTTCATCTCGTGATCTCATACTTCCGCTTTCTTCTCTCAGTCACATTGATGTGCATTTCACTGCTCTGAATATCATCTTGTTAATGAACTAATTTTGTGCTTTCTAAAGATGATAGTGACTCTTCTATTAATCTCACATTTTTAGAAGTGGGAGAATTGAAAGAATAATATCAAGCCCTTCAGGCATTGTATATTTGCTGTTTTTAACATCAGTAAGATGTTCTATTCCATCAGTACTTGATACTGTCAGTATTTGATTCCTGTATTATCAAGAGAACAGCTCTAAATGAGTCTCCTTGTAGCATAAAGTTTGCCAAGTTGCTAAAATTGTCACATCAGCTTATGATATCAAAGTGGTTATTAGCTCGGCAGCAGTGGTTGTATAATTTGTCATTCATTTGATCTATTTTATCTCCATATTCAGTAATAACCCCACAAGAACTTAAAAACTGATGTGGACTGTAGTTTTGGTTCCCTAGTGTAGCTTTCTGCTGTCGTTGGTTTCAAATAGAGAAGTTTCCCAAGCTGTGGCCCATGGCCTGGCTGCTCTGTGTGCAGAGGGGCCCACACAAAAAGCACAGGAAGATCATGAATGGTGCTGTCTTGTGGAAACAGCACAAGGTCATGGACGTCACAGGACTAGAATTTTGTGTGGGAAGCACAGCCTCGTTGCTTAAAATCTCACAGGAGGGATTGCGACAGAGCCAGCTTAACATAGTATCTACCGTTGTAACCCAGGCAAGGAGCCTCTTAAATTGTGGATGCACGTGATGATGAAGCATCAGTTTGATGAAGATAAGAGATATATCATTTGACATGATTGCACTGTCACTATTCATAGAATTGCCTTTTAGTTTTTAATTAGGCTTTGTACTCAGCATGGAGCCTAATGCGAGGCTTGAATCCACTAATTTAGACACTTAAGTGACTGAACCATCCAGGTACCCTAAGAGTTGCCTTTTATTTTATTTTTTTGAAAGTTTATTCACTTTGAGAAAGAGCACATAAGCAGGGGAGGGACAGAGAGACAGAGAGAGAGAGAGAGAGAGAGAGAGAGAGAATCCCAAGAAGGCTTCACAATGTCAGTGCAGAGCCTGACATGGGCTCGACCCCATGAACTGTGAGATCATAACCTGAGTTGAAACCAAAAGTCGGACTTTTAACCGACTGAGCCACCCAGGTGCCTCAAGAGTTGCCTTTTAAATTGATTAGCCAGGATGCCTGGGTGGCTCAGTCGGTTAAGTGTCCGACTTAAGCTCAGATCATGATCTCTCAATCTGTGAGTTTGAGCCCCATGTCAGGCTCTGTGCTGGCAGCTCAGAGCCTGGAGCCTGCTTCAAATTCTGTCTCTCTCTCTCTCTCTGCCCCTCCCCTGCTCATGTTCTTTCTCTCAAAAATAGATAAACGTTAAAAAAAATTTAAATTGATTAGCCTAAGGAGATAGATTACATGATAGCTCTTCTTTTTTTGTACCCCTTGAAGCTCTTAAGATAGTAATGTCTTGTGTGCAATAGACGCTTAATAAATATTTGTTAACAAAAATAGGCACAAAGAAAGAAATGGCATAACTTGGCAAAAAAGTCCTGTATAAGGCCTGCTCTGGGCCCAGAGCCATACGGCCCTGTTCTCAAAGCCAACGGGCTCTTCCTCCAAGCCTCCCACCAAAATCCTTGATATCTGGGCCAACCAGTGCAAAATGGCCCACTCCCATGATCAAAACCAGATTCCTTTCTAATGTGCAATACTAGGATAGGATCTTCAAAAGCCCTTTAAAATAACCAGAAAAGTTAGGAGCCGCCATGGCAGGAAACAGCAGTGCACCCCTTAACTAGGGTCTGAACTGACTGCTTGGCTGAAAAAGTAATGGAGATTGAGAAGGATCCCAAACTGAGGAGAACCTAGCACATGGAGGGGGTGAGTAGTCAGACCCAGTCATGTTCCCCAGGCAGCATTCTCCACTGAGGACATGTCGGTGGGGAGGGCCCTGAGCGGCACCCACGCCTGCGTTCCTCCAACACTGATGTGCACATAAAAGGACCTTTCCCAGCTGAGTGCCAAGTCGTGACCACCACTGAGAGCAGAGCACCCTCACAGTGTCCTTTGCTTTGCAATAAACCCTTATGTCCCAAATAGGTCTTAAACCCCATATGTTTTCCTAATAGGTCTACTGTTACTGTGACTAGTATGATCATCATTTATTGAGTGTATGCAATGTGCCATACATTAACTATTGTCATGTCAACTGTGAGGAAAGAGAAGTTAGTTAACTTGTCCACAGTCACACAGCTAGTAAATAGGAGAGCCAGGGTTGAAACCCCGGCAGTTAGACTCTAGAACTGAACTCTTATCAACTACCCTACACTGAAACATACCCTTCATGAAGCACAGTCAACATGATTCCACAGGTGTTCTGTAAAAGTAAGACTGTGTTTCTACATAATACTACCCTGTGCAGGGGCGCCTGGGTGGCTCAGTCGGTTAAGTGTCCGACTTCAGCTCAGGTCATGATCTCAAGGTTCATGGGTTCCAGCCCCACACTGGGCTCTGCACTGATGGTGCCGAAACTTCTCAGGATTCTGTCTTTCCCTCTCTCTCTGCCCCTCCCCGACCTGTGCGTGCTCTTTCTCTCTCTCCCTCTCAAAATAAATTAAAAAAAAATACTACTCTGTGCATATATATGTAGATATTATTTATACATAGATGTTATTAATTATAATTATATTATGTATCATATATTAAAAAATAGTTATTAATGTATATTAGTAAGGATTCTAGGGGTAGTTGTTTTATAAAAATAAGATAATGTACAGCATATAGATGTATATATACATGTTATATATACATACATGTACACACACCAGTATATTATATACAAGTGACGCTTGAACAAGGGTTTGAACTGTGCAGGTCCACATACATGCAGATTTATTTTGGATAAATACAATGCGGTACTGGAAATGTATTTTCTCTTCTTGATGGTTTTTTAAGTAACATTTTCTTTCCTCTAGCTTACTTCATTGTAAGAATATAGTATATAACACATAGAACATACAAAATTTGTGTTAATTTTCTGCTTATATTATTGGTAACACTTCCAGTCAGCAGTAGCTGTGAGTAGTTAAGTTTTGGGGGAGTCAAAAGTTATATGCAGCTTTTTGACTATGTGGGAGGTCGGTGCCCCCACACTCCACATTGTTCAAGGTATTCCTTACATATTGGTCCTCTATGGTATCTGTAGTAAGTTGGTTTTTCTACACGGAGCAACAAATTCATGGTAGCAAATATTACACTTCACTCTAGAGATAAGAAGTGTTTTCACCCCCTTGTAGAACTTAACCCCACAGCAATCCCGTAAGAACATAGAATAGGTATTACTGTTGAGTCCTATGCACCATGGGTGCCAGGCTTCGGTTTACGAGACTTTCAAGCGGATAATAAAATATTTGAGTCTAGAAAAAAAAATTACTGGCACTACACCATGAATAAAAATTGCAAAATCAAAATTAACAAAAAATTAGTGAAACGGTGTTATAAGTGACTGTTATGTTAGAATCACTAAGTGTTCAATGTACTATGAACAGACTTCCACTACATTTGAAAACACTTCGTGGATTAGGAATTTTTCATTCTGTGAGAAATTCTGAAGTATGTACGTATGCCAGGGAATCACAGCTAATCATAAACGAAATGAGTTTCACGTACATAATTTTATTTTATTTAAAAAAAATTTTTTTTAATGTTTAATTTTGAGAGAGAGAGCAAGAGTGGGTGAGTGGCAGAGAGAGAGGGAGACAGATAATGCAAAGCAGGCTCCATGTTGTTGACACAGAGCCTGATGTGGGGCTCAAACTCATGAACCATGAGATCATGAGTTGCAATCAAAAGTCCGATGCTTAAAACGACTGAGCCACCCAGGGGCCTTTAATTTTAATTATAGATAAAATTTTTCAAAATGTTTACAGAAAACTCACTAATGGCAATGAGGATCAGTATAAAATGTTTGAAACATACAGGGTGGCCGAGTCCTGGGCCTGTGAAGTTTCTAAATTGCCTGATTACCTCCGTGCAGAATAAGGACACCTGAGCGCAAAGGAAGTGATTTGCCCAAGGCAAGCGGGTAAGTATGGAAGTGAAACCCAAAAGCTCACCTTCAGGGCATGGTGCTCCTTCTGTTCAGTTTCTTCAGGGGACAGTCTCCACGAGCATCTAGATCCCCTTCTTAAATAGGACCAGCCAGACCAGTGCCTGGCACTGGTAGACATACCTTCTGGATTATGTTCCCTTGTTTATGCTCCACTGTGATTATTTACAAAAACTCACTGAATGTTGTGAGGTTGTGCCTGGAAGTGGCTGGTACTATATGTAAACTTGGAGATTTCCCTGTGTGCCGTATCCCTTGGACAGTTTATAACAAACTGAAATAAAACCGCTGTTAGCCTGTCTGGAGATGCAGACATATAGAAAAGGAGGGTAATGTCACAGATGGCTTCAAGGGTTTGATCGTTACTCAGTCCTGGGTTTGAAATTCTATGATTTCAAGGTAGTAACTTCTCCATGCCTCGGTTTTTTTCTTTATAAAACCAGATGAGGGGCGCCTGGGTGGATCAGTCGGTTAAGCGTCCGACTTCGGCTCAGGTCATGATCTCATGGTTCGTGGGTTCGAGCCTCACGTCGGGCTCTGTGCTGACAGCCCAGAGCCTGGAGCCTGCTTTGGATGCTGTGTCTCCCTGTCTCTCTGCCCTTCCCCTGCTTGCTCTCTGTCTCTCTCTCAAAAACAAATAAACATTAAAACATTTTTTTGGGGGGGGAACCCCAGATGATAATAAATGTAGCTACTGAGTTACTGTGAAGATTTAATGAGATAATATATGTATCCTCTGCTTGCTAGGACTATGAACAGATTATAAAGTGCTTAACAAATGTTAGCTCTTTGTATTATGACTTGCCTTCCTGTCTTATCAATAGTCTAGTTATCTCATTTAAGCCTCTAATCTTCTGGAGTGCTAAGTGGCTTTCACCCCATTTTACAGATGAGGCAGTGTGGTTCAGAGAGAGTCACTTTCTTTCAATTACATCACAGCCAAGAAGTCATGGCTACTGAGTTTGAAACTAGGAATGTCTTTTTTACTATTCGATATTTTCTTCCAATAGGGCGTGTTCCCAACTCATTGGTAGGAGTTCATATTTGAGGAGGCGATCTATAAAATCAATAATGGGATACAGAGGCTGGAAAGGAAATTAAAACTATTTCCTGACAGGCATATATTCATCAAAGACTGTGCTCCACTGAGCTGTATCCAGTAGCCTTCTGTTTTCATCTATGCATACATGTTCATTTAGACTAGGAAATACCTGGGGCACCTACCTGGGTGGCTCAGACTGTTAAGCATCTGATTCTGGATTTTGGCTCAGGTCATGGTCTCATGGTTTCTGAGATTGAGCCCCGAGTCAAGCCCTGCATTGGGCTCTGTGCTGACAGCATGGAAACTGCTTGGGAATCTCTCTCTTTCTCTCTCTCTCTTTCCTCTCTCTGCCCCTTCCTGGCTCATGCTTTCTCTCTTTCTCTCTCAAAATTAATAGCTAAACTCAAAAAGAATTTGAATCTTTTTTAATGTTTATTTTTGAGAGAGAGAGAGAGAGAGAACATAAGTGAGGGAGGGACAGAGAGAGAGGGAGACACAGAATCCAAAGCAGACTCCATCCAGGCTCTGAGCTGTCTGCACAGAGCCCAACAGGGGCCTCGACCCCATGAACCATGAGATCATGACCTGAGCGGAAGGAAGCCAGAAGCTTAACCGACTGAGCCACGCAGGCGTCCCAAGAACTTGAATTCCTAAAAATAAAACAAAACTGGGAAATACTTGAACATCCATATGTATCTCCAAAACATTTCAGGTCCCTAAAGTGTTGGGACTGGCATCTGCTTTTGCATTTCATTGATGTATTATTGTAAAAGTGCTTTGGCTTTTTTGTCAGTGAAACCAAACAAAAGTCATATGTATGTTCTTTCAACTTAAAGCATTCGTGACTTCAACAGAACTGTTATATGCAGCTGTGGCAATATTTAGATTTGTAAACATCTTAGATAAATACCAAATGTACATGGGAGCAACATCAAGTTGATTTTACAGTTTGTTTTAATGGGTGTGGTGGATAACTCAAGAGGGTGTGAGTTCTAAGGCCAAGCTCTAAGCCAAAGCATCAAGTGATTTTAGCAGTTGTCTAACCTATGGTATGCTCCCAAATTAACAGTAAGTTCATACTGCAATTTCAGTTTTAAAATGTAAAAGCTGTTTTCTTTTTTTAAAAAAAATTTTTAAAATGTTTTTTATTTCTGAGAGAGAGAGAGAGAGACAGCATGAGGGGGGAGGGTCAGAGAGAGGGAGACACAGAATGTGAAGCAGGCTCCAGGCTCTGAGCTAGCTGTCAGTGCAGAGCCCGACGCGGGGCTCAAACCCACAAACCGTGAGATCATGACCTGAGCCGAAGTTGGATGCCCAACCGACTGAGCCACCCAGGCGCCCCATGTAAAATCTGTTTCCTAGATTTGGGATTGCACTAGTACAAGTGCCTCTGATATTGCTATTGAATTGGCTTTAAAGACTGCTAATTAGATCACCATCCTTAAAGCTGCCTTCTTAGAAAGCTTAATAGGGTTAGTTATTCTTTTAAAGAAGGTGCTTTGTTTACACTGAAACTTCCAGTAGATTGCTAAAAAGAATAAAAACAAACACATAGACATTGAAGCTTATACTCTTCAAAAACAAAAAGAAGAGAAAGAGAGGAAATTAGTGTCTAAAATCAGTAGATTTTCCTTTACAGCTTGTCTTTGATTTATAAATTTCTGTTCCCTACCCCGGGGAGAGTGGTGAAGGGTAGGTAGGTCATGGTGCTTTGGATGCAAGCTGTCTTCTGGGTGATGTTAATTTGTTGTAGGTTTTCAAGTCTGCTTATTCAGCATTCTCTTTATTAGTTTTTAGTTACAGAGAGTCAGATTTATAGAAGGTTGCTCTCTGGATAGCTGTGGCTGTAATCCCTTTTGTTCTTATTTGAAAATTTTTATTTTTTTTTTTTTTTTTTTTTTTTTTTTGAGAGAGAGAGAGAATGAGTTGGGGAGGGGCAGAGAGAGAGAGAGAATAACAGAATCTGAAGCAGGCTTCAGGCTCTGAGCTGTCAGCCCAGAGCTAGACGTGGGGCTTGAACTCACAAACCATGAGATCATGAGCTGATCAAAGTTGGATGCTTAACCCACTGAGCCACCCAGGTGCCCCTGAAAACGTCTATGTTCTTGATCAGTGTTGACAAATGGCACACACTCAGGAACACTAAATTCATAAACTACTTCATAAGAAAATATTATTAATATTGATGAAATTAGTCTTTAACACTTTGTTGAGCCAGCCCGAAAACCGTTCCTGGCTTCCCACGCCCCACGACTAGAGGAACAGGTAAGGGGACAATCCCATCTGACCAGAACATCCTCAGCTGGGACTGGCTTCTGGCACTGTTCACTCAGGCAGCTGCTCCCTCCTCCACACAGATGTCACAGCTGCTGGCCAGGTCATCAGGGGACCCGATTCCTATATGAGGAGCGGCTTCTGAGTTCTCTCAAAGTGGAAAAGCAAGGGTTTATGCTGATTGTTTGTCTATGGCTTTGCCTCAAATCAGACTGACTTTCAACAGCATGCTACAGTATAATCCTAGTGGAAGTCATTAGCTGTTTGCTAGGGACACTGGGAAGACGAGGCGCTGCAGAAGCCTTCAGAGAAAGAGGAAAAGTAAACAAGAGAACAAAAGTTTATCGAGTACCTACTGTATTCCATACCCTGTGTTCAATTACATATATCATATTGTGTGGCCTTTATAGTTGCCCTGAGAAATAGAGATCTCCATTTTATTGGACAACAAGGCAAACCTATCCAGAGAGTGGTTAGCTTTCTCTTGCCTGAAGGCCCTCCGGCGCCCCTGTCACTTTCTATTACAGAACAGAAATAAAAAGGGGGCTGGGGTAGAGGCGGGGGGAGGGAGAAGGGGAGAAGAAGAAAAAGAAACACTTAAAAAAAAGAGAGAGATAAATATCAGAGAGCTCTGAAACTCTGCCAGTGGTTATTTGAGGTTAACTCTACCTGAAGTGAGGGTAACTCTGAGAAAGACTGGAAATTAGGCACACCTTGACTCACCTTCTGGTTTCTGGGTCCCACTGGGTCATCTTTGCCATTTCAGGAGGAGCCTAGTTTTTGGAAGCTATTTGACAAATTCTCAGCATAATGCTTATCCCGCCCAGAGACACTGCTATGTGAGAGGAAAGTTTTGCCCAAAGTTTGATAAGTCTCTGCAAAATACATTTGAGAAGAGAACATTTATTTGCTCAGTAGGGTGATCCAGTTTCCGGGTTACCCTTGTAAGAGGGAGGGCTGGGCTTCTTTGCCAAAAAACTTCTCTCTCTCTTTTTTAATTTTTTAAAAATTTATTTGGGGGGGTGCAGAGAGAGAGGGGGACAGGCGATGCTGGGATCAAACTCACGAAGAACTGTAAGATCATGACCTGGGCTGAAGCCAACTGAACCACTGGAATATTTAAGTCTTAAATTAATTTGGGATTGCTCTGGGGTGAATATTTGTGTCCCCCCTACCCCCATTCACATGTTGAAATCTTAGCCCCCAAGGTAATGGTATTAGGAGTTGGGGCTCATGGGAGGGCGCCTGGGTGGCTCAGTCGGTTAAGCATCTGACTTCAGCTCAGGTCATGATCTCACGGTCTGTGGGTTCGAGACCTGCTTTGGGCTCTGTGCTGACAGCTCAGAGCCTGGAGCCTGCTTCAGATTCATGTCTCCCCTCTCTCTGCCCCCTACACCTCTCCCTGCTCATGCACTGGCTTGCTCTCTCCTTCAAAACATTAAAAAAGATTTTTTTTAAAGAAAAGAAAAGGAGGTGGGGCTTTTGGGTAGTGAATAAGACATGTAGGTGGAAATGGGATTAGAACTCCTTTGCACCTTCCACCATGTGAGGACCCAGTGAGAAGTCAGCAGTCTGCAATTGGGAAGAGGGACTGCACCAAACACTGAAACTGCCGGCGACTTGATCTTGGACTTCTAGCCTTCTCGAAGGTGAGAAATAAATCTCTGGTTGTGTAAGCCACCCAATCTACCATAATTTGTTGCAACAGCCCAACAGACTATGACAGACACACTGCATGTCACATTACGGAAAATAGTATTTCTTAAGCAAAATAATTGAGTATTTCAGTATTCAACACGTACGCAGAGGCAGATCATAGCTTCATATCGGAAGAACAACTCTATAGATTGATGATATAGACATTAAGCTGCAGGTATTGTGAATGTTAAAAACGGGAACAAAGATTGAATAAAGCTTTTGCTTATTTTTTCCCCTATGCCTGAGGAGTCCTTCCATTTTCTGGGTCAGAGACTATGAGACCATGGAAAGCACCACCTTGAATGTGACAAGTCCTGAGCCCCCTGCTCTGCAGGGGATTGTGGCTTGTGGGCCATTACCATGGAGAAGTAAGATCCTGAAAACCTATCTAAATAAAATGAAGTGACAAGAAGAAAAAAGGAAAAACAAAAGCTTCACATGCCCAGGGGAGCTTTTGTTTATGAAATGGAAGCTGCTCATGGCAACTCTGCGGTTTCACTGGGAGCACAAGTTTCACCTCTAAAGCTAGCTGAAGCCCCACAGCATGTCCACACAGGACGCGATTGTGGGCCAGGGCCTGGATAACCATCTCGTCTAGTAGATTTTCTTATAGAGGCTTATCTGGTCCCATTTGGAAAGACATGGAATTTTCCCCCAAAAGGCAAACTTCATTCCCTCGTACAGGCTTTCAGAAGCATTTGATGTCGTTTTGGTATTTTGGAATCTCACAGACCTATAAGGTATAAACAAATTGCTTTTGAGGCAAGTTCTCATCACAGAACACACCCTGCTTATCAGTCACAAAGGCCTGTCTGTCATCAGCCTCTGCGTCTCATCGAGTCCCTCCAGGCAGAATGCTGCCCACGTGTCTGAACACACCTCCCCTGTTGGATGAGGAGCAGCTGGCTGGGGCTGGACTCCTCCTCCCTGAAAGAAGTAGCGGGTAGAAGTCAGGGCAGGTCTCTAACTCAGGCGTGACTCAGCTCTTTGTGACCTGCCTTCTTGTTTCTCCTGATCAGGCTGGTGTGCTGGCCTTACCTAGGGAAATATGTGCCCTGCTACCTCCCTTCGCCCTGCCTCAGTTTGAAGAGGGGAAATCCCTTTTAAGAGGAATACCTAGAAGAATCTGTCACAGAATTCTTGGTACAGGATGGTTTTGCTCCCATTGCATGAAAGAGTTTTTCTCCCTTTACCATGCACCCAAACACCGCCCATCTCCCCTTTCTCCCAATTTGCTTCCGGATATTTCTGTCTTATCCGGATTTTCTCCCAGTTTGGGGTTATCAGTCTAAAATTAGAGCCTGGAGTTCATCAGTGTTATCGATAAAATGTAACTATTTCTTTCAAAGACTTTTTCCTGTTCAAATATTTTTCTTCATTGCAAACTAATGAAAGCATTGATGTGTTTCGCTGTTTAAGCACAAATTTAAGTCTTTAAAACGTGAATGGACATTTGACGTTTAACCTTACCATTAATGCGATATAAATAGCTTTTTTCTTTCTGCTGATTTAAAGAGCTTAGGTGAGGCTGCAAAATGCTGAAGGGGGCACCTCTGTTCCAGAGAAAGAGAAAGAAGAAAACTGCGTGGCAAAAATACTTGGTGAGAAGTAGCACAGGGAATCTTTGTCGATTTTCTCTTACCACTTTGAGAACTGCTTTTCCTTTAAAACAAGAGAAAAGAAAAGACAACCTACCTAAAATATTAATGCTATTGTTAGAGTTCCACGATAATCCAAAACAGAGTCATCTTGGAAGAAAAGGTAGGTTTCATTTCTGGCAGTGAATCCCCTCCACTGAGTTACATATTCCTTGACGTGATTAACTCTATAAAGCGACCTTGAGTTCATCCCACAGATGGAAAATCGCAAGAATAGTCATCAGCTAAGCATTCATAAGGACTACCATCTGAGGTTTGATTTCGAATCAGGAGATAGTGTCTCACGCACATTCCACTGAGCGTGCTGGTCAAAAATCTCACATTCCAGATGCAGCAAGAATGCATGCATGGAGCGCGCGCGCACACGCACACACAGACACACAGACACACACACATACACTGGCCTCCAGATGGCCCCTCGCACACACGTTTCTAACACAGTTATGACAGAGCATGCTCCCAAGCCTTCAAGCTTCCACAGCCCTCAGCCAAGAAGCTGCCCCAGAGATAGAAGCTCAAGCAGTGGGTCGTGGCGGGCCTGACCTCTGATACCCACCCCTGCCCCAGCGCACTTCCTGTCAGCCCCAGGGGCTCAGAGAAGGCTGAGTGATAATAAGGATGTTGAAGAAGTCCCAAGCAGGCATTCTGTTTCTTGCCCTTAGTTTTCCTCACTCTCATCGTGCTCTGGAAATGGTGAACTTGTTTGGGGTCTTCAGATAGGCCATGATACCCAGTAGTGACAATAGTCACTAACAAAATGATGAACACGACAACGGTTCCAGCAGAACAAGAGTTTTTAAGTTATCTAACATTCTTGTGGCTTCCTGGCTTCTTAAAGCATTTGCTTGATTTGTTTTTCAATCCTTTCGTTGCAAGAGGAACACTGTGCTGAAGCCAGGCAGGCAACGCAAAGCTCTGACTTCAAAGCCATTCCTTGATAAAACATCAAAACAGCCCAGGGTGGACCAGCTGTTATCTGGAATTCTACAGATAATTCATTGAAACTCAGCGCTCATTAGCTCACTAGCCACCAAGAGTTTCTGCCATTCTCGTGGTCTTGCTGGATTTTGCCGCTGTGTCTCCTGTGTTTTGTTAGGCAGGGACAGGTTTGGACCATCTCTCAATAAAACTCCATGTTAGTATGCAGGGGACACTTGACTCCTCCTTACCTCATAGAGGCCAGAAATGTGAACCGTGCCCTCCCTGACCCTGAATGATAGTGACATCATTTTGCTCCTCTTTCTCGACCTGGAAACATGAGTGTCTGTGCTTTCCCCCTGGTCCTTGGCTCACTTTGGAAGAGTAGCGGCCTGCTTCCCACCATGAATGTCAGAAATATTGCCTTTTCAACATTGTTCTGTAAAATGTGATGACACTACATCTTCGTGAGGCACAGAGTTCCCCACGTTGGGTTTGCCAGTCCTGGGGGTTCATTATGGGGCCCCTCCTGCATCTCCCAGTCTTCAAACTCCAGCCCACCTAATCCCTTTGCTTGAATCAAGCAGATGGTCTCACCACTCCTTCTCCCTTGCGTTTTTCCGCTTCCCACCTTCATGCACTGCCCGTTCAGCAAGCCATGTCTCCCTTTAAATGTGAAGACTCACCTGAAAGCCCACCACCTCTTCCGAGGAGCCTCCCCTGATTAAGTGGGGATGCAGGAGCCTTTGAAGCATGACTGACAAACTCCCGATAAATGAGAACACACACACACACACACACACACACACACACACACACACGCCAAACACAGGAACTCACAAGAAGAACAAATTACACATCTGCTACTTTCGGACAGTGCGTTTCTATGAGGATAAGGAGATCAGATTTATAGCAATAACCAATTAATTGTTTCAGCAGATGGGGTATTTTTGCATTCTTAGGGGTTAGCAAATGCTGCTGTCCTCTCCCACCCCAATCCACATCTTTCCTTAGATCCCTTCTCCTTTTCTTCTTAGCTTCCTGGATGCACAAGTGAAGGGAACTACCACTCGCCGGATATGGATGGTACAAATAACATGGAAGGAAGCCGGGCTTGGTGCCTCCTGGGTGGTGGATCGCACTGCCCGGGAGGAGCCTGCGTCTGAGACCGGTAAATGCCTTAACCGCTTAGTGTGCTGTCAGGGAGCTTTAACAGCCCCATGCCCACATCCTTCTTGGGCAAACATACTGGCTACCTTGGGATAAAGGACCAAAACACTCTAGAGAAGGCCGTGCTGAAAGAATGGGGAGGCAAGCTTCCTGGCAAGACTCCATGTCCAGCCTCAACTAAGGTTGCTGGAAAGCAAGGGGATCTGTAAAAAGCACTGGATCGGAGGCAATCACATCGGAAGTGGAAGCAGACATGTTCGCTCTCATAAAGCCTGCCCTCTTAGGCCAGCATTGACTCCCCTGGTGGAGGCCTGAGAGACTCATGGCATAAAATGACCCGAACAAAGAGAAACACAGATGGAATGGTGATAGCTGGCAATTAGAACATGGTGCCACACACCGCTGCCACAGATGCTTTCTAGCTACAAAGCCACGCTAGGCAACCTTTAAGCAAAACAGTATTGACTGTGTGGTTGTAAAAACGTACCTTCGACTGCAGAACTCAGTTTTATGACACCTTGAATAAAAACAAAAAGTGGCAGTTATATAATGGACCCAAATTTCCTTTTCTAGTCTTCTCAACACACACACACGCTTCAGATCTAGAGTTTTTGCCGGCATTTTGAGAGTTTAACTAAACAAATACCGACGTTGAAAACGAAGTAATTTTCAGTCCTCGATTAGACCTGATGGTGGCTTTACTTCCCCCACTAAAACCATTTGGGGGCGTTTTTCACTAAATAAGGGATCTGACATATTTTTGGATAAAACAAAGGCCAAGTCTGTCTGAATGACAATTTCTCTAGGTAAATCATGCTGGATAAATGAAATGATAAAACTTCACCCAACAGGACACCGGTGTCCAGTGCTTTCTATTTAATGTTATGTATAGAGATCATGATACATGTTGGGGCAGGGTATCTGTTGAAATATACAGCAGGTGATGAAAAGCCATGGTGTGATCTGGCAACTTCCTTCTCTGAGGTGGTTGGGCCAAAGGCCGTTTAGTGTTCAGATGTGTTCAATATTCTCGCTTCCTGCAGCTCAGTGAATGGGCTCCCTGAGCATGTCACATTGCTCCTGAAGCAAGTAGACCTTACTTCTGACTGGATATTCATGTGCCTTTTTGGTGAATTTCAAGATGAAAATACTCAACTGAGATAAATTAGATGGGGTGCAATGATTTGATTAAACAATTTTTTGGCGGGTTAGAGTTATAAATAAATAATATTCCCCCAAACCTATGTGATAGCCATGATACTTGAGGCTGAGCAAAAATGTCTATTTACAGTTTCATGTGGTTGACATTCGGGTTCTCTTTCTAACCAGAGGAGTTTCAAATTAAACATGGAAACAAATCCTTTTTCAATGTTGGTGAGGCAAATTGGTATGAGCGTGAACACACACCGATTTTAACAGATTAGGGCAACAAAGAGACAAACTTGCTCTCCGTTACAACTTTCTGAAAAAGGTGCTTTTAAATTACCTATCCAGGTTCAGCTTTCCTGCAGAACCAGTAGTGTCTGGTCACTGTTTAACGAGGGAATCTCCAGGGCCAAAAGTATGCATATAAATGTGTGTGTGTTCATTATGATTTTTACTGATATAAATGATGTGTGGTACATAATCTACAAATAAAAATAAAACCATGGTGCTCTTTATTGCACATTCCTTATAGCCAATTGAGTCACACAGAATGCTTTTGTTGATTTTGGTCTACCTCTTGCATCCATAGCCAGCAAGTCAACTATGATTTGGCAAAATCACGCACTGAGTGTCATCCAACCCGCTCTTTCCCTAATAAGTGTATTATCATTACATCGACTATGTGATCTACTGTGGAACTATTTTTCACACCGTCACAGAAGTTATTTTCATTGAGTTAGAACTCTTTCAACTTGAGCACTTTGTATAAACTTCCACCCTGGCCTATTTCAAGCCACCAGCCTGATGTCAGCAAACGTGGAGTTGAAATGTGGAGTTGTTGCAAGCAGCAATACCATTGTGTAGTGTTTTCACCACGCGAGTTCAGTAGTTGTATAGTAGGAGAGTAAACTATAGTCAAAGGATGAGGAAGGTAAGAGTTTTAAGTATTTATTACCTTTGTTTTTATTATAATTTACTTAATTATAAGTTTATATCACTTAATTTATAATAATGGCTGTGTTTAATCATGGGCTCACATCACGTCCCAAATTATAACAATTCGTCCCTGCAAGCCTGTATGAATCAGGTCTAGTGTAATGTTGCCATAACTGATGTTTCTTTCCACTCAGGCCCAGAGAAGAAAAATCTTGATCTTCAGAAAACTTTCTGAGCTATTCACAAAAGGGGTCATAATTTAACTGAACGAGACAAACGTAAGTAAGCTTAGCATTTGCTGTTATTTTTCCAGTAACTTCAAAGCCTCTTAAAACTGTCACATGTAAAAATATACTATATATATAGATCACCTTGGAAATAACAGTCACTGACAATCATCTACGAACATAACCTAAATGGACTTGCCCAGTCCGTGTATGCCAAGAAGTATGAGTCACTGGCTTATTAAACAACGATCCTGTCTTTTTTTAAACTGTAGAATTCTTATATTGGAAACCAGGTCATGATATTGATAGTTTTTCAGCCATATTTATTTTTGTGTATAACCATGGTGTCAGCAACTGCCATTTAAATTAAAGGAAGACAGTGTGCTCTCATCAGGGTGCTCTGATCAGGCTTTATACAGGTAAAGGAAGAAAACCTAAACAAATTCTTATGGGATTTGTGGGTGGTGTTGGACGAGAGCCTCGTAATATATTTATTGAATAAAGGGGAAACGGGTAAGTTAAGAAAACTAATAACAGTCTGGTTTTAAAGCTCTAATTACAAACATTATTTTAATAAAGTCTTTAATGATTTGTCAACTCTGTATACACTTCTCTTATTTTTTTTAACCCCCCAAATCAGGTGTTTTCCCTATAGTAGGATAGACCTTTATGAAGATATTGCAAAGTAATGATGTTGTAGTGAAAATACAGAATTGGCTAAATCTAATTAGACAGCTAATATTAATGCTATATAAGAATTGTAGGATAAGGGGGAAATAGATTTTATTTTAAAATACAAATATTAAAAAAATTGAATATTTAAGGAATGATTGATGTTGATGCTGAAAAGCTACACGTAGCACTGTTGACTTCCAGGACACACGATAGACATTATCTGGTGACTGGCTGACATTGACACTGCCTGTAATTCAGGGTAAGCCATAACACATACATATATGTATATATACACACAAATATGTATATAACCCTAACCCTCCCCACCCCCTCCCCTTTAATTTTTCATTATCTGCAGAATGTTTGAAAATAAAATTTAAAAAATGAGAAAAAAAGGAAAAGAAAACAAACTCTTCTTCCCTCAATTTGATATCATTAGTGTAGCAAAATTCCTAATCTTGTGGGTGATTCGTGCAGACCTTGTCTACTGCCTTCCTGCAAGACAGAGCAAATCACTACCTGGGTGTGTTTCCTGTAGCCGTTCTCCAACCCCAAAGTTATTCCACCCTCTTTCCTACCACTCTCACCAAATTATTCATTGCAGCTGATCTGTAATAATTCTTAAGAGAGTCAAGTTAAGAGGCGCCTGGGTGGCTCAGTCGGTTGAGCGTCCTACTTCGGCTCAGGTCATGATCTGATGGTTCGTTGGTTCGAGCCCCGCGTTGGGCTCTGTGCTGACAGCTAGCTCAGAACCTTGGGCCTGCTTCAGATTATGTATCTACCTCTCTCTCTGACCCTCCTCTGCTCACGCTGTCTCTCTCTCAGAAAGAAATAAAACATTAAAAAAAATTGAAAAAAAAAAAAAAGAGAGAGTCAAGTTAAAATAATCCACACTCAAGTATGAATGACTAGGGCTCACTACCATCTTCCAGTGACATCTCATTGTTGTTGAAATAGTAATACAATTTTTAACCCTAGCTGACAAGGCCTTATGTCATATATTCCTGTTTATTTTGTTATTCCTTCTACTTTATCTCACCTGACTTTCTCCCTGACTCAAGATGCTTTAGCCACAAGTTTGTTTTCTTCGTGTGCCCTGCAATGCTAATTCCTTTCTGCCCCTGTGAGTCCTCTTAGTGCTGTCTCTCACTCAAGGGCTTTCCTCAGACCTGCTAGATCTTCCTACACCTAGTGCTTTCTCGTCACTCAGATATTTCTTCAAATGTCACTTCGTCAGAGAGCCCTTCCTCGATTATTGCATTTAGAGCAGACCCAGTAATAACTCTGTAGACTATCTCTCTCTTTTATTTATTTATTTTTATACTAGTTATAAATTCATATATAGTAGTTATAAATCCATAATTGCTTGCAATTGTGTCATTGATTCATCACTTGGTACCTTGTTTATATCTGTCTTCCTCATTAAGATGTAAACAGAACGAGAGCAGGGACCTGGTTTGTCTCGCTACTGTAACTCTCTTGACTAGAATAGTGGCTGGCATAGAGCAAATACTCAATAAATATTTATCTCATGAATAAGTGATCATCCCAGGTGTTTCCAGACATCCGAAAAAGAGAATTTTAGGGGCATGTGAGTGGCTCAGTCAGTTCAGCATCTGCCTCTTGGATTCAGCTCAGGTCATGATCTCATGGCTTGTGAATTCAAGTCCCACATCACACTCTGAGCTGAGAGTGCTGAGCCTGCTCGGGATTCTCTCTCTGCCTACCTCCCACCCCCCTCTGCCAAATAAATAAGTGAACTTAAAAAAAGAAAAAAAGTTTCTTTTTAAAGAGAATTTTGTCAATCCCTACAAATGTAATTCAAACATTTTGTCTTAATTGTGGATATTGTCGAACAGAATCCTCAGATTTCATTATACTGACCACTGCCTATTTCTACTCAGAGGCTGGTTTTCATGGAGGGTAATGAACATTGATGTGTAGAGTGAATATACAAAAATTACACTAATATTTAGGTTTCGAGATTATAGTGCTAAAAAGATTCCCAAGAAGAATTCTATCAACTAGTTGGAGACAGGGTTATGCTATAAATGGACTCCAAGAAATATCAGCTGATTGATTTTATATCTAAGTATCTCAAGAATCTGCAGTATTCTTTTCTCTACTGTCCTCACCATAGGCCCAGTCATATAGCAATGCTCACACGAATCTATGAGATATGATGTGGACAGAGAAAGAGGAACTAAGAAAGGACCATTCAGTTTTTAATGTCCTCCTTCCAGTGCATTCTCATACTGGAGCAGAAGTGGTCTTTTTAAAAAGCAAGTCCAATGATGTCATATTCCTAACCCTTTAAATGGCTTTTCATTCCTTTTTTAAAGTTTATTTATTTATTTTGAGAGAGAGAGAAAGTGGAAGTTGGAGAGGAGCAGGGAGAGAGGGAGAGAGAGAGACAGAGAGAATCCCAAGCAAGCTCTGCACAGTTAGTGAAGAGCCCGATGTGGGGCTAAATCTCACAAATCATGAGATCATGACATGAGTCACAGTGGGACACTTAACCGACTGGGTACACAGGTCCCCGGCTTTTCTTAACATAAAGATCACAAGACTTAACAGGACTTGCTCGGCTCTTCATGATGCAACCCATGCAGAATAAAAAATGCCCACAAAGTCTACTATTCACCTCCCACAGAAAGATGAATCAGCTTCTTCTTGAATCCAGGAAAACTCCATGATTGCTTTGACCTTTAAAACAAAGCAGAAATGATGCTCTCCCAATGTCTGTGTCCAGGCCTTACGAACCTGGCAGCCTCTTCCTGTCTCTTGATTACTCCCTCTGAGAACCCTGAGACACCAGGTTATAAATCCTGAGACTGCTCTGATAGAGAGGTCACATGCGGACATTCTGGCAAATGACATAAGATGAGGGAAGAAGCTGGAAAGCCCCAGGGAAACTGTTGGTGGAGGCTGGGAGGAGAGGGAAAGGCTGGCCTTGGACTCCAGAAGGAAAGTCAAGTCATCTGACGTAGTGGTGGGAAGTTTGGCAACATTATGACCTGCAATAAGATGAGAAATAGAAAATGTACCTAATGAATGTATAGAGGTTTAGTAAGAAGATTTCCAGGAAGAACGTGTAGAGTGCCAATTAGATTTTTTAAAGAATTGCATATGATAAAGTACAGACAAAGGTGTGTTAATAAAAAAAAAAAGACGACTCAGTTTTCAAGCAAAATTTAGAGAAAATACAGAGCTAGTACTTGTTGGTTTTTAAAGAAAAGATAACAGGGTTTCACACTGCTAGGCTTTTCAAAGGCAAAAGGCTCCCAAAGTAAGAAATTGACCGAGGATGAGGATCATATCAAGGGTGTAGCTGTAAGATCCCTCCCCCCTTTTTTTATGACTTTAGAATGATTTAAATATATGCCTCAAAATCTCACATAGAGATGAAAGGGTTTCTAAAAACCCTGAGTGTGGTCCCATAACACCCCGACTCTGTGCCCAGGCCAGAGAAGGGCCTGTCTTGAGGAACATTGTGGATGTGTTTTGTCTTACAGAGTAAAGCCTAATAAGATTCATAGGAAGCCCACAAAGATTTCAAGAGAAGTGTATTAGTGGACACATTATCAGCATGGACAAAAATGGGCAGAGGTAGTTCAAAGTGAGAATCTTTAAAGCTTCCAAACTTCTACAGGCAGGGAATAGGGTGAGAAAATCAAGCAGTTACAATTGACATCTTGTGTGCTATAGACTGAATCTTGTCCCATACCCCTGCCCCCTGCCCCAGTGTCCTATGTTGCAGTCCTAACTTACCCCTAATGATGGTATTTGGAGATGTACCTTTGGGAGGCCATCTTCTGGATAGGAAAAAAGTTCTCACCAGATTCTGACCATACTGGCACCCTGATCTCAGACTTCTGAGCCTCCAGAATAAACATCTGTTGTTAGAGCCGCCCAGTCTGTGGAGTTTCGTTATGCAGCTGGAGCTGGGTAAGGCCTTGTGGAAACAGGATTGATAACTCAGAAGGTGCAACCAAGAGTTTGGAAGGAGGAGACAAGAGCTGCAGAGAGCCATCCGTGGGGAATAGGACTGGGCTCCCCAGTCAACGAACTGGGAAGATGTGGATTTCAGAATTGCTATGGACAGTAATTGCTCTGTGCCCCTTCCTTCCTCCACTCCTGAATGAGAGTGCGCATTGCATTTGTCTCCTCTCTGTGTCATCAGAAGATGCTGGGTGTGTGCGGAGCAGAGAGCTTTCTATTTTAGTTCCCAAGTCTTCATATTGAGAAAAGTGATACTAGAGAACTGGATCAAGGGCTCCTCAGCAACACCTGAACCTTATTTAGGTTGTAAGAACCTGGACCTCAAACTTGAACTTCATGCCATAATGAGGTGAGATTTCTGGAGGGCTTTAGAAGGAGTATATTTTGCCCTTATAGGAGTCTAGTGTCATCCCAAGGATGAAGTGTGGCTGACTAAAGATGGCCACAAATTATCTGAAACTGTTCCAATTGAGAAGTGACATCTCTGTCATTTTCTTTCATCTGGGGGGCTCTGTGACTGCTCCAACCAATAGCATATGGTGGAAGGAATGCTCTGCTTATATCTGGACCCAGGTCTTAAGACTTCCTATCATCAGACACTATCCCTGGGAGCCCTCAGCTGCCACATGGGAAGCTTTGAAGTCACAATGCTGGAGGTGGCCCCTACAGGTGTTTTGTTCAACATTCTCACCTGAGCCCACATTTCCAGCCACTGAAATCAAGGTGCCAGGCATGTGAATGGTCCCATCCTGGACCCTCTAGACCAGCCCAACCCCCAGATGAATGTGGAACCCTAAGTAAATTCTTGGCCCATAAGATCTCGGGTATAAGAAAGTGGTTGTTTTTAAGCCACTATGCTATGTATTGAGGTGATATGTTGTGTAGTGACTGAAACAGTCACTGAGTCTCTGACCTCATCTTGTATCGTGTCCCTGAGGTCTCTGTTCTCCAGCCACACACCTCTTCAGTGCTCTGAATATTACCATGTGTGTCCCCCCGCCCCCTTCTTGATCTTTCAGCTCTTGGCTTATGAGGATTTTCTCAGAGAAGTTCTCCCTGACCATCTAGATTAGCTGTTACAGCAGATGCTCCCACAAGAACAGTCTGTCTTTCTTTGAGAGCTATGATCTCTGAGATAATTCCGTTAATAGTGCCAGTCTCCACCTCTAGATTGTAAACTCTGTGAACAGAAGGCAAGTCTCTTTGATCATCACTGATTTCCCAGAGTCCAGCAGTGTGTCTGGACACAATGGGTATTGAGTAAATATTTGTTAAGTGGATGAATGAAATACTTGATGCAGCCGATAAGGACTCCCTTCTGTTAATTGTGCCACTATTCTTCTCTCTCACCTACTGTGAGCAAATTTGACTCAAAGCCATTGTAGCTGGGGAAGGGCAGTGTGACTCCGAATGAGGTCACTACTGCCTTGCTATTGGCTGTGAAGGCAGCTCAGCACAACTGAAGTGTCTGCTGTTCCTTCTGTAACCCCTGTGCAGAGACCAAGAGGAAGCTGAAGGTTGCTTCTGGGTGTGTGTGTGCACAGGTGTGCAGAGAGCACAAAGACCAGTCAGTGCCCACTCACATTTATGTTTTTGGTGGAGATCAAGGAGCCTTTCTGAGACTCTAAGGAAAGCTGTAGGTGTTCAAATTGTCTCCATTATTTCCCTGGGCGCCTGGGTGGCTCAGTCAGTTAAACGTCCAATTTCAGTTCAGGTCATGATCTTGCGGTTCATGAGTTCAAGCCCCGTGTTGGGCTCTGTGCTGACAGCTCAGAGCCTAGAGCTTGCTTAATATTCTGTGTGTGTGTGTGTCTCTCTCTCTGACCCTCCTCCACTCACAGTCTCTCTCTCTTTCAGAAATAAGTAAAAACGTTAAAAAAATTATCTCCATTATTTCTAAGTGTAAGTTTATTTAAAAAAATTTTTTAATGTTTTCTTTCTTTCTTTTTTTTTCTTACAAATAGTTTATTCTCAAGTTGGTTTCCATATAACACCCAGTGCTCATCCCCACAAGCGCCCTCCTCCATGTCCGTCTCCCCCCTCCCCCCCACATCCATTAGTCCTCATTTTTTTTCTCAGCATTCAAGAGTCTCTCATGGTTTGCCTTGTTTTATTTATTTCTGAGAGAGAGAGGAGAGACATAATGAGCAGGGGAGGGTCAGAGAGAGAGGGAGATACAAAATCTGAAACAGGCTCCAGTTTCTGAGCTGGCTGTCAGAACAGAGCCTGATGTGGGGCTCAAATCCACGAACCATGAGATCATGACCTGAGCTGAAGTCGGATGCTTAACTGACTGAGCCACCCAGGCGCCCCCTAAGTGTAAGTTTAGAAATAATTCTTACTATGTTGTGAGCTCTTTTCTACCCTACCCCTTCAACCAGAACTGTGGGCAAGGGAATGGCTGTGTGCGTGAGTGCACACGTGTAGGGAAAGATTCCGTGCGGTTCCGTAACTGCTGCTCCCAGAATTGTTTTCTTAATATTGAATTTGCATTCTGCTGTTTTAAAACATGCATTTCCCCACTTATTTAGTCCCGTGAGTGTGGAAAATAGATCGTTGGAAATAGTCTTTCTTAAAAATTTTCAGTTCCGTTTGTTGAAGTCTTTACTCTGTCATCTTTTGGTCTAAGTGAAATATGCCTAAGTTGCTATAAATGTCCTTAGAATTTCATGTCATAATTTAAAAACCATTTTCCTTCACGTTGTTATATTTCTCTTAATGCTAGTCTCCAAATGGGTGTGTGTACAATGGTTAAATGGGTTTGGTAGGGCTCCTATGGGAAGAGGGAGGATCTCTATCTGCCCATAACATTCTTGCTCTTTTTAAAAGAAGACCCACCCCGCACGGCAGGGCGACAATGCAGACAGACATGTCCCACATCACTTTGGTGAGTTCACACACTCTGGGACTCTGCCTGTTTCCATTTCTCTGATTTGTCCTCTCTCCCCAAGTGCATAATACCGTACTTGTCCCTTTTGAACATGTAACAGATTAAAGAGCTGGTCAGGAGGCAGATGTAGGCACACCTTTGATCTCTCATCCTTGGGGGTTAAGGGAGGGCAGACACCTGGCGGCTGCCAAGCTGGAAACAAAACACAGGCCTGGACTGGAATTGCCTTAAAGGGAGCCGCAGCGCCAGCCAAAGGGGCAGCTGGATGTGCTGAATGGGCATGGAGGAAGGGGAGCCCACGGTTGGGCAGAGGACCAAACGCAGAGTCCCAGCAACGTGATTCAGGCTAGCAAGGGGTTGGTCGGAGTAACTGTTTCTTAGCCAGAGGACTGGAAAGATCAGGCCGAGAAGAAACTAAAACGTAATTCTTTTGCAAATAATATTGCAAAACGTTCAGCAGTGCACAAATGCTGAAAGACAGTATTGATGGCAATTCAGGAAGCTTTTAAAGAGAGGATTTCTGCTTTTTTTTTTTAGTTGAACTCTTTTTTATTAAGGATTTCACCTTTGCAGCAGGATGCTGCAAACTTTCTTAGTTAAAACGAAACCTGGGCCGTTTCCTAGGACTTTTAGTGAAACTGCATTGCCCCCTGGCGTTTGCATGCCATCCTTACGCCGTTTCATTAGAAGCCCAAAGAATGCCGGTCCAGCTCTGGAAGGATGCGGCTTCCTGTCTCAGCTGGGATCAGAGGACACAGTTTTCACCCTCAAAAGTAGAAATGGTTTGAAGAGACTTGGGACGGATGTTTGAAATTAAGACTCTTTCCTTCTCCACCCTCAGTGGCATCTCCTGAGATTTTTCAGTAGCTCTTAAAAGAAATTGAAAAAAAGTAATCTGCCGATTGTTAGTATGCAGATCGTCACGTGAGTGGCTGCTCAACACCCACCCATTTTTCAGAGCAGCGCAAATATTTCCTGTACTGTAACACCTTTCCTAACTTGTCCTTGGCATACTGTACACACCTCAATTGTCACGTGTCTCTGCCTTCATGCTTACTTCTTGACGGAAACTTGAATGTAAGAATTATACCTGACTTATCTTTGTAACCACTGTGACTAGCGTGGTGCCTGGCAGATAGCATGTGTCCAGTAAAAGTGTGTGGCTTGCACATAACGACGCTCTTCACAAAAAGTTCCTAATCAATAGCAACTGAAAGTCAATATGGTAACAGAACTGGAGGCTGGAGAACATGACCCTTGGATGGGACTTAGAGTGTTGTTAAGCCCCTGAAACTATAGAGGCACTGTGTCCAGCTGTGGGGGAGGGGAGGTAAGATAATCTAAAACTAGAATATATCTAGTTCTAATAGTCTAGGAATCTATAAACACTATTCAAACTTCAACTTCCAATTCTTTCCCAGATGAAACTTTACTCTAGAAAAGTCTTGAGTATATTCATTATTACCCCACTGACAAATTTCCTTGGGGCAGATATTTTTAGGAGTAAGTGTAAAGCTTCTGAGTGAGGTTATTGAGGATACTGTGGCATGTTGGCTGAAACCACCAACACTGAGCTGAGTGACAATAAGCAGGAAATGCTGGGGTCTGGGGCAGGTTATGTGTATTGAGATGCAAACTATAAAGGAACTGAAACTGAGTCAGGTGTCAGACTTACGTATGTATAATGTGCAAGTGTTATTCTGCTTTAGATATTACCTCATGGCAGAAGAAATGACCAGATCTGAAGAATCTATTGCATTAGGATGGGTCAGGAGGTTGATATTATTAGCAAGGCTGCTTTTTAGGTTATAATATTGTGGCATTAATACTATAAATAAAAGCTGCTGCTGCTTCTTCTTCGAGAGTAAGAGTGAGCAGGGAAAGGGCAGAGGGAGAGGAGAGAGAGAATCTTAGGCAGGGTCCATGCTCAGTATGGAGCCCAATGCAGGGCTTGATTCCATGACTGTGAGATAATGACTTGAGCCAAAATCAAGAGTCAGATGTTTAACTGACTGCCCCACCCACACACCCCTTAATAAAAGCTTCTTAAAGTCATTTGTTATACTTTCGTTTACTTAAAACTTTTCAAGGAAGAAGGTTAGTACAGGAGAGGCACAATTCATGGCTATTAAGAGCTTGAATTTCGGAGTCAGATTGAATGGGTACAAATATTGACTACATCTTTTGACCTTGGAAGAGTTACTGGACTTTTCTGTGTCTTAGTTTCCTTAACAGTCAAATGAGGATGCCATTAATGATTTATACTGTCTGGTACCTGGTAAATGTGTGTTTATTGATGAGGAGACCATATGAGTTTCCCACTATAGTAGACGAGGGAGATGAAAAGATTCCGTACTGTTGAAAAGGCAGGCTCCATTCTATGAGACATTATTATNAGGAGACCATATGAGTTTCCCACTATAGTAGACGAGGGAGATGAAAAGATTGCGTACTGTTGAAAAGGCAGGCTCCATTCTATGAGACATTATTTTTTTTTTTTTAATTTTAACGTTTATTTATTTTTGAGAGACAGAGAGAGACAGCATGAGTGGGAGAGGATCAGAGAGAGGGAGAGACAGAATCTGAAACAGGCTTTAGGCTCTGAGCTAGCTGTCAGCACAGAGCCCAACACGAGGCTCAAACCCACAAGATGTGAGATCATGACCTGAGCCAAAGTCGACGCTTAACCGACTGAGCCACCCAGGCGGCCCTATGAGACATTATTAAAACCCCCATATACGAAGGAATGTTCTAGGTAGTAGGACTTCCCCAGGACTGGTCTTGTCTCTGAGGCTGGCCTCAGTGCAAACCTGGAATTCAGTATATCTCAGACACTTTCAGATCAGCATCACTGGACCTCTGAGCATACTTTGGGACCTGAAGGGTCCATCCTTGTCCTATTCTAGTAGAGAGCTCCACCCTTAGGACTAGCCCAGAGCCCAAATGGCCACTAGCAGTAGGGATCAAGGCCATTCTTCTTTGGCCCTAGTTCCTTTTGAAGGTGTCCAGAATGCTACAAAGTGACATAAAATTACTTGGTGCTGACAGCCTTTGAGAATAGGCTCTTCTGCTGTCCAACTCCCAAACTCCCTTATCTGCCTAAAAGCAGAGACTACCAAAAGAACTCGGTTGTCATAAGTCTACTTCCCAGAAGTTTCTGCAACCAAGGAGAATTGACTATTGTCACCAGAGAGGAGAAATGTCACCACATTTAGGCAGACAGTATCACAGAAATACCACATGCCTCACCTAGTCTCCTAAGGGCCCATTTATCTTACTTAAAAGCTATTTGTAAGTACCTCTCTCTCCGCTTCCCCTATTAAGATGGTACGTAAACCTCAAATTCTGACTCTTTAGTTATATTTTTCTTATATATACATGAATAGAAATCTATCTTTTCTCTTACTAATCTGTCTTTTGTAAATTTAATTTGCAGGCTCCCAGAAAAGAAACACAAGAGAGTAGGGGAAAAGTTATTTCTCCACAACACGTTTCTATATGGCTTTGGCTAAATATTGGACTCTACTATGCTATATCTATACTCAGGCCATCAGAACTAGCTTGGAACCTTTTAACAGGATATCTTCAGTTTGAGGAGCTGCTGCAAATTTAAGTCCACCATAAATCAGAAGTAGAATGCCCCATGTAATATCTGATGTGCTCGTATTTATAGAACATCTTTGAACAATAGCTGACAAATACAAGAATTTGTTAAAAATATTCACTATCTTGTACAATCCCAATCTTTAAGACAAAACAAAATTATATATAGTTTTTATTTCACACAGCATCTTTCTAATCTTATATATGTGATGATGTAAAAACATAAATACTATTCTGAAAGCTAAGCCTTTTTTATTGTTGGAATAAGATCATCAGAGTGAGATCATTTTAACTAACTTTTGCCTTTTCTAGTCTAACTAGGAATAGCATTTTTAAATGTGGGCAAGGCATATTTAGACTCGTTCCACAATATGGAACGAGCGGATGAGTAGAAAGATAAATGGTGGTAATAACCACTAACAATGGTACATAATTATGCATCCTGTGATAGCTAGGAAATATATATTCCTTTTCAAGAGGAGATGAGACTTAGAAAATTGGGTCCTGTAATGTGATTTTCAAAGGGCATACAATCATCAATGAGCTAAATGAAGCTGGCAAAGCACACTCAGGCCTCCTGGGAATTCCAGAACATTCCAAACAGTCCTGGCAACAGATACCTTCCTGGACAGCTGTTTCTCCCATCTATTTACCAAATTCTTTTTTGTTAGTTGTCAGCTAAATCTTTATGTGAGTGCAATACCCACCCTACAGAAACAAATTCATCCCAGAGGTTTTCATTTTCATTTGGAAAATGATTTTCAAAAATGTTGATTGTCCTTGTTTAAGCCTAAAGGAAAAACGCAAGGGTATATTATCAATACAATGAAGCATGGCATTGTGCTACGTCTATGAGAAATTTCTAAGTAATTTCTATTTCAATGTCTCTGAATGTAAATAACAATTCTGACTGTCTGTGCTTGTATTCACCATATCCTGAAATTAATATTTGACAGCTGTCAGTTAAGTGAAATGGTTGATATTTGGTTGATAGATCATCTGCATTAATGTTCCCTTTACTCAGCACATTGAAATCAAATTCCATCTATTAGCTTTATTTTAGTTTACCATATTAAGAATATCTTTGTATGGTGACAAATGTTAACTAGACTTAATCGTGGGGATCCTTTTGCAATATATACAAATACCGAATCAGTATGTTGTATCCCTGAAGCTAATATAACGTTGTATGTTCATCTTACTTAAAGAAACAAAAAAGAATATTTGAATAGGTTAAGCTGCCTGATCTTTGGTTGAAACCATTTTTTCTATTGCCTTCTATTGCAAAACTTTCAAAATCCTTCATATGGCATACAACATTCTAGACTCCCTGGACCCTTATTACTTCTTGTTTTATCTTAGCCTTTCTCATACTCTCTTCCTCCCTCTTCCTCCGCCAATCACCGTGTTGCAGCTACACTAACTTCTTTCAAGTTAACTTTTTCTTTTCATTCCTCCCTCTGGCCTTTGTGCTTTGCCATTGCCTCACCAGGAATTAAAGAAAGATTTCCTTGAGGTAAAGGCAGTGAATTTTCCCTGCTCACATATGTCACGGTTTCCCTAGAATCCTGATACCCTTATTTCTCTTTATAGCGCTTGTAACCATGATAAACAATTATATGCAGAAGTGTTAAAAAAAAAAAAAAAGTCTCCGTTCTCTGTTCCTTGAAGTCAGGAAAGAGCCTGGGTCAGTGTTACTGCTGTGTCCTCAGAGGCCAGTGCCAATGCTTGCATACAGTAGGTAGTCAGTAAGTGCCTTGCTAAAGAAGGAAAGGGATTCGTAATTCTGTTCACTCTTAAGTTGGCAGTTCATGATTTCCTGCTACCGGGCTGTACTTGAGCAGTGATGATAACCATGTTTTGGAAGTTGATTATTTAAGTCTGAGATAGAGCCAGTTATTTTCATAAAGGTAGAAAACAGACCTCGAACTTGACCTTCCTTGAAGCTAAGTTTTGAAACAATTATTTTTTCCCCCACACACTCATACACCACTGATGGGAGTATAATCTGTAAGAGATTCTAAGCAAATTCAGTCTTGATGAAGTAATTCTACTTTACATTTTTAAAACTCTGTTTTAAAGAAATAATCATAGATAATTTTACCCTTGTCCTCATGTAGTCTAATCCCAGTAGAGTAATATGAATAATTATTATTTTTTTTAAGTTTGCTTATTGGTTTTTGAGAGAGAGAGGGCAGGGCAGGGTGGGGGGGAGAGGCAGAGAGAGAGTGGAGTAGAGAGAGAGAGGGAGGAAGAGAATCCCAAGCATTCTCCATGCTGCTAGTGCGGGGTCAGACACAGGGCTGGAATCCATGAACCTCAAGACCATGACCTGAGCCAAAATCAAGAGTCAAGCACGCAACCAACTGAACCGCCAAGGCACCCCAACACGAATAATTCTTTAAAAACCAAGATCATGTAATCTATTTGCTAAAACCCAGAAAGTAGCTCCTATTTCACTTAGAGTAGAGGCCAAATCCTTCCGATTGCCAATAGGCCCCTGCATAATTCATGTTACTTATGAATTTCATGGGGTTTTTTTCTTCAGAATTTTCTACGATGTGACGTATTTTTGTTCAGGAAAAAATAAAAGCATTATTAAAAAGAGAATGGTGACATTCAGAAAGGAGCTTTGGAAAGTTAACATTCTGGCTTCTTTTTCCCATTGAAGTCAGTTATGAAGGTTCCAGATTTTTTCAAAAGGTTTTTTCTTAAATGTGTGTTTATTTATTTTTGAGAGAGAGAGAGCGAGCACACATGTGAGTGAGTGAACAAGCCAGGGAGAGGCAGAGAGAGAGAGAGGGAGAGAGAGAACCAAAAGCAGGTTCGGTGCTGTTAGCACTGAGCCCGATGTGGGGTTCCATCCAACAACTGAGAGATCATGACCCAAACCGGAATTAAGAGTTCGGTGCTTAACTGACTGAGCCACCCAGGTGCCCCCAAAAGAGTTTTAAAAATGGGAACCATGGTCACCACCATTTAGTCATTCAATTGCTGATTGGAGAAACACACACACACACTAGAAAGAATTTGACATTTCTTCATTTCTCTTCCTTAAAAGTTAAGGAGAACTAGGGATGTTTAAGACTTCGGAGGCCACTCGCCTTTAAGTTCTAGTACTTAGTCTGTCTTCTTTCTGATGTCATTGTGTTGTCTCCCTTTCTTGGCTCAATTTCAGCTACTTTTGGATAGTGTGGAAAGCATGTTTCCTACTTTGGGGCAGGTTCAATGCAGAGAAGCTGGGAGGGACTTATTCTAAGCCCACTCCTTTTCCTGTCCTTCCTATTACCTCATTGTCTCCCAGTGAGGTTCTCACACCCATTCTCCACTCTTACCCCAGTACCATGCTGGGCAAGCCCTTTGACCTCTTGTCTGCCCCCTCTCATTTTTCTATTCCAGCTGGCCTTTCTGTCTTCAGTCTTTTTCCTCCTTAATTCATTCTCCACAAGGGTGACTTCCTATCCTAGAAATAGTTAACAGGGCTCTGCTGTCCAAATGATCAAGTTCAAGGCCCATGATGGTGTACATCCAACCTCTTCTTCCATCACTTTCTCCATGTACCCCAGTCTTCAGCTTCACTCTTTTCTTCACACACCACATACTTCTGTGCCCCCACTCCTCTGCATGTTACCTTCTTGCCTGGAAACCTCCTCTGCATGTTACCTTCTTGCCTGGAAACCTCCTCTGCATGTTACCTTCTTGCCTTGAAACTCTTTTCTGTGTTTCCCATGTGAACAATGTCTTGTCACTTTCTGGCACCAACTCACTGCCTTTCACAGTGAAGTCTTCCCAATTCTCTTTAGGCACAAATCTATTACTCTATTGCATTCCTTTAACATTTTCTATGTCTTTGTATACAGTATTTTAATTATTTATATTTCTATTGCACTTAGAGACCTATATATTCCTTTTTTTAAAGAATTTTTAAATGTTTTTATTTATTTCTGAGAAAGAGAGAGAGAGAGAGAGGGAGAGAGAGGCAGCATGAGCAGGGGAGGGTCAGAGAGGGAGCTACAGAATCTGAAACAGGCTCCAGGTTCTAAGCTGTCAGCACAGAGCCCGATGCAGGGCTCAAGCCCATGAGCCGTGAGATCACGACCTGAGCCGAAGTCGGACGCTCAACTGACCGAGCCCCCAGGCACCCCCAGACCTATATATTCCATTAGAGTACTTTTTCCATTGATTATCTTATACTGTTGCTCTTTAAAGGGGCTAATTGATCGGAAATCTCTGTTGATAGGATACTCATAAATAGCAATTCTAGTAAAATACTGTTGTTAGTATATGAGTCATGATGAAGAGGAGGATGATTGTTGCAAGGAAAACTACTGCCATCACCACTACCACCTCCACCATCACCTCCACCATCACCTCCAATTAGTGCCTTATAAAAGGGGCCAGAAGGAGCTCCCATGGTCCTCCCACCATGGGAGGTTATGTGTGAGGCTGTTTGTGAACCAGGAAGTGGGGCCTCACCAGACACAGAACCTGACCATTCAGGCACTCTAATCTTGCACCTCCAGCCTCAGGAACTCTAAGAAATAAATTTCTGTTGCTCACAGGCTACTTAGTCTGTGGTATTTTGATATAGCAGCCCGAATGGACTGAGATAGCGAGAAAACTGAAGCCTGGAGAGATTAAGGAAGATCCTCTGATGACACTATTCTGGGTGGAAGAATTTGAGGCTGTCTGACCTGAGTCTGAGTCCTTCACCCCCAGGCCAAATATCTTTTACCTTCCAAACTCCTTGGGGACAGAAGGCTATGCATTTTGTCTCCTTTTGCACTTCTTTTTAAGCTTTCTTTTTTTACTTCTTTACTTTTACTTTACTTTTTAAAACCTTTTTTCAGTGCTTTTCACAAGGTGAAAATATAATAAATGTTAAAATTCAATACTGGATGCAAAAGTTGGTATCCTAATCACTGTCTAGCTTGCTTACTGAGTGTGCATGGGTTTTAATAAAAAAGACATATCATACCATGATATTTCTCATAAAGGCTCCATTTCAAAACCAGTAAGCTGGTTTTTAGTCCATGCTTCTCCTCATATTGAATTCAAGACACTGAATTTTTGGTTAAGATAGCAAGGCAAGAGAAAGGCTAATCTCACTTCCCACTGAAGATTCCTATGTCTATGTCTGAAAATGTGATTACAAAAGAAGACTATAAAGGAAAGATCAAAAGTAAGGAAGGAGTTGATGGGAAAAAAGGAGTCCTGTACCTAACGCTCAGGAAATTGGACAAATTTATGCAAAAAGAATCTTCTATGCTTTTGTTTTTCTTAGGTAGCTTGTGAGAAAATCTGTTGCAAAGAACAACTATATCACCTGAATATCACCAAGCTGCAGACAGACAAAATTTCACATTAGGAAAGCAACTTTGCAGGAACTTGGTCAGAATACCAGAATTTTAGCGGAAACTTGGGCAAATAAATCATATTTTCTCTGTGACTAAAAAGATACTGCAGTTTACCTGCTCATTCCGAGCTCTCTTGGACCCATTTCACCATTTACCGTCTAATAGCTCTTTCCATTATGCCTATGCAGAGACGTGTTGGTAAAGTTTAACAGTAGGCTCTTTGAATGAAGGGTGAGGGGACTTCTGACTTATAATGCATGCTGATTTTCATGGTGTGAATTCCACCACATGGCTATTTGGAAGCTACCAACTTGCCATCAACTCACTTGAAAATTTCACAACTGGCTCTCAAGCACAAGTATGAACTTGCTCTGGGCACAGTGCACAGGCTCTGTGGGAGCCACTCCCTCTTTCCATATCTCTGCCTCAAGGAAACGGACTTTTTCTTGCTCATTCCATTGGCCTCAAGCCCGTACCAATTTGAACCACTTCTCTTCAGCCTTTCATGAGAGGAGAGTCTGAGGTCAGCTTACACAGAAAAATACATTAATTAATTAATTAATTAGTAAAGGTATCACATTGTTATGGCTTAAACTTTAAGATTAAAAAAAATGTTTATTAAGTAATCTCTACACCCAACGTGGGGCTTGAATTTGTAACCCTAAGATCAAGAGTTGCATGCTCTAACAACTGAGCCAGCTAGGTACCCCTAAACTTCAAGATCCAGCAGGTAGCCAATGAAGTCTCTTTTCTCCCCGTGTTCCCAGTCACCAGGTTTCTCTCCCTGGATGTAATCAATGTTCTCAGTTTTCTTGTATATCATCATACTTCCCACTGTCATTTATAGGTGATTTTTCTGTTACTACCATCTCATAGACTCTTTTGTTTTGAGGCTATATAACTTATACCACTTTCTCTGTCTACGTATACTGACTTCCAGGAGATTCCTTATCTTCTGTAGTGACTGTAGCCCCTGTTTCATTGACCTTTCCATCCCATCCTCTGAGATGTCAACACTTGTGTTTATGGCCTCACAGAACTTCCCCAACTTTAGTGATCTTTATCTCTACTCTGGCTCATCAACCATTAGCCCAACCATACCTCAGATATCAGCGTTTCTTAAAACAACTCCACCTCTAAGTGATTGAGGAGTAAAAGTACTCCTTTGGCCACAATCTTTTAATCTTACCCCTTCATCACTTCTGTGCAACTGACTCTCTTCCCTAGGGCCCTTTGTGAACTCTAGCCCTTCTGTATTTTTCCCCAGTGAATCAGCTCTCTTCAGGTTTCATGTGTTGCTGTTCTTGGCCTGGACCCTAATTCAACAAGGGAATTCTCCATCCTCTTGCCCAACTACCATTTATATCCATCCCAGTATGACTCATCATCTATATATTCCTGGGGCAGTTATGAAGACATTTCTGTGCTTAAAAATCTTCAGGGGCTCCCCAGGGATTCAATCCAGACTTCTCAGCTAAACAGCAAGTGATTTCCATGAGCTGGGAAGGCCCGTGCTTCTCGTGTGTCTGTAACCATCCACTTCATGGATCCAGTGTTTCAGCAAAACTCAGCTACTTGCTTTTTTTGAACATATCCTGGACTTTCCCACCTTTACAACATTCATCTGATGACTCCTTATTCTTAATCTCTTAATGGATTTATCTCCATCTCTCTGCCTATTGAAGTCCCATTGACCCAGTTCAAATGACATCTCCATCAAGCTTCCTCTCATTTCCCCTTCTCTTCCATAAATTCTCAAAGTCCTTGTGTGGGTTTATGTTTTTTATAAAACAAAGTATATTGTGTTTAATATGATAGTTATATTTGTGTCTTACCTTCCTGATAGACTGAACTTCTTGAGGACTCTTTCTTTTATCCTTGTAGCCCCCACAGCATTAAATAATTGCTTGATACATTAGGATAGAATATATATATATATTTTTTTCCGGATAAGACTAGCAAGGATCTGGAATCGAAACAGTGCATAATCAATATTATAATGTCTGACAGGTTACTCTATCACTCAACTTCTTTCCCAGAGAACAGAAGAGGATTTTCCCCTCTTCCAATTGTCTTAGAAACTGCTGTTTTTCGGGGCACCTGGGTGGCTCAGTCAGTTAAGCGTCTGACTTCAGCTCAGGTCATGATCTCACGGTTTGTGGGTTCGAGCCCTGCATCGGGCTCTGTGTTGACAGCCAGCTCAGAGCCTGGAGCCTGCTTCAGATTCTGTATTTCCCTCTCTCTCTGACCCTCCCCTGCTCACACTGTCTCTCTCTCTCTCTCAGAAATAAATAAAACATTAAAAAAAAAAAACTGCTGTTTTTCTACTTAAGTCTACAACAAGACTCCAAGAAAGGAAAATGTAAGCACTTATTTCTGTTATACATCACAATGTGTAGGATATTTGCACGGCACATGCATGTGTGGGATGGGTCCTACATTTTTGTATGTTGGGGGCAACCCCTCACTCACAGAGGATGATAAATAAATAATGACAGCTCTACCCATCACAGATGGTCCACACATACATGGCAACTATTGTGTTCTTGATCGACAAGTCCACCATGTCTTTACAGCAAATGTCATTTTCTTCTCAGTGGGTTTTTATCTTTTCTTTTTTTAATGTTTATTTATTTTTGAGAGAGGGAGAGAGAGAGAGAGAGAGAGAGAGAGAGCACATGGGTGGGAGAGGGGCAGAGAGAGAGGGAGAGAGAATCCCAAGCAGGCTCTGTGTTAGTAGCACAGAACCTGATGTGGGGCTCCATCTCATGAACTGTGTGATCATGACCTAAACCAAAGCTGGTCGCTTAACTGACTGAGCCACTCAGGTGCCCCAGATTTTCTCCTTTTCACAGAAACTCTGTTGACCTTCATTCTCCTGCATCTAGTCCTTAACTCTGGACTAGTTGGTCTTCCCAACATAAAAAAAGAGAAGCCTCTGTAATCATAAAAATGCTTGTGTGACAACGTTATCTATTCTTTTTGTTATGAGAATTAATATCAACTTTTACTTCCAGAAAAACACAGCTCTGGATTAGGCCACTTGCCACATGGAACCTCATCAGGAATGATTAAATATAAACCACCAGGAAAGAGCATGCACGTGGTGGCCATCTGCAGTTTTATCATTCTCCACAGCTTCGTCATCCCTGTGCTCAGTCCCTCACCCATCACTTAAGACACATGTGCAGTGGGCATTCTAGAGTGTATGGGAGACGAGATGCAGCCTATGAGCTCTATGCTGCTTTGGCTAAGAGGGCCAATCTGACAACATAAGGCATCATTATAGTTTTCAGACTTCTATCAAGGATCTAACAGGGAGCTGTTTCCCAGGGGAAGAGCATAAACTGTGAACTGTTGGCCAAGAGCAGAGCAATTCCTCACAAGACATCTTAGTTGAGGTTGTGTAACATGTGCGGCTTTCATGTCTCTAGTTTATGGTGAAATACTCGTATTCTCTGGTAGAGGCCTGCCATTGCATGACTGGACAGACGGCCTGGAGATCCCAGGCTGCTGCTATCTCTATGTGACTGTGACAGCAGAACTGGGAAAAAAATAAAACCAAAATGCCACCTCAGATTGCTTAGGGTGACATGAAGGAAGCCACGTGATGACCAGCTGTGACCTCTGCCTTCAGGGGCCTATCCATGATTCAGAAAGGATGCTAGTGACGTCATAGGCTTGAGGGCAGAAGAAAGCCCCATAGGTTGGTATGGTGACCACAGAGTCTAACTTTTCTGAGAAAAGTCCTGATTTTATTTATTTGGTTGTTTGTTTAAAGTTTACTTATTCCAAGAGAGAGAGAGAAAGTGTGGGAGGGGCAGAGAGGGAGGGAGAGAGAGAATCCCAAGCAGGCTCCATGCTGTCAGCACAGAACCTGACTCAGGTGCCCTAAAAAGTCCTGATTTTAAATATTCTATTTCGGTTGTGAGATTATGTTCTGTTCTTTCAACTTAAAAAGCTTAGTCATTGAAAATCTAGGAGAAAAATAGGGACACCTGGGTGGCTCAGTTGGTTAAGCATCAGATTCTTGATTTTGGCTATGGTCGTGATCTCGTGGTTCATGAGTTTGAGGCCCACGTTAAGCTCTGTGCTGGCGGCAAGGAGCCTGCTTGGGATTCTCTGTCTCCCGTCTCCCTCTCTCTGCCCCTCCCCTGCTTACTTATTTATCTCAAAAAATAAATAAATAAGTAAACTAAAAAAAGAAAAGAAAGAGAGAGAGAGAGAGAGAAGATGTAGGAGAAAAAGATATTGTTTATCCACGGGCATGTTCTCCACAGAGAGATGCTACCATTCACACACGTGGCCTGGGAAGAATGGAGAGGGTCTCTGTTGAACCCATGCTGCCATAACCTTATGGAAGGATGATTCCCATAACCTTATGGAAAGATGAGCAGAGCTAACTAAGGAGACCTAGTCTCAATGGGGTAAGACCAAGTCTTGAATCACAACTGATCTGGTAAGACCTAAGAACTTAAGAAAGTGTAGGATTAGTTGCCTTGGTGAAGGAAGAAAGGATGATTTCAACTCAGTTTACAGGCACAAACGTTCTCAACATAAAATGGCGGCTCGTCAGGATTCAATTCAACCACCGCTTCCAGCAGCAGAGTAGGAGCTAGGAATTGGCGTTACGCCAGGAGAAGTTTCAAGAGGTTTGAGAGGACTTGAAAACAGCACTCACTTGTATTCCTCAGCTGGTTTCTTAGGGTCAGAGACGATGTCTTAGAGGAATTAATCAAAGGGCATTTTTCAAATTAATTTGTGAACAGGAATTTCTAGAGGAAAGAATTTCTTTTGCCACAACCTTCAGGGAGAAAACTGTTTGCAGTTCTGTAGCCTGACACATGTTCACTGAGTGATGCTGATAAAAATGGGAGGCATTTTAAAATTTAAGGTTATTTCATTGTAAACACTTTTTTCAAAGTCCTCTGATCTCTAGTTATTTTACATGATAGAACATAATGACTCAATAAAATCCTTATTTTTCTCCCTCAACAATGGCACTTAAAGTACTTTCATAAATTGATACTGCCAGATAAATTACAGATTTCTTTAAAAAGAATTTTTTTTAAATGTTTATATATTTTTGAGAGAGAGAGAGTGATCACAAGCAGGGGAGGGGCAGGGAGAGAGACACACACAGAATCCAAAGCAGGTTCCAGGCTCTGAGCTGTCAGCACAGAGTCTGATGCGGGGCTCGAACCCATGAACTGCGAGATCATGACCTGGGCCGAAGTCAGATGCTTAACTGACTGACCAGACACCTGTAAATTGCAGATTTTTTACGCTTGGATTCACATTTATTTCCTTCCTGCCTCAAAAAGCCAGTATACTAGGAGACCATGTTTTTTGGAGAAAGCCCTAGATTTGAAGTCCAAGGCCAGATGACCAAGTTTTAGATACGTAGTAAAGAAACTACATGAGAGGAAGAAGTTGGGCCCTGTCCTCTCCAGGTTCCTAGTTTTTAAAAAGAGGTTATTAATTAATGAGTCTGGATTCTTCTCTAACAAGGTGTTTGACTACTGTTAAATGATTCGATCTTTGTTGCCTCATCTGTAACGAGGCAGCTTCTCTAGTTGAATTCAGTCTCTTTCAACTGTAGAATTTGGTTTCTAATTTTCTGAGGACCTATGTGATGTTTAAACACAGGACTTCTTACTGGGTTCTAAGAAAAGCTCTCATAACATGGAACTCCTAGATGCATTCTCCATTATTTATGAGCATTATTTGACTAAAGAGTAGTGTCCAAAGCTCTGACAAAAAAATACGATGAGCGTATATTTCTTATTGAGCGTTCTAACTGAAAAACTATGGAGAAAATGCTGATGTTAGCTGAAGTCAGATGAGAAAAGGCCAAACATACAGAAAACCTCAAGAGATCAATTTAATTTCTCTATAATAAACAACCCAAACTAAAAATATCAACAATCTATAAACAAGAACTGTTCTGATACAACCCTATAAAAAGAAATAGCTTTATTGAAACCTAGTCTGATGTCTTATGGATGAAAAGTCAGACTAGAAAGCCTCCAAATCTGTGAAGAGAGAAGCATTTTTCTTTCTCATCTCTATTTAGGATGATAAATGATACATTTCATTTCTAGAGGCCCAAGTAAAAACCAAAGAAGAAACAGTAAGTGCTTAAGTGGCTAGAAATAAGCAGCTTTCCCATATGAGAAATGTATAGCAATAATGAGAATCAGACAAAGGATCATCATCAGAGAGAGGAAATGAGGCATTAAGCAAATAATTAAGGAGTATTAAATCATCTCAGAGAACACTTGTAAGACTATAAAAGACAAACATTGTTAGCCGTATTGTTGAGAAATGATGACAAGAAAGAGTGAATGAAATAAACTCAGGATCTGGGAGGGAGCATGGTATTGTGGCTTCTTACTAGGTGTCTGTTCTTTGGCAAATTGTTTATTCTCCAATATTCTTAATTTTTTCCCTGTAAAATGGAGCAAGTCATATCTCCCTTGCTGGTGTAACACAGTGATTAAATAGGTAATAAATGTAAGGCATATCGGGATGTTTCTGAAACATAACAGGCATCAATAATTGGTGCTTATTGTTAGCTAAGAATAGAAATAGGTGATGGTTGATCCAACTGATCAAATACACCATTTTATCAATGACATGAAAGATGTTCTCCAAGACCTGTGACAGCTCGTTAAAATAGCATATATACACAGTACTATAGAGTAAGACGTTTTTATCTAAGCCATAATTTTCTTGAAAGTTGGAGATCCTCCACTTCCATTGCATGAATCATTTTCCCATTCTCATTCATACAGGGAAAGTAATCCACTCAAGAGTCTATGATCCATAAAGCAACCAATTGTCTCTGAGAAGCTGAAGAAGGAAAGACAAAGTTGGGGGGGTAGGGAAAGGGTGGTGGTGCTGGAGGCCTTCTCTGAGAGACACTAGACAGAGCCTGGGGGAGCGGATCTTTCTTTTCAAGAGAAAAGTTGCTGAGATTCAGGATGAGAATATCAGAGGCAATAGCATAGAAAACCATGAGTGCTGATACAATCAGTCACCTAACCTACACCCATTGGTACGAGGTCATTATTAGCTGGCAACATTGCAATCAAAATAGTAAGAGAAGGCAGCATAGGCTGCTAGCTTATCTGACAAAGTCAGGCAGCAATTTAGAAGCTTGAGTTTAACTCATTCATGCCCAGCACACCTTTAGCAGCCCCCCACTTTGCTCCTTGTTGTGTATATGTGCACACAGTTGGCCCTTGAAGAACATGGGTATGAACTGTGTGGGTCCGCTTATATACAGAGTTTTTACAGTATAGCATTGTAAATGTGGTTTCTCTTATGATTTTCTTTCTTTCTTTCTTTCTTTCTTTCTTTCTTTCTTTCTTTCTTTCTTTGAGAGAAAACGAGTGTGAGGAGGGCAGAGGGAGAGGGAGAGAGAATCTTAAGCAGGTTCCATGCCTAGTGCAGAGCCCCATGTGGGGCTCGATCTCATAACCCAGGGATCATGACCTGAGCTGAAATCAAGAGTTGGGCGCTTGGCTGACTGAACTACCCAGGTGTCCCTCTTATGATTTTCATAATAATACTTTATTTTCTCTAGCTTACTTGATTATAAGGATATAGTATATAGTACATATAATGTACAAAATATGTGTTAATTGCTTGTTTATATTATCGGTAAGGCTTCTATTCAACAGTAGGCTATTAGTAGTTAAGCTCTGGGCAAGCCAAAAGTTATACATGGATTTTTGACTGTACAGGGGTCAGTGCACCTAACCCCTACATTGTTCAAGGGTCAACTATGTATTATATATATAGCATTATATATAACATATACATATAATGTACATATACATTATATAT